>NC_134405.1:309576104-309910027 GCF_038048845.1 Mixophyes fleayi | reverse complement strand
ATGCTCATCCCTATCCACCACCGCAAGTGCCTACAATGGCCACGTGAGCGCCAGAACTGGACCATTGAACAATAGTAGAAGGTGGCTGGTCTGATAATTCACGTTTTGTTTTACAACATGTGGATGGCCGGGTGCGTGTCCATCATTTACCTGGAGAGGAGATGGCAGAAGGTTGCACTATGGGAAGAAAACAAGCCACCAGAGGCAGTGTGATGCTCTGGGCAATGTTCTGCTGTGAAACCTTGGGTCCTGGGATTCATGTGAATGTTACTTTGTTACATACCACCTAGCTAAACATTGTTGCAGACCAAGTACACCCATTCATGGCAACGGTATTCCCTGGTGGGAGCACATTATCCTCTTACAGCAGGATAATGTGCCACACTGCTAAAATTGTTCAGGAATGGTTTGAAAAACATGAGAAAGATTTCAAAGTGTTACTTTACCTCCAAATTCCCCAAATCTCAATGTGATCAATTATCTGTGGGATGTGCTGGAAAGACAAGTCCGAGTCATGGAGGCTCCACCTCACACCTTACAGGACTTAAAGAATCTGCTGCTAACGTCTCTTGTGGCAGATACCACAGGACACCTTCAGAGATCTTGTGGAGTCGGAACTGTTTTGGTCGCACAGGGGGGTCCTACAGAATATTAGGCAGGAGGTTTTAATGTTGTGGCTGATTGGTGTATATTATGCACTCCTGCAAGGTCCTTGATTGTAAAGCTGCACACATTGGATTTTGCCGCCTTCTGTACTTCTGCAATTACCGCAATGCTTAGAATTATTTATTTGGCAGAATCCAGGCAAAAGTGGAGAAACTGATCTCCTAGTCTCTGCAGTCAATTTCAAATATGTGTCCCCCTGGCAAAGAGCAATGCAAATATATATTTATAGAGTGGACTGAATCTAGCTGTGATGCATTTTAATGCTATAATCTGGTAATCCCTTACAGTGCTTACAGTGTACCTGTCACTTGGCCATTAGTGGGCTGATGTTTTATTCATAGCCTATTCATTCAGAAATAATTGGTGACATTACTGAGGCACTTCTTGGTATCTGTCTTGGTGGGCTGGCAGATCTGTATTAACCAGATGGGCTTATTTTCTCCAACAATTATTAAGGGCCCCAACAAGTCCCTGTTTGCTGTCAGTATCCGAAAATATTTTTTGTTATAGCGTCAGTAGGTTGACCGATCCTTCTTGAGGTAATGGAGCATTTAATAACAACAGGTGAATACCAGCTGCTGAGCACCATACTTATGGAGATTCGGTGGACCTGCTCTAACAGTGATTTTAAGTCCATGAAACAAGATACATCATTAACCTTTTGGGTAACATGTGTGACAGAAAATACGTCTATATTTATAGCATAAGAACAAAACATAAACCGTGTTTCCTTTTTCTTGATAGTGTCCGTTTACGCAAATCTAAATATTTCCTCTGTATTAAGACATGAAGGATTTGAGCTATTTACAGTTGTATACCATGCAAGGGCAGGCGGGACTGGGGGGCATCTGCCCCCTGGGCCGCTCCCATATTGGGCTACCTTGGGCTGGGTCACTGGACCACCTGCATTTTTGTTTTCTTTTAAAATGTTCCTAATAGGCTGCTGAGTCAAGTCTTTCCCCCCGGGCTAAAATTTGCCAGCCCTCCTCTGTTACCATGCACTGTAGTCTGTAGATTAATCATTTGTGATTAAATGGAATACCTGTAATCAAACTTTTAGTTGTGGATGTAATAAAAGGCTTTTGGACTGAATGGTGAACTATTGCACTGTGCTGGGTCGAATCTGTGGTCTGAAGACAACCATCTTCACAATACAACAGGTCACGAAAATTCCTGGTCCAGGGATGTTTCATGGGTGCATCGAGAATGGTTCACCAAATAAATAACGTTCAGCCAACCGTGGCCCTGTGGAAACATGATTAAATAAAAGATCCAACTGAGACTTGTGCATTATATCGTATGAGTTACAATCAATCACTCAATAACTGAGTATTGAATACAGTGGCGCTTCAATTGGCATATTATATTGGACAACTTGAATATAAAAGATTGAGTTTGGCAGCCGACATCCTCACCGAGTTTCACTCCTGTTAGCAAACCTGGTGTAGTTAGAGTGTGATTTGGACACTGGAAGCTGATTAGACATTAGAGAATTGGAAAAATGTCCTCATGTCTAATAAATCTCAATTGTGAATTTTTCAGGCTGATGGGACATATATGGCAAAAACTGAACAAGTCCATGAATCTATTGATACAGGTGTCAATAATGTGGGTTGGCGATGTAATAGTGTGGTTTCTGTGTTCTTGTGACAACCATTGGGTCCCTTGCTACAATTAGGGCAACATTTAAATATCTGGATATAGTTTATAGTCGGGTGCATTAGTTCATGGAAAAGGTTTAATCTTGCTTTTTGAGCAAGATAATACTTCATGCTAGAAAGCTAGGTTTAGGCTATAGTTCCAGAAGCATGATGTTGCATGTGGCTTAATGCATTGGTTTTACGGTCACCATGCTTCTATCCAGTTGTCTCTTTGAATATACTGGAATGAGCTACTGGGCACATCGGAGTTAACATGATCCCTGTGCCGCACTTTCGATGGTTCAACCTTATCAGGTTTTAAACCTTATCTTCATGAGATTAGTAATGCGCTATGAGGCTTTCAAAAGGGATTCTCGCTGCCCGCCTGCAGTCATGGATCTCTAGATGCCATTTCGGAAATCCCAGCCAAGCTCCTGAATTTTAAACCAAAGTCCTGGTCTATTTCATGCCCCTCAACTACCTCCGTACACTGGTGACATCGCCTCCGAATTACACCAATGGTCTCCCCATTGTCATATCTGGTCCAAGCCACAAACTTTACTGTCTCAACTAATGCTGCTGTTTCACTTCTCCCGCTCTAGAGAGTAAGCGGTCACAGACAAGGTCCTCCCTAAATTCTGTCTCATGTCTGTCCAACATCTGTCTACCTTTATGTCTTTGACATCTCTGATGCTGAATTTTTATGCATGCTTGTTGTTCTGTTAATTGCATCCATGCATATATTATTCTGATGATTTGTACCCAAGTTCCTATTATATTTATCGTTTCCATGTTTATCATTAATGTTAATTATGTCAGGCGCTATAGAATCAGTGGCGCCATGCAAGTAAAAAAAACATTCTTTTTAGGCCATTTCTAGTATTTCATATAAACCTTTCCCAAGCCTGCAACTCGATCTCGGGCTAAAAGACCGTATAGAAACAGTCCGTGTGCAGAAAACTCCAAGCCCTCACTTGTAGCATGCAGTAATAGGGCTCGCAGAAGAAATACTTATGCAGTAATGATTTTATGTCTGGTTGTATTAAATTATCTGTGGATGCTAAAGCACCAAGACAACAGCTCTGCTGATATGGATGTCAATGATAAATGCTGTGTCTGGGTCTTTCTATTATTTCCTCAGCATTTGAAACATGGTACCGAGTAATTACCAGTGTGCCCCATCCATCCTTAATTCCGTTTTTCTCTCTTTATTTGAAGGCTAATCACAGTAATCATTTTAAACTTGGTTGTGTCGCTCTGCGGGGACCATTGCCTAGTCCAGTATTATTGACTGTGGTGCAGATGAGGTTTTATCGAAGAAATGTGTTTGATGGCCAAAGTAGCAGTCGGAAATGGAGGGAACGTTATGTGTCCCGTCACTTAGTCTCATTTCATGATCTGTAATGATAGTTTAGAAATAACAGGGATCAAACATGAGCTGCAAGTTTCTGTATACCCACTATGTTGGCTGTAAGTTCAGAGCAAAAGCAAAGAGAGTCCGTGTTCCTTTAATCTTCTTTTCTTCCCTCCTGCATGACCGTTTTTATGTATTGTGTCCTGTTGTCGCTATGTAAGAGAGGTTTTTTGCTGCTTTTTTAGGTCAAAAAGTGTCAACCATGAGCTATAATGGAAAGCTGTTATCAAGATATACTTTTTCTTAATGAGATTATTTGATCTCAACGACGCCGGCTGCAGATTTTTCTACCTCTCAGCTGTCCTCTTGTGACAGCCACATCCATGGTGCAATTGTCAGCTCCACACACTTATTGGATTACAATGGCGCTGTCCTTTAAGACAATCATAGGACATAAGGAGAAGCGGAGAGAAACATGGTTTAGTTGGGGTCGGAGATGTTTGCGTCTCCTTTTATACTGAAATTGTTACTTTCACTATTGTACAGATGATCAATCATAATACCCTACTATAGCAAACATATAGGAAACCATGTTTATTGTGCCAACTGACCTGCTGCTGCTTCACTTAGAGTTAAGAGGAAATCAAGCCACACATGCAGTTTTGCACCTTGGCTAATTCATGTCGCGCTGCTGAGCGTGCACATATATGAAAATAAATAAAGGTTTAGAATTGTAGCACCCTAGAAAATCTCTAAACCGCAGTGTAAAAATAAATCTGCCCAGTATTTGGATACTAGATGTAGAAGCTGGCACTATTTTTCCCCTGCATAGAAAAATAAAATAAAGTAATTTGCACCCCTTACATCACAAGGTTTTTCCATGTTCAAATTTGCACCCTTGCTCACAACTCAAAATGAGCCCTTCTATGTTGTCAGCTATCACAGTGAAGCACAGGGTTTGTCTGCTATGGAAAAAGAATCCATGTCTAGACCATTTGTTCACTGTGTAAATAATATGAAATGCTAGACTAGTTTGCCAGGCAACTCAACCAAGCCGGGTTGTTTGTTGTCTTGTTTATGTTTTTTTAAGATATCAAAAGCTCGACTGGTCTTGACAGTGGTACAGGCACAAAGAACTTTCCCACGATTTAAGTCCAGCAGCATTGGCAGGCATGTTATAACAAGAGCTGCCAAATCCATAACAGAGTAGACAAGCTGCGTTAATATTGTCTTTCACAAAGAAAATGGTTTTCTAAGATAAAATGCACTGATATAGAAGGGTCTTTATCACAGACTATTTGGAGAGAGAGAGAGGGAGAGCGCTCGGTAGTCAATGCGAAACAGTCTAGTCGCAATTTAAGTCGATAAAATCTAAAAGTCATTATGTCTGAAAGCCATTTATAGATCTCCCGATTATGAACTTGGTGTAATGAAAGGGAGGTGGATTTGTGTGGCCAGTAAATGGAAATATGTCAACTTGTTTCAACTAAGTCCCTACCAGTCTTGTGCAAAGCAAGTTTTGCCTCCTTTTTCTCAGCGCCTGTGTAGATGTACATTGCAAGGGCATTTGTTACTGTAAGACAGCATATGTGATATATGTTTTTAATCATTGGCTATGTGACTTTGTACAGTATGCTATGTAGACCGCAGTTATTGCATTTAAAACAGCATGACTCTACTTAGTAGTTATTCCCAATAAACCAGAATCCCCCCACCAGAAAAATTAGCTCAAAGCAGGGAGCAGTTTGAAGGTAAGTTACAAGTATAGAATTACTGACTGTCAGTGGAATTGATTACATGGCTGTCAAAGCATATCAGGTCAGTTGTACGGACAGCCATTCAGTTATTGACTACCCGATCTGTGCGGCAGTGGCACTGCCGACAAGGCAGCAGTCCGGCACTGTCACTCGGATCCACGAGACCCACAGAGACCCGAAGAAAGAAGACTACTTGCTAATCCTTTCAGTCCTTCAGTAGTCCTTTTGATTCTCCACTTAGTCCATCAGGAGCCATGACCCCTCGCCAGGGCCGGATTAAGGAAATGGAGGCCCCTGGGCTAAGGGCGCCTCCATTCCCCCAAGAGGCGCCCATTGTGAGCCGCCTCCGTCCCCCGTGAGGGCCCCCCCCTAAGCTCCTAACTGTAGAGATCTCGCGAGAGTTCACTCGCGAGATCTCCTCAGTAAGCAGAGTACTGAGCGCCAGGGACGGAGGACTGGACTGACAGTGCTCAGCAGCATTGATCGGGCTGGGGCGCCCCCGCCCCCGGACCGATCAATAATGCTGCTGCGGACTTTGAAGGGCCCCCTGGATGCCCGAGGCCCCTGGGCTAGCCCAGTTAGACCTCGGGTTAATCCGGCCCTGCCCCTCGCCTGTCCTGACATCCAGCTTATGAACACCCACCAGTACAAGATCACAGCTTGCACCGTACAGCAACGTGTGCTCTTTAAATAGATCTAAAACCAGTCTCCACCGCTTCCACAAGTTCAAATAAGCATTGAATTACTGCACCAATCCTAGTGGATGTTTCAGCAGGGTGGCCAATCTAGGCGAAGGGGTAGACAGACTGCATTAAGTCAACCAATCAGAAGTAGGTTTGATTGGACCATTGCACAAAGACTCTTCTTTACAAACAGCATATCATAGCTTCAACACAGAGAACATTATAAATTAATGTTTAGCATTGGGGGGAGGCTCTACTCACAGGGAACAATGACTTATCTAAAACTATATTTTAATCTGTAATTTAACAAAGAACTGTATCATTGGCAAATTTCCACACTATCTTTAATGAAACACATAAGGACCCCTTATATGACATCTGGGAATCTGGGTTATTAGGGGTATTCAATCTTCAAAAGTTTGCAAACCATAACAGAGCTGGAGATTACATCAGAGTGTGTATGCCATCACTTTACTGACCACAGTGTGTAAAGCTCTTGCACTTGGGCTTGAAAAACCACATTGCATTGTGTGGCCTACAACAAACAAGTCTTCATTTAAGTCTATTGATCTTTTAAGAGTTATGGAGAAGAAATGATAAGCAAGTAGAGTAATATGTTCTAATTGTATTCTCTCCTTTTTCAAGGCATGTATTCCACAAGGTGTGCGTGGATCCGTGGCTCAGCGAGCACTGCACCTGTCCAATGTGCAAGTTAAATATTTTGAAGGCCTTGGGAATAGTGGTAAGTGACCAGCAGTGTTATACAAACCTTATAGTGTGCACAAATTTACCCAGAGCTGTACACAGATTTTTCAGGTAGACTTTCCAGTACTTGTCAAGCTTAGAATGTAGATATTGAAGACTTCTACAACATCACAAGGTGACAATAGGATTTGAAGCCGCAAGGCTTCTTAAATTGACACTGTTATCATAATTGTATCATTAACATTTATTTTTAAACATGGCCATTATAACTGTGTAGTTGCTAAAATGACAAAGTTTGTGTGTGTGGATAAAACTTTGCACAAAACTTGTACTGTTTTATTGCACCCGTGTTTTTACTGCTGCTTGTCTTCATCAATCTCGGTGGTTTGTCAATTTTCCAGTATGCTGCAAACAATATAATATATATATATATATATATATATATATATATATATATATATATATATATTATCACTAAATAGCTAATAGCCTTGTCTAGAGCTTAGATAGCTTGAGCCAGGCTACATGAGTGAATCCAGCAAAGATCTTGTGAGACCTAGCTACTGTTTCAGATCCACAGTGCACCTGTCCGCACAATAAAGATCATTTACAAAATGCAAAAGTAAAAAAGCGCAGGGTACGTGCTCTTGTCACAAGCTTACGCTTGTGCAGCTGCTCATTGTTTTGTGGGCAAGCATGGATTTGCCGACTAAGATGCACACCTTCCAGCTGTTATGATTGTGATTGGACAGTCCAGGCTGCGGGGGACATTGGAAAATATGTCCCTCTCACAGAGCTGGTTCCTCGTGCATCTGCTGCACAGCAAAGCCCAGGCACTTTCAGGGCAGTGGGGATGGGGACGACCCAGTGCTTCAGATGCGCTAGGCACTCCCTGTCATTTTTCCTCCCGAAAGGCTGCAAAAGGGCGGAACTTGCATGGGAGTGGGAGAAGCTTCGCTAACAAGTAGGGGTTTATCGGATTGGGGGCGGGGATTATTTTAGCTCAGTTTTGCATGTATAAATTTTGCGATGTATGCATCAAGAGGTAACAACACCCCCCTATCACAGTTACAATAATTGAAATATTGGGAGGTATGAGGATGATACAACTATTTGCACCAGATGATGGAAGGAGTTGATTGAATTAAGTTATTCTTTTGCCAAGTACACATTAGGCATATAATCAGGCCTTCCTTTGGAGCTGGAGCGCAAACACTTTGCTGGATAAGATTATTTCAATAAGACAAAAGGGTCAGAGAGGAGCGTTTACAGGGACTTTCTCCACTTTGCAGATTTTATTTTTTTGAGAGGTTTCCAAAGTATGAAATGGCTTTTGTGGGTCGTGAATGACCAACAGTAAATCCAGATTACTAAAGTAAGAAAAGTTTTATCTATTTTGAAAGGTATAAAACATATTTCTTTAATCATAGTGGGCAACACGGTGGATCAGTGGTTAGCACTTCTGCCTCACAGCACTGGGGTCATGAGTTCAATTCTTGACCATGGCCTTATATGTGAGGAGTTTGTATGTTCTCCCTGTGTTTGCCTGGGTTTCCTCCGGGTGCTCCGGTTTCGGTTTCCTCCCACACTCCAAAAACATACTAGTAGGTTAATTGGCTGATATCAAAATTGACCCTAGTCTCGCTCTGTCTGTGTGTGTTAGGGAATTTACACTGTAAACTCCAATGGGGCAGGAACTGATGTGAATGAGTTCTCTGTACAGCGCTGCGGAATCAGTGGCGCTATATAAATAAATTATGATGATAGTGTACCTTCAATAGCAAAACTAATCCTCACATTTCTAATTTGATGATGATGAAGTGCACAGCCTTATTTAAGGTTGACAAGGTTGATTGTCAAAGAATTTTACTCAAGAAGTTAAATTTTAATCTTACATTTCTGTGTCCTGAATACTGTCATGGATTTCTAGGAATTCTATCCCACTTAAGTCACTTGCTTGGCTTGAGGATATAAATTATCCTTAATGTTGCTGCATGTTCATAGCAGGAAACTAGGCTAGCCATTGAACATAAACATTGCTCAGGCTGTAACTGGGGCCCCATCCTACCACTTAGATAGCATACAGTACGCCCATACTTGACAACTTTTGCTCAGAAGGGGGAGGTCAGCTGGGAAGTGTGGGAGGGGACGAGGTGACTGCATCGTGTCACGGGAGAATACGTAAGTATGAGTATGTTTGTATATTTGCCTATTCCTGCTAATCCTGTTAAATAATTTTTAACATATCTGAATTCTGGGAAAATTGAACATTAAACTTTGAGTTTAAAACCAGTCACAGTGCTTGATCTTGGAAAAAGATCGAACATTTTAAAAAGTAATACCCAACCACCCTACTACTGCCTATCTTCATTTTGGGGAGCCTTTTCTGGTGCCCCTTGCTGTGTGCTGCTGGGGTGGCTGATATAATTAGGCCCCCTCAGACAAGTACCCAATTTGGGAGTAACCCACAGCTGAGCACCTCTTTGCCCTATCTTCTGTCCCGGTCGTCATAGTGCTTTAACCCTTTACAGCTTGTTTTGTTTTTTCATTTAAGTATCCAGATCTGAGTTCTCATCATGATACTGCTAACGTTCAGAGAGATGATTATGGCATAATGATGTAAGTCAGAGACCCTATCAGGAAGCGCCCAGCTGTCCCGATTTGGACAATCAAAAGTTGAGAAGTTTGCTATTGGTAATTCGTCAGGACATGGATGTGGTCAGATCTGTGTGGATTGGGTCTGGCTTATTTTATTTTGTCCAGATTTTCGCTTTTTAAAAATGTAGGGTTTGGATACAACAGACTATCATCATCAGCAGCAACTACTTGTATAACGCCACTAATTCTGCAGCGTTGTACAGAGAACTCACTCACATCTACCCCTGCCCCATTGGAGCTTATAGCCTAGATCCCCTAATATACACACATAGACAGGGAGAGACTAGAGACAGTTCGATAGCACCAAATGAACCTACCAGGTTAATTGACCATGCCCCAACATAATGACTAACCTTGATTTTTAATGACCCTCCAATTACATTTCTCGGGAGTACCCTCCTGCTATTTTCTATAAAGATTTAATAGCAGCCAATTGACCTATTAGTATGTTTTTGGAGTGTGTGAGGAAACCAGAGCAGCCGGAAGAATCCCGGGAAGAACATACAAACTCCATACAGATAAGGCCGTGGTCAGGAATCGAACTCATGACCTCAGTGCTAACCACTAAGCCACTGTGCTGCCTACTATGATACTCATGGAAGAAAGATACAGATATACTGAAACAAGTGGTGTTCTGATATTTATGTCAACAATAAAGAGGACAAATTGAATACACGCATTATCAATAACTATATCCTACAAAGAATCTTTCAAGATATGTATGTATAATAGATTTATTTGAACGCTCTACAAATGCTTTAACATGAAATCCAAAATAAGTGCTTTATGTTTAAATTTTTCCTCTGTAAATCAGACCATTTATTAGTGATGAGACACAATGGCTTTGTAGGCGATGTGTAAAGATTAACAGACAGTTTTACTAACAATCTTAATCTGATAAACTTGTTTTGGAAACACTGAGGGTTTTTTCGGGTCTTTTTTGTTCCGTTCCTATATTACAACTGCCAGTTATGAGATATCTACCATCACACTATGAACCCACTTCCTGAAAATGCTCCACCATTACAATGGTCACAAACCGCTCCCAGCTGATAACACGTTTTATTTCCTGTTACATGACTCAAGGCTGAAATAAGTTGTTTGGGTTTTCTTTGCCTTTCTTAATATCAAGATTTGGGATTTGCAGATGGTAACTTGTTAACTTGAACTTTGTCTCTCTTTTATTCCCCCCCCTCCCCCCAACCTAATGACTAAGTCTCGGTATTCACTGCAGAAATTTTTTCCCGATGTGGTGATTTTACAAACGACAGGAGACAAAAATAAAAGTCCCGATTAGCTGTGTACACACTAAACACATTTTTACACGATTTACCTTCAGATCTGTGCTCTTCATCTGTCATAACCATCGGCTGAAAAGATGGTGACTCTGCACACTCCATAGGGATCTATGGACACAGCCGGTCATGAGTGCATACACACTGCAGGATTAGAACAACCTTGTTTCATTGATGAACGACATATTTAGTTCAGTTTAAAAATCAAATGAAACGTTACAGTGAGCTTTGGATCAATAATCTCTCATCGTGGCAGTGTACACTACTGTGCTATCGGGCCGAATGCTCGTTTATAGTGTGATTGTCCCGATAATCAGCTGAATACCCTGTAGTGCAGGGGCAAACGCAGGATTTGTAGAGGGGGGTTTCCACACCAGTGGGCGTGACCAGCATGCATGGGGGCGTAGCTATAATTTTAGACAGTGCTTGGCTGCTCTCCAACTCTTCCTATCCCCATAATAAACATGGGCAATGCTGCGTGCACTACTGTTCAAACAGCTGTGTGAAGCGGGGGCAGGGTCCAGTCACCTCAATTATACAGTGCCCCAGGCTTGGAGGGGGGTTCCAGGCACTAGGAAACCCCCCTCGGTTTGCCTATGTAGTGTGTACCCAGCCTCACTGATTGATTCCTAATGACATCCCAATTACATATCTCAGGTGGAAAGAGTACCCTCCTGCTATTTTGTAGAATTTCTTTAAAACTTTTTCATGTGTTACGTCCCACATAAAGCAGCTGCACACTTTAGGGCATACTTGCCAACTCTCCCGGAATGTCCGGGAGACTCCCGCATTTTGTGAGAGTCTCCCGGACTCCCGGGCGAGTGTGGCAATCTCCCGAATTCTGCCCACTTCACTAGGAAGTGCCCCACTTCCTAGTGAAGTGGGCAGAATTAGATCCCAAACGCCGCGATTCCCGGTGAATCGCGGCGTTTGGCCCCGCCCCCGCTGTCAAATGACGCAATTTGCGTCATGACGTCACAGGGGGCGGGGCCGAAATGACGCGATTTCGGCCACCCCGCCCCTTCACGCCCCCCTCCACTGGCTGGCTCCCGGAAGGGAGCTGAAGAAAGTAGGTAAGTATGCTTTAGGGGGAAAATTACAAATTATTTTCCTTGTTCGTTGACATACCCCATTTGTAGCCTTGATCACAGCAGAATCATCCTGTCATATTGATTGCCTGATAAGACAGGAGATGGGTAGTAAAAATCAGTTATTTTGCTGCCATAGCAAAGTTTTCATTCAAATACAATCCATATCCCAAGTCTCATTTGGGGCTAGATTTACTAAGCTGTGGGTTTGAAAAAAGTGGGGATGTTGCCTATAGCAACCAATCAGATTCTAGCTGTCATTTTGTAGAAAGTACTATATAAATGAAAACTAGAATCTGATTGGTTGCTATAGGCAACATCCCCACTTTTTCAAACCCGCAGCTTAGTAAATCTAGCCCTTGGTCTTTCGGTTCCTTACACATTTACTTGCCGGTATCATTGGTCCGATAAGCAAGCTGTGTATATTGATATAACAAGTGATGCTGGCGATGAGGAGCATTAGGTGAGTGTAGAGGTTGGGCGCTCACCAGTCCTTCCAGGATCAGACATTAGTGCAAGTCTTGCAGTGAAGACTCTTCAGTGTTTTGAAGTATGCCTGAAACTTGTTAAGACGCAGTGTTTAAGAGTAGAATTATGCTGCACTTCTTCATAAGAGTCTAGTAATAGAACAAGTGGTTTCAAGCAAAAATGACAAGTTATCTACACTTTCCCTTGAGGATTTTAAGATAACGTGTAGAGGAATACGACAAAATGACATCCTAGCTTAAAGCTGCACTACCACCGAGCATGACATCTATCATTCTCCAAACTTCGAATGTATGTAGCTTATGATTACACGTTTCATTATTTGTAAAGAAAACCCATCGCCCACACCAAACTGGAGAAGCCATCCAATTCACTAGGGCAATTTATTTATGCATCCATGTCTGCTAGTTTAGATGCAGGATAGTCTTTTACAGAAATATGGAAGTGTTTGGTGAACAACCAAGTTTATTTCTGAGTAAGCTGAGCTGTTATGAAATCCAAGAGGAAAACAATTCATCTTCCAGATCATATATTACATTCTTTTAATTTAGTTCACCTTTTATATCACATTATCTCACCTAACTCTCCTCACACACCCTTTAAAACCCAGTCACTCTTTACCAAATTATCATTGTGCTATTTGTTTTTCTGCTATTACCTGTTCCTAGGTGCCCTTAGTCAGTAACCAGTCTGATATTTCATGTGTTCAAACAATAAATGAACATTCCACTTTTAAATAGTGTAAAGTTCTTTTGAGATGTTGAAGGAGGGCAGTTTCACTGGCAAAACTATTACAGATTTAATGAAAGTACAAAATATTTCAACCACCGTGTTAATAAATGAACAGCAGCTAATATGTGACTAAGCCAGTCTGATGGCAATCATTTCTCCTCAATATGAATTCTGCTGTCATCTCTCAGTGACCTTGGGCATGTTGCTTTACAGTATATGCCTCAGGCAGTTCGTGTGTTGTGCTGATAACTACACTCTATTGTAATTTCCCATTTTAGAATTCAGCCTTAACTCTGTCTATGAAAACGTGCAATGCCTGAAAATTGTCTGAAATCCTCGGAATCATCATCAGATATTGCCTATAAATATGGTTGACATAAGAAATCTGTCTGCCTATGTGTGTATTGCTATTCAAGTGCCATATGGACAGGTCTTTCCAGTTTGGCTAGTTTTCTCGGAACATGGTCCAAGAACCAGGATCAGCCTGTGTATAACCAGCTTTACTTGCACTAGACCAGTTGCTTTTGTTTGGAGCACATTTGTGTTATTTTTAGAATGTTTAAAGAAACCTGGGTGTTTTAGTTCTTTCTGCGGTGTGCTGAAACAGATTGTGCTCCAAACAAAAGCAACTGGTTTAGTTTTGAGTTTTTAGTATTGAGTTTTGTTAAACAGGTAGATGGCCGATGTGGTTAGATTGTATTACATGGAGACCAGTCAGTGTGGTCAGCCAATCATTTCACTCGTATAAGTTTTAGAGTTAGATGTATGTCTATTTTTTGCATAAGATAGGAATTCTCGTACTGCGCGTAAAGAATAAATGTTCGCATACGTTTGTATCAGGATCTTGGGCCTGATTCATTAAGGGGTATCTTATTTCAGTCTTCTGGACAAAACCATGTTACAATGCAATGGGTGCAAACTAGATTTCTGTTTGCACATAAGTTAAATACTGAGTGTTTTTTCATGTAGCACAACTTTAAATTTCAGTGAACAAATAAGCTATCAAGTATTTTTGTTCTACATGAAAAAACAGTCAGTATTTAACTTATGTGCAAAACAGAAATCTAGTTTGCACCCCTTGCATTGTAACATGGTTTTGTCCAGGAGACTGAAATAAGATACTTCTTCATTTAAGATCCTTAATGAATCAGGCCCCTTATCTTTGACGTACAACTCTTTACACCTGGAGCGCAGTATGGGGAGGTAATGGATGAGCAAGCTTAAAACACTTAAATATGGATGCAGGTGCGGTACGTCTGTCAGGAGACATATCTCTTGTGGCTTCTGGAGGGATGGTGAGAATATATACGCCATGATGATGATGGCTATCAGCAGCACTATCTAGACGCTTCTGATTAACTGTTTGCAGGTTGACCTGCAGCCGATAGCACTCCATTCATTAGCATCCTGACTATATTAGAACAATTAATTGAGTTAGTGGCCATCTATGCACATTACTTGCTGATTCCCATTTCATTTTTAAAGGGATAGACAACGGATGTGGAGGGGGTGTGTTTTTTTTTATTTTTTAATATGGTAAATGGGACTTTATTGTGAGACGCCTGACTATCCTACATTGCTGTCTGGCTTATATATCCGATGCTTCCATCATGGGTACACTCAGTGTATGTTGTACTCTATTTGAATTGTATGCATTGCGGGTGGGTTTGACTCTACATACAGACCCAAGTTCACTTTTTCTTGCGTGTCCCTTTTCCGTACATCCACCAGCGGTGCATACCAGCTTTAGATCAATTAGTATATTAGATGGCAGATTATTTCTTCCCACCAGGAACAGTAAAATCTAATGTATCTGGCAGATTGATGCACATGTCATTCACACGTCTCTGAATTGGGTACAAAATAATGATGGTCATTGTTTCGACACTACTTACCCCGACGTGGAGAGACAAAGGGCTCCTTCCCCAACCAGCGTGCAGGGCGACCGGCAGTCATGGCGAACCCTGAAGAAGCTGTCGCAACGCAGTCATCGGTGCTGTGAAGGGGGTAATGTAACTATTAATGTAACTATTACCCCCTTCACAGCACCGATGACTGCGTCACGGTTATCGGTGACGTCATCAGCTGCCGCTTTGCACAGAAGTCATCCTGGCCGCTAATCGGGGAAGGAGCCCTTCGGGGTAGTCAGCATCGATATGTTAACTACCACCATCTGAATTAACACCAACAAGGGATTGATTTGGTAAAGTGACACTATATAGAAGTGGGTTAACCAAAGATACAGGAGACAAAGCTGGAATGTTGGCACTGTATAGAAAAGAACAAGTTGATGCCTTTAGAATTAAGTTCAGGCAGGAACAGTGCAGCATGTAGTGAGCAACATTTGGTTTTACAATCCCAAACCATAATCTAGTATGTTATTCTTGTGGCTTGGAAAGTACCTGATATTGTTTTTTTTGTACCTAAGGCATTTACTATGTTTTTACTGCTATTTAAAAAATAAAATAAAAAAAAAACAAACTAATTTTCCTATATTGTGCAATACATGTCCAACTCTCTGAGATGAAATAAGTGAGAATACATATATATTTTTTATTATTTTCAGACTAATGTGCCATGCAGCGATAATGTAGCATTTGACGTAGAACGGCTCACCAGGAGTCAGCCTAGTACACGAGGATCTGCGCCAAGTGACCCGGTGGAAGAGGGATCACTGATTCTGGAATCCCTACGCTCCTCTGCGATATCTCAGCTCCCACATGAGGGAGAGATCACTCCAAGGACAGGAGAAATCAACATAGCTGTAACAAGTAAGTCGTCATGAAAGAAGTGTTTTTTAAATTTTGGGGGTATATCAAATCCTTTGAAATCTCTTACTAGCCAGAACTCAATGGACTTGTTATTTATGCAATAAAATTATTTACTCTGAAGTCAAGGATTCAAAGGGCCAACACTTCTTTACACTGGCCCCAACTTCACAATCTGCATTCCTTTGAAAGAAACAGAGCCAGCGGTGCATTTTGAGAGGTATTTTCAGAGACGTATATGACTGATGCCTCTGACCTGAATGTAAATACACACACAGTCATTGTTAACTCTGAACATGGGACATGCACAGGGTGGGTGAGGGGAGTTTGCTAAACGCTTGGCAGGTTTTTTGTTTTGTTTTTTCTTTAAAGAAAAAAAAAATTATCATTCATAACATGTCAGAAACACACACACACACATTTTATATATGTATGTATATATATATATATATATATATATATATATACGTACGTACACACACTATGGGGTATATTTACTAAACTGCAGGTTTGAAAAAGTGGAGATGTTGCCTATAGCAACCAATCAGATTCTAGCTGTCATTTTGTAGAATGCACTAAATAAGTGAAAGCTAGAATCTGATTGGTTGCTATAGGCAACATCTCCACTTTTCCAAACCCGCAGTTTAGTCAATCTAGCCCTATATGTGCTTTGTGGATAAGTAACATGAGATGTTGCAGTGCATTTTCTCCTGTACATATAACTGTGTGTATGTATAGCACATAGTGTAATTCATTATCCTCTAGATTGTGTTATTAGTGCATTTTCAGCATTTTAAAAAGAAATAACTTTCTAAACACAAAAAAGATAGACAGAGGCTTGTCACACTAGGGTGCAGGTGCCTATTGTATTCCATTTGCAAGCTGTGATGTCTGTTTGTAACTACTTTTAAAATGTACAGGGATCAAATCACATGCGTTTGTATTTGTTTATCGTGTACTTCATACATCCAACATATATAACGCACTCCATGCAGTCTGCTTCTCGACTCTTTAGACTAAACGTGTCACATTTTCTTCTCCAAATGGAGCTTAACAAGGGAACTAGGAAAATGTGTTTGCTGCCTGTTAGAGCATCTGTAGACCAAACCTCTACAGATTGTAGTTTTTTTTTTTTATTTAGAAATCATTTGTGTTGAAATAACACAGTGATGGCTGAGATTTCTGTTACGGCCCTTCTATTATTCATACCTTACTTGCAGAAGGGATGCTGTCCGAGTTATCGCCTGTACCTGGGAATCGAGGGCATATCTTTGTAAGAAACGGTTGCGGTGAAACAATATCAGTCATGTTGAATCAGTACATCATTCAGACACTTGTACACCCACATTAAATTAAGCACTAATTAAATTAAGCTCAGATGTTCCAACATAAACATGGCTTGCTGCAGAAATCAGACTGTGCAGTAAATACTTGGCATGTTGCTATCATGAAAAAGGATATATTTTATTTAGTGTGGGTGTTAGGATACTGATTATGACAATTAGTAAAGCTTTGTGTATCAGACCCAATCTGCATGTCCATCAATGTCTACCATACAGTTTCATATGTGGAATTAGTGGTTCTCCGTAAGCAGCCCCATGACATTGCAACAAACCCCATACCCAGTCAGCTGAATTAGCACTGCCTGGTTTGTAACTCTCTGGTGCTGCCTCTGGGTTATGAGGCCCAGTCCAATAGGGAAGAAGCTGCCCAGACATTGCTTATAGCACTAATGTTGTGTTTCTGATATAATGAGCTCCCAGTAGTTCACTATAGGATGCTCGTCCTTCTTAATGCTGTAATCCGTAACTGAGCAGAGGGTACTTATTATTATCTGTGGAGCAGGTGACTACAGGTTCTTATTCATCCCCTGTGTAATGAGCTTCTTCATTCATGGCCCAAACTGCTTATTACGCTGTGTTTCTATTCTGGAAGGAGATTCCAGTGTTTGTACTGTGACCATAGGCGTTGTGTACAGACAGAACTGATAAATGATTCCTCTACACTGGCAATTGGAGCAAAGGACAAAATTGTCATTATGGTGAAGACATTGAATTTCTAGAATGCACATTTGTTAAAGAATATACGTGTAGGGAATAATTTTCTAATGTTGGATTACAGAACATGACTTTCTCCATGTTTGTTTGTTTTATTAGTAGACATTACGTAAGGCTGGTGTCCCACTAGAGTTTCTGAACGCTGCTTTTGAAACACTCATGTGTCAGATAAACAGTGTTTCCTAATTGGTACAGTAGTTTCACTCAATTAAGTGTGTGACATCTTGTGAGCACTGTGTTTTTTGGCTGAAGTCAGTGGTTCAGAAACCCTAGTGTGACACCATCCTTATCAGCAATTGTTACTCCATGTTTTTATTTCAGTATCACGTTTATTTGATGGTAGCTATTTGTTTCGGGAACGTTTAAGTTATAATTTTTTTCTCTCTCTTTTATCAGTGTCATTCTGCAGAGATGACAGATTCAGCGGTCATTCTAACTTTTCAAATAAATAGATTGTGATATTAGGAAGAGGAATAGAACAATAATTTAAAAAACTTCCGTTGGCTTCTATTTAGACACATCCATAGTAAATATTTTAAAGGTACTGTTGTGCCACTGTGCCTCACCCGCAAATAAAACCACAACGGAGATCATAGCTAGAACCTCTAGCGTATCCTGTGAAGCTAGTTGTAACGTTTTTATTAAATATGGTAATGGGTATCTGAAAATAGTAAGGATAAATGTTAACAGTAGGTGGTATAGACCCGTGCCAGTAGTTTGTTGTCTGTTAAGAGTTGAAGGTAATGGATAGTAATTGGTGAATAATAAAAAGAGTACAATTGAAAAATTAAAATGAATGAGATTGAAGAATTAAAAATAACTGGTAACCGTTTTGGTGGATTGAAGTGAAATGGTTACAATGGTGAATCTAATACAATATAGCTGGTGGCATCAATGTACAAAAACAGATTCTATATGTGGCATATCGTGTCTTCTAAAACTACAGAGTGGTTGCCTAAATTTTTGGAGGGATCCCGATGCACACCAGGGCCGTCTGTAACATATTCATGCCATCTAAACCATCTCGTTATAGGTGCTGATGCAGATGGGGAATAGGGCATGTCTATTTTATTGAATCTTTGAGATAATGTGGATGATGGTGGGGGGGGGGGGGGGTAGGGGACTTCCAGTTTTGGGCTATCGTTGCCCTAGTGGCTGTCAGTATATGCCCAAAGAGGTATTGGTCTTGTTTAGGAATAGAAGTCGGATAAACATGGAGAAGGGCTAAGGCAGGGTTGGGAGCAATGGTGGTTTTCAAAACAGTGGATATCAAGGCAAAAACCTCACCCCAGAGTGACTGAAGCACAGAGCACGTCTAAAAGATGTGAAAGACATCAGCTATCTGGTCACAGTGGCGCCAGCAGAATTTTGATTGACTTGGCCAGATCTTGTGCAGCCGGTCCGGCATGAGGTATAGCTGAGTGTGAAGCTTGACCTGCATTTCTGTGTGGTTAATGCACTTTGACATACGGTGGAAGGTTTAATAAATGTTTTCCCATTGCTGCGAGGTGAGGGATAGACCCACATCTGCTTCCCAGCAAAGTTGGGCTGGGAGTTTAGAGGAGGGAATCAAGGAGTGGAGGTACTGGTACCAGAACGTTATTCCGCCTTTATTTGCACCCTTTGTCAGTCTATCTAGAACTGGAGCTGGAGGCAGGGAGAGAGAGTGAGGAATCTTAGACAGTCATCACCCAGTGCCTGACTTGCAAATACTTATATGTCTCAGATGAGGGGAAGCTATAGAATTCTTGGAGCAGAGAGAAGGGAAGAAAGAAACTCCGGGCAAACAAATCGAACAGGGAGGCAATCCCCCTGATCTTCCAGGTAGTGAGATTCAGACCCGGAAATGAGTTTGGAAACCACTTGAAGAGAGTGATTGCGAGATGGAAGTGCCAAATCCGCGTGTGATCCGATGACCCTATCCCACACTTGCATAGCATCTGAGATGAACAGTAGTCTATGAATGGCTGAGGGGTAGGTGGGCTTGGGAATTCAAACAAGGTCAGGTAGGAGAAAGCTTGGGCACAAAACCCCTCAGTGTCTACCCATGGCTTAGAAGCCTGGAGAAGTCCTCAATCCCACAGGTGCAGGCTTCTTGAGTGAGTTAGGTTTGGGAGCATTAGGTCCCCTCGCGACTTAAATAGGGTCATACGTTTGTGAGTGAGAAGGGGGCGTTTCTGTCTCTACACATAAGTCATCATTAGAGTATGAAAGTGGGCCATCAATCTTTTGGCTACAATATATGGTATAGTGAGGAAAATATACATAAGTTTGGGTAACAACATCATTTTAAAGGCAGCTATGTGACCCAGCCAGGAGAACTCAAAGTTAATCCAATTCTTGGCCAAAGAGGAGAGATGGAGAAAAATTGGGGGAAAAGTTAGTTTCAAATATAATAGATAAGGTAAGGGGTATGTGTATGCCCAGGTATGGCAGAGACTCCCTTACCAAGACTCCCCTTACTATCTTAAGAAGTTTGACTGCGGTTCTGTGGGTGTCGGGGCTCGCAAAACTTAGCTTTTCCCTCTTGCAGCTCTCAGCAGGGCATAAATATTGCGTAGCTTCTCAGATGATCATACACTCTATTCCTCTACAGTGTTGAAGTGTTTGTGGAGGTGTCCTAGGTCTTGAGAGCCTTCAAGCAACCTTCAATAACAGTATCTATGAGGACCACCTTCTGAGCATAAGGTCTTGTGCCATCCACCTAAAACCAACTGGTTGCCTAATACCCTTTATGGTTTAACTCCTCACTACCACAGTTTGTGGCCATACCAGATCCACAGACTTGTGCTAGATGTGGGATTAAAATTTTTATTTTACACAGAAAACATACTCATAACTTTTCAAACCCTCAAAGACCACTTCAGCCTTCCCATTGCCATGGCTTTTTTTTTTTTTTTTTAAAAGAAGTACATACATATATATATATATATATATATATATATATATATATATATATATATATATATATATTTACCTAATTTGACATGCTGGCCTTTTACTTTGGTAGCTCGGTCCCCAAGATCAACATATGTCCTTTTAAGGACCTGTATGTTCTGAGCCCACCAAGATAAACTTTTTCAATCCATTACCCTGTCCTCATGGCTAGGAAGGTCCACATCTCTCTAAGTGCTTTGATAAGTGGAAGACTGACATTCCAGCACTGAGTGGTGACAGCAATGGGATGGAGCTTCTGTCAAATGTAGTTATTTTGGTTGCAGACAGTTAATAATTCCCCACCATGGCCTTATCTGCACGGAGTTTGTATGTTCTCCCCGTGTTTGCGTGGGTTTCCTCTGGGTGCTCCTGTTTCCTCCCACACTCCAAAAACATATTAGTAGGTTAATTGGCTGTTATCAAAAAATTGACTCTAGTCTCTCTCTCTCTCTCTCTGTCTGTGTGTGTGTATGTATGTTAGGGAATGGGTCAGGGACTGATGTGAATGAGTTCTCTGTACAGCGCTGCGAAATTAGTGGCGCTATATAAATAAATGATGATGATGATTTCCGTCTTGTTTCATGCAGCCAGGCAACAGAAGAAAATAAAAAAAATGATTTTTAAACCAGCTTATTATCCAATAGAACAATAAAAATGTTACAGGAGTTTCAAGCATATATGAAGTAGTACAAACATGGAGAATCTTTCCTGCATGGTGTATACTGCCACTGAGAAATGTGTTTACAGGTTTATCACCAACATCTTTTGAAGGGCCTGTCAACCTCCTTGGATATTTTAACACAAACATTTGAGACAGTCTCCTATAAAAATTCTCAAAACACTGGTGTCTGGAGTATATTTCAATATTCAAAAATCCCCCTTAAACACTCCTGTCCTAAAGTCTGTTCCACTCGTATGTCAGTAAAAAGGGGAGGTTTCCTATCAAAATAGTGTTATCTTAACCGCCCTTGATTACTGAGCCATAAATAGTTTTGAAAAATAAATAATGGAGATATCCAAGGAAAATCTACAAGCCTGACTTATTTCTTTACAGAAGTTATTTTTTTATTTTATTTTGTTGTGATTATATTGCAGGATGAATATCTTTCTATCTTTCTTTGGCCCACATTAATATTCAGAGTATGTTAAACTCCTGAGTTGACAATGTCGTCTAGGTTAATTTTTAATTGGTTCAATCAGCTCTCTGAATTAGTTCATTATTCTTTAGTGTCTCTTCCAAGATGCCAGCTATTATCTGAATACTTTGTTTGTGGCTTGGTAGGGGGTTTTCATCGGAACATTAATCGGAACATTAATGTACCAAGGAAAAACTTGCTACACAACTTACATGAAACTGGTACCACTAATTCTGGCATTGTTGATTAGTGGATCCTTTGTGCTTATCCTCTAGGTCTTTCATCTGTGTAGATGAGAACAGATTGTTTCCTGCTCTCCATCTCTCCAAGCAGTAGAAATACTGTTACAAATCAAGTGGACCGCTGAGCCCTATGTGTAGATTATAAAATTAAATTGTGATCTCTGTTTCGAAGTGGAGAGCTGCTGACAAGCCTAAGTTTTAATTTAAAGTTTGATGCTACAATGGTTAATGTGAAATGCTATCCAAAAACCGATTGAGCTAATATCTAATGTAGACATTCATTTATTAGTAACCAGTGCGCTCTAATGGTCCCATTTAGGCTTAATGATCATTAGCAGGTCTTTACTGGGCCTGGTATTGATTGATCTTGCCCCTGATGTCTATGAATGTTACGTCCTTGTCTGACCGTCCTTCCGCCAGCACCCATTGAGGAGAAATGTTTGGACAGCTTCCAAGTAAACTCATCTGCTGCCCCTAATAGGTTAACAGATGGCAACTTGCTATCTCAGACTAAGCTCCTGCCGTTGTCATGTCCTCTCCAAAGGAAATGTGGTGCAGTTAGTGCCTAAGGTATGATATTTAGAGGGCCTGATTATCCAATAAGCTGATTAGGCTGCATCCGAGGGTGGAGCAAGATTTTCGGTGATGCAAAATTGTGACAGGGAAAGGCATGAACTGAAATAATAATTATTAGTGGTAGTAGTAGTAGTATTATCTTATTATAAGAGAATAGTTGTTCTCAAAAGTAAAAAAAAAAAAAAAACATGAAAGAAAAATGTAGTAAGGTTTTAAATTTTATGTATTCCCACTCATGCACTTATCATCTCCCGCATTGACTGTTGCAATTTCTTCCCCAAAACAGACTCGAACAAACACTCGTACCCCTACAATCTATTTTGCACACTGTGGCAAGATTGATTTTCCTTGCAAATCGTTATTCCTCTGTTGAATCACTCTGTATGTCTCTGCACTGGTTGCCTGTTTTCTACCGAATCCAATATAAAATACTTTTACTAACCTACAAGGCCGTCAACAAAGCTGCACCAACATACATCTCCTCTCTTGTTTCAAAATATCTCCCAACTCGGCAAATCCGTTCTGCACAAGATCTGCGTCTCTCATCCACCCTCATTACATCCTCCCATTCTCGATTACAGGACTTTTTTTTTGGGCTGCGCCCACTCTATGGAATGCTCTCCCTCGCACAATAAGACTCTCCTCTGGTCTACAAACTTTCAAACGTTCTCAGAAAACCCACCTCTTCAGACAAGCTTATAATATTCCTCAACCACCCTCTTAACCTCACTACATTACCCTATTACCACCCCTTACACAATTTCACACAAGACAACTACCCCCTGACCAACATTGTTGTGTGACAGGATCATTTAGCTTATGAGTCACTTTTACCTTTGCAGTCTGGCTGGGCCGAAATGCAAAACGTAGACTTAGCCTCATGTATCAGACTCCTATTGTCCCATAGATTGTAAGCTTGCGAGCAGGGCCTTCTCATCTCTTTGTCTGTTTTACCCAGTTTGTTTATTCGTTTACTGTGTTGGTCCCCAATTGTAAAGCGCTACGGATTATGTTGGCGCTATATAAATAAATTATGATGATGGTAAAGGCTGTGATAATGAGTCATCCTCAGACGGGCTCTTGATAAGTGAGCTGGAGAGACAGGGGCGGCAACGGTGCAAATATAAAATGTGAATATCGGTGAGGGTGTGTGCCAGATTTTAAATTAATGACAAGTTCGCTTTTTGCCGGGGTGGAAGGCAAGGGGGCGTGCTAGGAGCGTAATACCCTTAATCAGGCCTTGTATTTAGTTGACAATAGAAACGTTCAATTGTTAGAGTCCTTACCTTTAAAAATGTGTGATTCCCAAAAAAGGAATATAAACCTTATTATTGGTGTGGTAGAATTAAGGAACGAGGAGCCACAGGTAACCACCGGGATCTGTCTCCTCAGAATTCTAAAGGCTAGTAAGGTATGTTTAATGGGAATAGGAGTTTAAAGTAAAATTTAATTGACATAGTTTAATTGATGATATTTAATAATGACCATTTTTTAATAATTGTTGATTCTTTCATTTTATTTACTTGGTACTTAAAGCAGCAAGGGGGATAAAATGGGTTCGAACAAACTTATTCAAGTCATCAATTTCAATAAACAAAGTGCTGTAACCCCTTAGCTACTCAATGAAATACCATAGTCCGGCATGACCAACCCTTGACTTGCTCTTGAGTGTTGAGTTTATGTATAGCATTTGTGTAGCTGCCTTCAGTTTGAGATTAAGGATACGGGGGCTGGCAGTAATCACTGACAGTCTTTTGGTGTCTTTTCCTCATTGATATGAATGAAGCGGGGTGTACCCAGGGACATAGATAAACGGCTTCTAAACTGTTGCATGGTTTGAATAGAACAATTGATTAAAGAGGTGTTGACATGTGTAATTAGGCTTGTTATAGGATTTGCTCTGAACTACAGTGACTGATTTTAATATTTTTAAACACTAAAAAATATTATTAGAAAGCATTTTGGATTTGATCTCAAGTTCTTATCATAAAATGTTATGGGAAATAATCAATTGAAAGTCTATTTTGCCTTTCATAATGACCCTTTCGTCTGATCTCCCAAATGCATCACCTCATCAGTGATATATCAACATATGTAAAGTGCCACAAACAATCATAGCATCAGTGATGCCATTAAATACTAGTGAATTGATGAGATGGATTCTCATGACTATCGTTTGTATCAATGGCGACCTTAGTCTATGAACCACAGAAACACACGACCACCTGGAAAGTGGAGTGAGTTTCACTGTGTAGAGAGGAACAGATACTTATTTTCCCACTCCATGAAGTCCATTCCAGGTTTGTATCGATTTACAGTCTGCAAAGGGAATAGTTCCCTATGGGGAACCATAGGTTTCATTTGTATTATGAGTTTTATTTTTATGTGAACTTGCTAAATTAAACCAGTTGGGTGCACCCAACCTGTTGCTAAAAAACTGTTCTGCTGTGTGCCGTCTACCCAAGGAGGCTGTGCTCACTCTAACCTGCCCCATTATAATTCCAATACTACAAGGTATTAATTATGACCGTGTTTCCAAACTCTAGCCCTCAACTCCCTCACCCCCACCAGCAGAACAGGTTTTAAGGATATCTGTAAATGGCTAAAATAGAAAAAATACACCAGCACTCTCCACATATACTAAGCTGCCAAATAATGGGGAAGTAGAGAGGAAATCCCTATCCTCTCCAAACAGATACAATAGTGAAACAGATAAAGTCCCCGGCGCTATGTGGAAAAAACTAAAGGACCATCAACACAAAAATATGAATGGATGTATAAAACAGAAAATGTAAATACTGCTGTAAATAATAATAAAATCATAAACAAAAATTAAAATTAAATTTTATCCTTTTCTGTCTGCAGACTACTGGTAATTTTACCTATATAAAGTTTTTTCAATATTTACCGTTGTTTGATTTTTGTTTATGGTTTTATTATTTACAGCAGTATTTACATTTTCTGTTTTATACATCCACTCATATTTTTGTGTTGATGGTCCTTTAGTTTTTTCCGTTTAGCGCCGGGGGCTTTATCTGTTTCACATTAAGGAGATCTGTGTTTGAGTAACGGTGTCATTTTTTTTTTAACCATGTGCTCGTACTTGGATATCTTTAAAACCTGGTCTGTTAGTGGGGGATGACTGAGGACTGGAGTTGGGAACCACTGTATTAGCTAATAGTTGTATTCTCAGCCACCATTCAGGCTCTAGTTTAACAACATAAATCCGGACTAAAAACATTTAGTAGCAATAATCCATTTCTTCTGACAGCACAGACTTAAGTCAGCATGGCCCAGGTTAGTGCTTTAGTAAGATACAGGACTGCTGTGAGTAAGCTGTATATTTCCTGACTCTGTGTCTTTGCTATAGTGTAGATGTTTACCATTAGCCAGTACGGAGACAGATCTGAATGTATTGTGAAATGTGCAGCTGCTGTATTATGCTATAAAGTTGATATAAAGTACTGTAAATAAAGTACTGTAAATTATATTAGAAGTGACTGAAGAATTCCATCACATTACAATTTGTTAACTAATATCCATAGCAAATTATAATAGTATTTAGCTTATTCTGTATCATTACAAGTATTCTAGTTGAATACTATGACAGATTATAAGCAATAACATTAGAACTCACCGTTCAAATTCATATAATAGCATCACTTATATATTATATAGGTCTCTTGTAACAACTACCTTGACATTCTGAGAAACCTCAGATGGTTTAGTGTCAACCTGTGGAGCGCAACAGATCGTATGACCAGCAAAGACTTCTGAATACATATTATAAGCACTGGTCTTATAAAACTTTACATTGCTACTCAAGCAGAAACCGTTAAATCCTTAATCAGGACTACACCATTTTAAATGTTTTATGTATGTAAAATTTATTTTCAAGGTATGACTTTCATTTAAAGAGCTTGGACATCCCTACTTGCTGATGCTGCTTTCGACAGCTATAGGTGGAAGGTCTGAAAGCTGGAGAAGACATTCAGTACTTTAGAGGGCATGTGACTGGTTATGAGTGACTGCCTATGACGCTCCCTATGGCAGTGAATGCCCCATGTTTCCTTACAAGAATAGCCAGTACTGTCTGATGGCATGTCTAAGTGCATCTACAAAGAGTGGAGACAAACCTTCTGTTGCTTGCACCAAAAATCAGGATGCAGCATAATAAGACCCCATCACAGTGCCGCTATGATGGGGACATCACAGTGGCACCGGAAACAAAATGGCTCCATTTTGTGCCTGATTGATATCACTGGTTCCTAGATATTTCATAGAACTGCGTTCTCAAGAACATTGTTGACCACACAAAATGGCTATTGTCATGCAGGTGTTAGGTACAGAGTCCATGTAGTGCTAGCACATACAAGATCAGGTCAGTGGTAAAGTGGTCTGTTTCAGTGTTTTCATGAATTACATTAATAAAACATCACATATAATGTCTGCCTCAGAGGGAGGTTCAATTCAAAGCAAAGTAGAGCCGGAGACTGGTGTGATGTGTCTCCACGTCAGTGTCCAGTCTGACAGATGCCCCTACCGTAATATCCGCACCAGGGGTACATTGCATAATGCGCACAGGAGCACATTGCACGAGGATCAGACGGAACTTTGTGGTAAATTGAATTCCACCCATAGAATCTATTACTATAATGTGCCCTAAGCATCATTGTGAGGACAGTACATCTTAGGGGGTTCTTTGATCTCACCTAGGCAGATTGTTGCAAACAGAATGAAGTGTATTCCGTAGATAGCAATACAGACAGCCGGATATACAATCACCCAACAGATGCGATTTCTTTGTAGGTAAAGCCTTCAGTCTTCGAATGCCCCAATACAGTAAAAAGACAACGATTATATTTCCTTCATTACTTCCACGGTGATCGAGCTGATGGTGGTCATTAGCCAGCTTGTGATAGGTCAGAAATTGATAATGCTTAACCCCGAGTGTCCTCCCCCATTGTGGTTGGATCCCTGTGGAGAAAGGTGCCTAGAAGTCTAATCCAGGGTACTAGCATACAATAACCTTGTTGGCTAACCAAGAAAAGGTTGATAGTATCTGCACATGCTGGTTGTTTAACCTAGACGTATCCTCTTTTTATCCGTGATTAAACACTACAGATGGCCACGTTTAAGGCTGGGTACACACTACAGAATTTTCCGACTAATATGTTATCTACAACGATTGTACCAATGACTGAAGAAAAAATAAAATAAAAAGGTCACGATCAGCATGCCATTCATGTGTACACACTATACATTGTTTAAAAGATTTACCCTCAGATCTGTGCTCTTCAACTGTCAACATTCGGCTGAAAAGGTCATGACTCTGTAAACTCTAGGAGATCCTGATCGTGAGTGCGTACACATCGCAGAATTGGAACGAGATTTATAGTTCTGCTGAACAATCAAATGAATCTTCGGAACAACTATCGTTCATCGTTTAAGTATACACACTACTGCGATATTGGCCTGAAGGTCATGCATTGTGTGATTGACCCAATAGTCGGTTGGAAAACCTGTAGCGTTTACCCAGCCTAAGAATAACTTGTCTAACTTATAAAACAATGAGTATAAATACTCATGGCATACAGTAACCAATGTTAACCAATGAAAAGGAACAACAATCGACAAGGCAGTGAGACGTTGACAGTTCAGAGCACAAAGAAAAACTTGCACAGCGTTGTTTCACAATTATATAAATATATAAGGCTTAGGGCTCTTAAAAACAATGCTAGATAAAAGTGTACACAAAATCCACATTGCATTTACTTTAACAGAGCGTTGGTAGATTGTTCATTACGGTTTCTTAAAGTTTCCCTGCAGAATAGTACACTTGGTACTTAATTAACACTCCTGTAGAACTGTCTTCTATTTCACCTAACGTTAACACCTCTGAGCGCTGCAGGCAACATGCCTGTTATAATGAGGTCTTTGATGCGTTTTAGGTATGAGGTCATGTTGAGGGTTTTTTTTCACAATGTTAGAGCTACTGAAATTTAAAGTTAAATTGTGATCGTTATTGTCAGTTCATAATCTGAACTTCCCTTGGTTTACTGGAATATATTTATTTGCGCTTTAAAATATTTATTATTCTAACTTTCTTTTATACAGCATGAAAACTGTGTGGACACTTAAGATATACAGGGGTGTAATTATTCAAAAGAATGCAAATATATTACTTTGATGTCACTATTGTGTATACAGCTGTTGGAAACTTAACCCTTGTAAATTCTTAGTTGTTGTTGGACCATCCACTACACCTTGGTTCAACCTGAAAAATTAGTTGAACCGGTAACAACTTTATATTTAGTTTATCTTTGTTTTTTGATGCAGACTTTCTCTGAGCTGTTCAGAACAGAGGAAATAGACCTGTGTTGGAAACTAAGTGTACTTGACAATCTAGTTTAAGACCAGCTATTCCGCTGTCGTAATAATTATTATGTTAATCTAATTTGACTCTGTATTGAAAAATGTATCCACTTGAGGCTCTGTTTTATGTTGGCACGTCTTGAAGTAAAACACTTGGAAGTGATGGGGGACTTATCGTTTTTACCTTTTAAAATGTAAATAAATCATACTTGCCTACTCTCCCGGAATTCCCAGAAGGCTCCCGGATTTTGGGAAATCCTTACGGACTCCCGGAAGAGTAGGCAAAGCTCCCGCATTTGCCGAAATTCACGGCATTAAAAGGATGGTGCGGGGCTTAAACGTGTCATTAAGCTCTGCCCCCTCTATTCAATGCCGTGAATTTCGGCTTTATATAGTGGGGGTGGGACTATGGGCTATGGTGATGCGACCATGTCACCACGCCCCCCTCCTACCCCATGTCACATGACACTTCTCCCGGGGTTCTCCCGGGGGAGAAATCTTAAAGGTTGGTATGTATGTATTAGATATGTCTGAACTAATGAGAGAGTTTACGGTTTAGAAAAGAAAATATTGGACATACCTATTCACTGCACTCTTATGTCACCTGCTCGTCCTCATTTAGTACTAATCCCTTCACTCCCTGTTACTTGGTCTGCTCTGACTCCTGCTGCTGTTCTGTATGTTTATATAATAATTTTCTGCTAATTCTCCTATTCTCTATCTCCTACAAGTAACTATACTAATCTCCGCTTTCCATCCTGGCTGGTCGGTTCAGTCCTGTGGTGCAGCCCCCAAAGCCGCCCTCCTTCTTGTTCCCTTCAGCCTTTGGGCCTGGGAGTGATGTGTTGACCTTGCTGCTGAAATTGCTGTCAAGAGTGACTCCCTCCCATTTCCTTTGTCAACAGAAGAATGGTTCATTATTGCCAGTTTTGGCCTCCTCAGCGCCCTTACACTGTGTTACATGATCATCAAAGCCACGGCTAGCTTGTATGCCACAGAGTAAGTAACAATGTCTTTTCTGTTTTTACAAATGTGCTGTTTGCTGCGAAGACGCTTGTGTTCCATTTAAAAAGCGGCCAAGATTTTACAATATAACACATAAAGCTGACTTTGTTCAAAGCGCCATTCAGAGACTCCTGTTATTATGTGGACCTCGTTAACAGGAGAGGAGGGTTCCATTGTTGGTACAGGATTAGCCAGCAGATAAGGATATTCTACTTTTAAAAAATTACATTTCAGGGGTAAATGTATTAAACGTTCTAAAGAAAAATCGAATGTGTTGCCCATAGCAACCAGTTAGACTCTAGCTATCAATTATGTAGTGCATTCTGGAGGTTGATCTGATTGGTTGCTATGGGCAACACCTCCACTTTTCCTTGCCCCTCAGTTTCTTTGTGTGTGTTGTTGCCTAGTAACCAGTAAGCAGATTCTGCATGGATGACTCCATGTCTGGTGACAAATGTTTCCACTGCCCCCTTACTTAATAAAGTTACAGTACAAATCAACCAATAATCAATTAACTATGACAGAGCTGTCTTATTGGCTTAGCTCTGGTTGGACCATGTGCAGCCTTTATGGGTTTTTTTTTTGTGATCCCCACATTCCCTGCCAAATCTCCATAGACTATTGTATGACATAATTTTTTTAAGCAGTATTTAACCCAAGGTCATCTTATTAGAAGGCTAATTATAAAATCCATCTTTCCCAGTCAGCTATGTCTGGATCAGAATAACGGTATTGCTTTAAATGCATTTTCATAGAAATTGCCTACTGTACAACTGTGTTCAAAGCTCTAAGAAGGGTTGTCATTGAGTATTCAAATAAATGCATGTACATTTTCTATATTAATGCACACTCCCCTGTGGCAGCGCACTGGCTTCATTTTCCTCCGCGTCTGTCACTTATGAGTTACGATGCTTGCCGGCATGAGGCGCTTATGATAAACTAGAGCAAGTCCATCAGACCTATTATATTGAGGGATCGATACCTTGCACTGAATAAGATCTCTTTCTGAGTGCATGCAATGTAATGAATTGAACTGTCCATACAGATAGGAGCTTTGCTGTCAGTAAAGCCATTTTAAAAGGTACCATAAAGTTAGATATGCTTGATAGTGGCTTTTCATTTTTTTTTAGTGCCTGCAGTTAGCATAGTCATTTTTAAAGTGCACCTGGCAATTACACACGGTGGAGGCAGCCACTTTGTGGGTGGAGCCAATTTTAATGAGCATGCACTTGGAATTGGTGCATCTTGGATATTGGTCATGAAGTGTCAGTGCTCTTACTGAATTGACAGGTAGTTTCCTCATGAATATTTGTCAGTAAACAAAATGGCTGCCTCCGCTTTGTACAGATACCAAGTGTTTTTTAAGGCCTTTTTACCATTGCAAATTAAAGCAATAACCAAAGTATAAGTTGCATCATCTGGTAACATATATTAAGTCAATGGGTTATCATCTCCTGTTATAAAAAATACATCACACAGCTTAGTGTGTATTTTAAAGACTACAATGTGCCCTGGAAGCTGGTAGTATATACAGCAGGTGAAATAAGTATTGAACACATCAACATTTTTCTCAGTAAATATATATTTAATGTGGTTATTGTAATGAAATTTACACCAAGTGTCAGCAACGACCCTTGCAATCCACACATGCAAAGAAATCAAACTATAGATTTCCATAATTTAAGTTGTGTGTAATAATGTGATATGACACAGGGCAAAAGTTTTGAACACTTTTTCTGAAATGTATTTAATACTTTGTACAAAAGCCTTTGTTGGTAATGGCAGCTTCAAGATGCCTCCTCTATGGAGAAACTAGTCGCATGCATTGCTCAGGTGTGATTTTGCCCCATTTATCAACGCAAATAGTCTTCAAATCTTGAAGGTTCTGTGGGCTTCTTCTATGAACTCTCATCTTTAGCTCTTTCCATAGATTTTCAATTGGATTCAAGTCAGGTGATTGGCTGAGCTATTCTAGCAGCTTTATTTTCTTTCTCTGAAACCAATTGAGAGTGTCCTTGGCTGTGTGTTTGGGATCATTGTCTTGCTGAAATGTCCACCCTCGTTTTAACTTTAGCATCCTGGTAGATGGCAGCAGATTTTTTATCAAGAATGTCTCTGTACATTTTTCCATTCATTCTTCCTTCAATCATATGCAGTATGCCAGTACCGTGTGCAGAAAAACAGCCCCACACCATGATGTTCCTACCTCCAAACTTCACTGTTGGTATGGTGTTTTTGGGGTGATGTGCAGTGCCATATCTCCTCCAGATATGGTGTATATTATGGCATCCAAAGAATTAAATTTTTTCAAACGAGCTTCAACATGTTTTTTCTTCAGCAAAGGAGTCTTGCATGGTGAGCGTGCATACAGGCCATGGCGGTTGAGTGCATTACTTATTGTTTTCTTTGAAACAATTGTACCTGCTAATTCCAGGTCTTTCTGAAGCTCTCCACAAGTGGTCCTTGGTTCTTGGACAACACTTCTGATCATTTTTTTCAACTCCTCTGTCAGAAATCTGCTGTGGTGCACCTGGTCTTGGCCGGTTTATAGTGAAATGATGTTCTTTACACTTCTGGATTATGGCCTCAACAGTGCTCACTGGAACATTCAGCAGTTTAGAGATCCTTCTGTAACCAATGCCATCAGTATGTTTTGCAACAATAAGCTAGCGAAGGTCTTGAGAGAGCTCTTTGTTTTTACCCATCATGAGATGTTTCTTGTGTGACACCTTTGTAATGAGACACCTTCTTGTAGGCCATCAGTTGTGGCTGAACCAGCTGGCAGGATTGCTTTCTAATTACTGATAGATATCAGCTGGTGTCTTGGCTTTCCATGCCTTTTTGCATCACCCTTTCTTCATGTGTTCAATACTTTTTCACTGTGTCATTTCACATTATTACACAAAACTTAAATTATGGACATCTATGGTTTGATTTCTTTGCATGTGTGGATTGCAAGGGTTGTTCTTGACATTAGGTGCACATTTCATTACAATAGCCACATTAAATATATATTTACTGAGAAAAATGTTGATGTGTTCAATACTTGTATTTCACCCGCTGTAAGGTGGTTGTTCATGTAGTCAAGTTAGTGATTTGTTGTGAGCGCATAGAGAACACAAGCAGTCCATGATTATTTCAGTGATACAAGCATTGGGTGCTTGAAAAAAAATAAAAAAAATCTAAACCCTTTTAAAGGTAATCCTATTTACACTTCTGGTTTTTGCTTAGCTAGATTGATGTTCTAGATCAGAGGTGTCCAAACTTAATCCTCAAGAGCTACCAACAGGTCATGTTTTCTGTATTTCTGTCTGTAGAAACAGGTGGGATAATTACTGACCCAGCCAAATAGATTAACTCACCGGTTGAAGAATTCCTGAAAACATGAACTGTTAGCCCTTGAGGACGGAGTTTGCACACCTCGGATCTAGATGTTTTCAAATGAAAGGCCGCTTTTTTTCTTTGTACTTTTAAAAACAGCACATACACAAGTGCAGAGTTTTTATGTGGAGGTTTCAAATTGTCAGAGGAAAACTCATATTACGCCCTTTATTTATACGCAGCATATATATTATTTCATAGTACATTTACAGTCTACATTCATCATGGCCAAAAATAGCCCAGAACTTGCTGCAAAAAGACAAATTAACACTTGAAAACTGGGTCAGCTCTGTATGGTATTGCAGGTTTTTCTTAAATATTTATCAGTATTCCTCATCTAGGGAGCATTACGGTCACTTTTATACCCCTTTCCAAGATCCCTCCTGCAGCCTTCACTGTTGTATAAAGCATTGTAAAAGAAAAAGTGCAGTGTATTCGGCATAATATTAATTAGTAATAAGATATTACTGTTTTGTCTCATGCGTTGTCTTTTCTGGCCCTTACATCTTGTTTTTCTATGCTCACCTTCCAGAGCGGAATCTTCGTGAAGTGGCACTTTCTGAAATGAAGAGGACAAAGAAACCGTTTTTATTTTTTCACCCTTCATTTAACATACTGCATATGAAGTCCTTCTTTTTTCTTTTTTTTAAATAAGACGTTGTCATTTTTTCAAGCTGTTACTCTAGTGCCAAATCTGCATTAAACATGTAAACTGCTAATTAGTGAAATAAATTGAAACATAAGGTTTGCGTTTATTTCACATTTATTCACTGTTCTTCACTGACAAAAAAGATCAGTATTTCTGACAGAAATACCAAAGTTAGCGTTGGGAAAAAAATTGGTAATATTCCGCCAATAGATACGGATTTTAAAGGGAAACCATGACTCACAAAAATGTAAATGAAGTATAGCCTTTGTGCTGTTAGCATCTTCACCTTTACTGGACTTTCGACTGAAAGGGTTTTGCACGTTACATTTATTACAGAGCACATTCACAACTGAATGCAAAAAAAAGGAAAACAATATTTGATGCTACAATAACCACTTTTGGGTTTTCCTTTCCTTTATACATACCCGGGCTGCAAAAATGCACATTGTTAAACAAAGCACAATTTTAAGTTAAACGTAACCTCCCCTTCACCTAGAGAGGCGCTCGGGGGCATGCATGTGCATTTTACTTAGCCGCAGTGTAAAGATATGAGCTGATGATGATTATCATCAGGGTGTATCTTTACTGGTTAAAAAAAAATGAATGAGACAGAGTCCCTCGCGTAATTGCGGTAGCTAGCACCACACTGGGTAGGTCACAGTATAACATGGGGTCCCACTGTTGTAATGTTCTCCAGCCTGGCCAGCACATGCGGAATTCCCTAGTGGAAAAACGTGCCCCCTATCCCACCAGGCAAAAACCAGCCCTGTGCTGAATAGCACTGGGGCTCTTCCTGAAACCTGGGGCCAGAGACATGTGTGACGGATAAATATTACATTTGTGGATCTGGGGCAGCCTTTAACTACTTTGTCATGCTGGCACTTGTAGAGTTTTTATCAGTCTACTTTAATGGGTTTACACACAAATAAAATCAGAGCAGTTTCTCACGCTCCAGCCAACCAGAGGCAGCCATTCTGAGTATTCGCAGACTGGCCTCTTGTCATTCATTCCTGTCACAGCTCTACTAGGAGCAGGTTCTTGCCGTTTTTAACAGTTTTTTGTTTTTGTTTTTTTTGTCTCCGGGATTATTCTTGGATTTACTACAGGACTGGAGAAAAGAAGATATGGATTTACGACTGCAATAAATTTGTAAATACGTGTTTCGGTAAACATTTATTTACTATTAAACAAAATTACAACACCTGGTGTCTATGTCTTTATTTACTACTAATTAGAATGTTGGGACTACTTGCTCCAGCGAGCCCTGTAGTAGTTCTACCAGCGACCAGCATGGCCCAGCATTTAATGGCTGACGGCAGCGTTACTGGCCACTTGGCTAAAGAAGGTTTATATCTAAAATTTATTGGCGAGAACATCCGTACACTTAAGTAATGTTTATCTTTTACACATTTTCGGGCCCCCACAGCATGGCAGGTTTGGGTGGAGCCCCAGTAATATTCAGCATGGGGTTGGTTTTCCTGGTGATTTAGAGGACACGTGTTTTGTGGACCCACGTTGCCTAGGGAATTCCAGCCCATGCTGACCAGGCTGGGACACGCACACATTAGGACAGGATGAAGCCCACACTGCAGGTCTCCCTGTTATAGAGTGAGCTGCACAGCCTGGCATAGCCCGGTACTGGTGCCGCTTTTGTGTGGGTGCTCCACCCCCTTTATCCCCTGCCATTAGTGATGACCATCACGGACTGGTGGGATTCTCTTTATAACTTTTTCATTCTTCAGACTCGAATGTGGGCAAATAACAAAAATAACCCCTTGGCAGTGTCTTTGTAATAGTTCTTTGAGTTAAGTTAGTTAAAGCAGAAGTATTCGTTTTTCCCTTCTAAATTCTATGTAGATATTTAGATTTTTAGTAGTCAAGCGGTAGTCATTGTAAAAAGTACGGTGGGATTCCTTAGGCCTCGTTATAATCTATGATCTGCTGAGCTTTAATTAAGTTCAGCCCATTGCTTTATAAAGCTCCAACGTGATAGATATTTTATTTCCTCCAGATCAAACATGTTGACTTGCTTGTGACAAAGGATCTCAAGCAAGTCCAGGCAATTTCAGTCTTTGAGCACATTTGCTTGATAGCTCTCCTTGATATATAGTCGCTTAATACGTATTCTCCCAGCATAAGCTGCAGTATAAAAAGTAAACTTGAGGCTGATCTTAGAGATTCTCCGGAAGATGGGACATGAAATGCCATATAGTGTAATACCCTGGAGAATGAGTCGGCATATAAAATATCAGTGGTACCTGGTCCTGGCCAGATATCTACATAATGTACCTAATTATCCTGACACGTGATTTGGAGGATGTGGTGACAGGGAATGTTCTTCATATCTGGTAGTCATGTTCTAGGATTTTGTCAAGAAAATACCAAATGCTCTTCTCTGTTCTTAGCTAATTGGCAAATGGCCAATGAAAACTAGTCCAGCATCCTTAATAATTGCCAAACATTATTATTAAGGGGTTGGTGCCTGCCAATTCTACATATATAATTTAATGCTGCTCTTGTCACAAGATTGTCCTTTTGTGTGTGTCTCCTCTTTCTCCTTTTATTTATTTTTTAAAATATTATATCCTGTTTAATAAATGGCACAAAGTCCAGTGCTAGTATTATGAGCCAAGAGTAGATTCCATTCAGGACAATAGTAGTCTACATATACAACTGGAGTTGTCAGATACCTGGTCCACTGCAGTTACACAGGTGAAAGAGATGAACTATAGGCCTGGAAGGTGTTGTAAATGAACGTTCCAGAGCTTAATGAAAAAGGACATATGAATCGTGTAGCTTGATTGAGAGTGTATCCAGGTTACCTGAACTCAATGGTTATACCTTCAAACTATCCTATTTAGGCGGGACAGTCTTGATTTAAAGAGACTTTCCCGCCAATTAGCACGTTTGTCCCACTTTGCAGGAATTTGGGAGGTATGTTCACTCTCACCAAGTGAGCAGGGACATGTTGACCTGCTACTGGTGCAAGTGGCACTTCAAAGCTATTTTAGGGGAGCGGGATCGGGGCATCTTAATGTTTTTGGACACACTGGGCACACCCCTGATGTGTCATGACCACGCTCCTTTTTTGAGTATTGGCTCAATTTGTCTCAATTATTTCCATCGGAAGGTTAACTATGCTGGTGGAGAACAGCTTGCAAATGTTCCACTGTTCTTTTGTCTACATGTAAGTGCAATTTTAATTCTTAATACATTTTCTATTTCTGTTTGATGTGTGTTTGGTTTCCTTGTCATTTATAGTAATTTGATTAAGTATATTTTTTGTTAGGATTTGGCTTCTCCCTGTCTAGTCCCTCTACCTTATGGGACCAATGTGGTTTTTGTAGTTTATTTTTTAGTTTATTGAGATTGTTAGTGTATTTAGTTCCCAAGATTTAGTTCCCAAGATTAGTAACATACTGCTTTTTGATAAAGAACTATGTGAACTGCAGCATATTGACAGGACTTTAGCTTACAACAAACCAGATGTACTAAAGTGTCACAAGATCGGTTGAAGGATGCCGTTTCCTGAAGTAAATGGCTGCACTTCCAATGCATTAGCCAAACAATATCACACCAGTTCAGTGCCGTGGTTCAAATACTTGCAGTTTTTTTTATTTAGCAGCATAAAAAAAACAAAAACAAAAGTCCTAGCTTGTCTGGCTTCTAAATAATACAACAGGAACACCCTCTCTAAAGTAAAGGACCTAATGTCCCACATGCACAAAATATCAGTACTTACTGGTAATAAATTGCAGTGTCTCTCAACAGGCATCTGACCTGTTTCCAAGGTAGTGAGGGAGACTGAGGGAATTTCCACACAGATTTTTACCAACAACACACAAGTGCAACTCTTGACTACCAGCAGAGTGTCTGGTAGGTTGGAAATCCTGGAATGGGCTTGATGAATGGAGCCCACCCATCTCTCCCTGTTCATAACCCCAAGGACTCTTACACCAGCTTTCCTACAGCTGAAAACACTCCTTGGGAAGCTCTTTCCCAAACACAAACAATTACCCTAGAATTTTAAGACGCACAAGAAACCTAGGACATATATATCCTTTAATAACTTTCCCAGTGCTTCTGTCACATATCACTCACCTCCCCTTTGTTTCAATCTGTGGGGAGGAACACTTGTAGTCCACTAACAATAAACTCGGGACAATGCTTCTGCATTACCCCCTGGTCTATGTTTTATGGAGAATTGTATAATTGTGCTGAGCCAAGAATCACCTGGTTATTCTTCTTATTCTCAGCCATTCATTTCAACCCCAGATATTTCGTGTCCTCCATCCCTAAGTAACACTTTTTCAGGTTAGCTGTTAAACCTGCCTCACGGATGAAGCCCAACACTGCTTGTATCCCAACTGAGGCCACCAACTAACCCTTCACTCCTTTATTTAAAAGGTAAGAAATATCAGGTATGTACCCTGGTCCTCCTCTCCTTTGCTAGCATTGATCTGATCTCCCTCCCTCTGGATAAGGTCATGCATTTGAGAGATGGGAGGTTTGTCCACCTGATATCTCCAGGGATGTACTTGTTGCGCTCGGATGGACATTGTGACACTCAAATGAGTCAGAATTTCGGCTTTTAGTTTCTCATAGTGCTTAGCATCAGTCAGGCTTAGATCAAAATATGCTTTTTGCCATCCTCTGGACAGGAAGGGAGACATTAGGCCTGCCCATTGATTTTTAGGCCATTTTTAGGTGGTTCTTTCACATCATTACTCTTGGTCATCTTTTGGAGCAAATGACTAGCCCGTATGGAGGTGGAGCAAGTAGTGACCTCCAGGGACGCATTGCCAGACAAAGCGGTGAGAGACTGCACTACCTCTTTTAGAGCTTTGCGGTCTTGGTACTGTTGCCTCTGGACCTCCTCATTGGCTAACTTCTGTTGCCTCCGGAGCTCCTCAATATCCAGTTGCTGATGCCTTCAGTCCTCCTCAATGGCTGCGGTACCCTTGTGGCTACCTGTTGGACAGCTGTAGAATGTAGTACGCTTTTAATTAGATTCTCCATCTTAAGGCACTTTTTCACAAATCCAAATAAATGGGTTTCTGGCTATTTTTCATGCAACTTTTATGGCTGTAATTGAAGTGCAGCTGCATGCATTCTCCACCATGTGTTAGATCAGGATATATTTAGTAGTGAGGTTTGTTAGATATAACCTAATATAGTCACCCAGCTACTCTCACTTCATTTACAGCCAGCACTTCAGTGATCTTCAATATAATAATGTCACATTAGTGTTGCGCTCCCAGATGGTAATTTTTATATATTTTCTCCTGTGGTCACAATATGCAGATTTGTATATTTTTAAAGTGTCCAAACTGAACAACAGCGCAATGTGCTAAAAACAGGGCATACGCCATTTTCATGCATTCACCCATGAATTGTGAATGGACTGTGTGTTTGTGGTTGTCGTAGGCAGAGCGGCCATCTGAAACTGTGGGGCCCAGTACAAATTAAACTGGCAGCACCCCGTTTCCCCTCCCACTTCACCATAAATGACCCCCTGCTCGCTCCAAGCCTATCAGTGACTGGGAACCAGGGATGCAGTGTCACCATGGTCAGACTAGGGGGCCCGGACAGAGAGGTCCATGCCCCTTACAGCTGTACCGCCTGTACCCCTCCTGATGGTGGCCCTGGCCATGTGAAAAAGGGAAAGGGAAGGGTAAGATCCAGGAGGACTAGAGAAAAGTGTTTTACAGCACTAAGATAGTGTTACTCATATCAAGTTGAAGAGATAGTGGTTAAGAGCAGGGTCAAGAAAACAAAAGGCGGACATTGAAATTTGATGTCCAAGACCTTCACACCTTAATGAATGATTTTGTAGACTTATGAATTACTGTGGTCATAAATTCCATCCAGTAAACATGCCAGATTATATTAATGTCCTCTTACAACATGGGGGCAGATGGTTGTTTCCAGTCTGCCACAAGGCGGATGGAAAATTTAAGGGGAAAAGCAAGAACCTTGGAGAGAGAAGGACTTTGAGATGTAATACTGCTCTTAGTACATTTTTTTTATATCTTGGCCAGAATGCTAAGACCATGGGATACTGCCACCAAATGTGAGCAGCCTCTCCAGGGTCTACTACATATATCGGGAGAACTTGCATTTAATCTTGCTGGTACGTAATACCAGAAGTATAATTTGTAGGCATTCTTTTTTATTCTAATACAATTGTAGCTGTAGACTTTGTTTTCCCTAATTTCCTCCCAATGGTCACTATCCAGTGTCTCCCAGGTCCGTTTCCTATGCTAACTCTTTAACTCTTTTATCTTTTGAGGTTGACCCCATGAGCTTGAGCTCAGCATATAGCATAAACACAAGGGGGCTGATTCATGTCCGCACGGAACTTGCATGCACGTAGCATTTAAGAAAAGAGCACGGAACTTGAGCAGAGTTCAGACTGTATTCAAATCCAAGCATATCCCAGTCTGAATCTGGGTGGACGTACGCTCTGCCTTATTGTTACTTGCCGTATGTAGACAGACAGAACAGACTGCAGTATATGCACAAGCGTCCGTTTACTAAAAGGTCCCATCAGAACACAAAAAAATGGCATTATAAAATAAATGAACTCTTAACAGTATAATCATAAATATGGATAATTCAGTTTTTACATTAAATATATAAACCAAGATGCTTTTAATGTTTATTGTTCATACAATGCATTTATACAGTCAATCTTCCTTCATACACACATGTTCTGTGCTAGCCAGTGGCATAAATGTAGTTCTTAATACAAATCCATGCTATGTCAGTCATCCCCATCAGTTGGCAAGTGATACCTCTGAAACAAGCACGCTCATGAGAAACCCAGGTCTTAAATTTGATGCAACTGCGTCAGTATGCCCATACTGTACATGGCTAAGTTAACCCAACCCTTCCGTTCCCCATTCCGCCTTTCATGTCATAGATGGTCATATGTGTAATTTGCGTTCAAACATGAATTACATCATTTGGGTTCTTTGGAGTAAGGTCCGTTTCAGTAAATGAGCAAAGCAATTTCATGAAAGATTCGGCACGCAAATGGACTGAAGTCCAAACATGAATCAGACCCAAGGTCTTTTGTAGAGGTTTATCTAAGGCAGAGGGACTCAACAACGCTTAGAGGTGCAATTTAGGCGGTCTTTAATGGTACTACAGTAATGACTTATTTGAAGAAACTGAAAAAAAATTCTTGTTAGGAATGTTGCACTTTGTTTAAATTTCAGCAAAGGTGGTGAAGGAATGTCCACACGTGATGTTATTCATATATGCTACGCTTGGGATACGGGCCTGGTGGGAACCCATGGTTAGCGAATAATGATATGATGGGTCTGGGAAGGGGATAATCCATGGTGGCCCAATCCCAGGTTGCTAAGAAATTGGAGATCACAGTAAAGTAGGACCGATTTTGGACGAACTGGCCGTGGGAACCAGAGGAGGGAAGAAACCGATGCTATTCCTAGCTTTTCTGCTCTATCAAGGTCCAGACTCGGGGGGTATTAGGACTATTCCATAGAATGCATTGAGTGATCTGTAGAAATACTTAAAGTTCAGTATGTCCGAGCATCTGTAAAACCCGGAGTCGCACTTTTTCTTTGCCTATATAAATTAAGAGGAGGAGTGCGGTAAAGATGTAAAGACATTGGGAGAGATACAGATTGGCAAAGTTTGAAATAAATATAAGTATGTTCATTTTGACCGCATTGATATGACCAATCCAGGAGATGTAAAGGTGACTCCAGACTTATAAATTAGATTTGATTTTGGGAAAGTGAAGAAAGATAACCTGAAACAATTGATGATAAAGTCTAGTTATTTGTATCCTGAGATATTTTCTTCTGATAGCAATTAAAGGGTAATTTCTGCTCCAGGGAAACTATCATGTCATCAATTTTTTTCGTTTTCTGATTAATATTTGTTAATCGTGTAGAAAAGATAATCAAATAATTGTTTTCTATGTAATAGATTTCTTGATTATTATTTTTTTTTCTGTTCAAACAGATCTACCTTACTCAACCTAACGTAGGTTCTCTTCTCACTGACCTTTCTGCTCAATCTTTGTTCCTAAATCATTACAATTTAAAGCTCCGGTTTACAGCTTGCAAATGATGTGTGAGCTGTATGATGTCATGCATTCTACCAATGAATAAATAGATTGCATGGATACATTATTTCACTATAGAAGCATAGGATGTTGCAGTCTAATGCACAGATCGTGTAACATTGTATCACTGGACACGTCTGGCAATATTGATGTTATTTGTAACAATATATGAATTTATCCAGGGCAAGTACTCTTTAAATATTTACCAATTACCCATCAGTACATATTTACAAAGTGTACAAATAAGTATGTACATTTTTTTACTAAGAACTCCCTTGTAAAAGTTTACAAAGTCCCCCCTAGTGTCTGTAACACTGCAATGAGTCCACCCTGTGATTTATTTATTTTTTGGAGTATTTTTTCATTGTTGCTAATACAAAAACTGTTATTTAGAGTTACATTGAGGAGGCTGAAGCTGACTGTGACAAAGGTCCGATACCCCCTTTAATGCACAATTCACATTGTATCGCTTGGTTGAAGTCCCTCTGAGAGACATCGACACTTACCTGTTACTGTAGCAAGGTGTTTTATAAGAAGGGGATGAAATGGCTTTTGTGTGAGGAGGACTGGAGCTGACAGGAGGTGTGTATTCAGTGTAGAAATTTGATTGGACACCCACAGCTCCTTCCCATGCTGACATCTTTAGAATTTCTTCCCAATAAAGTCTCTATCATCAAATTCTCTGCTGCTCCTCTTGTCAATTCGTATGGTCCAATTGCTTCTATCCGTTAATTATGGGTGACCAAGAAAGAAATTCTCACTATGGGCCTGATTCATTAAGGATCTTAACTTCTTATTTTCAGTCTCCTGTACAAAACCAAGTTACAATGCAAGGGGTGCAAATTTGTGTTTTGTTTTGCACATAAGTTAAATACTGACTGTTTTTTCATGTAGCACACAAATACTTGATAGCTTATTTGTACACTGAAATTTAAAGTTCATATTTGTGTCCTACATGAAAAAACAGGCAGTATTTAACTTATGTGCAAAACAGAATACTAAGTTGCACCCCTTGTATTGTGACATGGTTTTGTCCAGGAGACTGAAATAAGAAGTTTCTCAAGTTAAGATCCTTAATGAATCAGGCCCTATATTGCTAAACTGCAGAGGTAGTTAGAGAGGATTATCCCCCTTACAACATACATTTGTCAGTATCTTTACGTTTCCTAGAGGGGGTTGTAGCAATCTCTTAACGCCTAAAATGCTTGCAGATGCTGTCTCTGCTCTCCTGTGCACTTCCACGTCCACTAGCACCAGTAAAGGAGAACTAAGTCTAATATGTCCCAGCATTCCTGGAACTAGTAATCATTGTTCTATGTAATCAGAAAAATGTAAATTCATGGTGACAAATCCACTTTAACAGAATTCATAATGCTCATCATTTTAGCAAAGGTTTCTAAGTTCTTACGATTAACTGATTGTGTAATGGGAAGTTAATTGGTACAACAATCTCCAGCTTGAACGTTCAGACCGGCAGACCAGAGAGCTGCATTAGTATTCTGATTAAATTAGCGCTGATGGAAGAGTAACCAAATCTCTGTAGACCTTGTACTTTGTAACTGGAGACCTCTCAGTGGAATTTACCGCTTGTCATGCTATATCCTGCCTTTATGATTGATATCACTGTTATTTTGATGGAGCATCTCCAGTGTTGTAGTTGGAACTCAAGTTGTGAGCAATGTTTAAATAAAAATCCTTAACCCCTACATACTGCTGTGCTGTCTGATGTATTTACTTATTTTGTTTTATTTTTGTGTTATTTGGACTTTTAACTTTTACTCAATGTCTGTATTTCATGTATGGCAGGTTTGGGCCACCTTTTATATTTTAAATATACTATGAGACTGGGAGGCTATGCAGGCTGATATTAGTCCATTAACAGTCCCACCAGGCCATGCTCGTATTTGTGAAGATTATTTGCAGGTTGACGTTCAGGGAATTGTGGAGCAAATAAATCTTATGCTATAAGGAACATATGACAAATTACGGAGATGAACACACAGCTATATTAACAGAATCCATCCGTACAGATGTAATACACGTAGAAATACATGTCTTTGTGCATGCGTTCCACCTCTGAGGAGCATTCTGAATGGAGGGAAAAGTGCAGGCTGCACTCACAGAAACGCTGTGTAATGACTAATTCTGCTGCAAACACTTGTGAGTTTGATCACCATAGGACACTTGTGAGTTTGATCACCATAGGACACTTGTGAGTTTGATCACCATAGGACACTTGTGAGTTTGATCACCATAGGACACTTGTGAGTTTGATCACCATAGGACACTTGTGAGTTTGATCACCATAGGACACTTGTGAGTTTGATCACCATAGGACACTTGTGCGTTTGATCACCATAGGACACTTGTGAGTTTGATCACCATAGGACACTTGTGAGTTTGATCACCATAGGACACTTGTGAGTTTGATCACCATAGAACACTTGTGAGTTTGATCACCATAGGACACTTGTGAGTTTGATCACCATAGGACACTTGTGAGTTTGATCACCATAGGACATATGTGAGTTTGATCATCATAGGACACTTGTGAGTTTGATCACCATAGGACACTTGTGAGTTTGATCACCATAGGACACTTGTGAGTTTGATCATCATAGGACACTTGTGAGTTTGATCACCCATAGGACACTTGTGAGTTTGATCACTCATAGGACACTTGTGAGTTTGATCACCCATAGGACACTTGTGAGTTTGATCACCCATAGGACACTTGTGAGTTTGATCACCATAGGACACTTGTGCGTTTGATCACTATAGGACACTTGTGAGTTTGATCACCCATAGGACACTTGTGAGTTTGATCACCATAGGACACTTGTGAGTTTGATCACCATAGGACTCTATGGGAGTGAATTCAGTTCTGCGCGATGTTCTGCTGCGTGCATTTCTGGGTATTCATCTACCCCAACATCACTGATTGTCCTGCATACATCTATGGGGTGCAAGGAAAATCAACAATGTTGCATTGCTGCGGAGTGCCACCCCAACAAGTCCAGAGGCACTCTGCGGGACATCATGGACAATTGAATCCCCCTCCCCCCCAGATGATGATAGGTCTCCAGTAGACCTGGTACTAGGAATGTATCTTCACTGATTAGTCAATGTACATAAAATAATATAAAAAAAACAGCATTGATGGGCTTTTACTTTAATAAGTGGGATAAGGATTTCTTTTACGCATTGCAGTGCTGTAAGTTCTGTGACAGGTACCATCTATGAACATATAATGGCCAGACAGGTGTTCGATAAGGTCCAGACGCTACCTGCTCAAAACTCTAAGGCAGTCATGGGCAACCTGATATACTTCAAGGGCTGAATGTGTGGCCCTCCAACCTTCTAAAGGGCCGCACATTACTCTTAATTTCAAGAATAAAAAAAAACAGCCCTAAAACAACTTCAGCACCTCTACACTACTCATCCCAAAATGCACCCACATGCCCTCAGATCTCCACATCATAAAATGCCTTCAGATCCCACATGTCCAGGAGACTCTGGAATTGGGGAAACCTGCTGAGAGAGCAGAAAATTATCCCGGAAAGCTCTTACCTGGCACAAGGTGGGTGAAAACATAATGCAAATTGTATCACCAAGCGCTGCCCACCTCAGTAAGTACCGAGCTGCAGTGGTCATTCCAGCACGCCCATGCCACTGTTTTACTGAGGTGGGTGGGGCTTGGTGACATTATCACGCCCACATGATGTCTTTGGCTTCGAGCTCTGCCCATCACTTCCTGGAAATGTGGAGGTGACATAGGAAAATTAGGGAAGTATGATTTGCACTTTAAGGCGGAAAATTAATTTAAGAGGAAGTCCCATAGGAAGCTTGCGCCCGGTGATAGTGTCCGCTGTACCACCAATTACAGTATAGAAATCTTAGCTAATTTTTGCTTACACCTCTATGAGATTTTAAGCAGGAACATCCTGCAAGGTTCCTACGAAACTTTGCTCTTAATTGAATTTGCCTCAAAATTCCAGGGATCCTCCTATTCCTTAGATAGCACAGCATACAACCACTGCACTGTTTTCGATGCTGACTAATTTAGACAGAAAAGAAAGCTCATTGTCAAAGACCCACAAAGACATGACTTACCCGTCCTAAACCGTAGACTCAGTCTGAGGACCGGAGATTTCAAGCTCTCAGACCAGCCATATCGGGTTAGGAAAGCAGAGATTTCAGTCTGAATACATGCAGAATAGAATGCATGCCATTTAAATAAGTGATCTGCTTAAATATAGTTATATTGACATTTATGGCATCGGAACATAAAATGCTAATGTTCTTATAGTTCTTGTTTAGCTATGAGCCGTTGGGTAGCTAAACCCAGGTCTGTGAGGATAAAGGGAGCTCATTATAGAACAATGAAAAGCTTAGGCTTTTGCCTTTTGTATCTAGTACAAAGTCATGTTGTTTTTGCTGTTCCATAATTCACATAATAGTATTTAGATATCAATTAGCCTACAGAGAGATAAGGATAAAGCTAAAAATTTAATGAAATCATTCTGTCGAATTTACAGCAGATGGTCAAGTGTGAAACATGTTACAGATAATCGAGGTGATTTGGGTGTTAGTTTTATGGTTGTAGTGCTGTAAATTAGGATATTTAGTCTGTGACTTATAACTGTTAGTCTGGTAGCATTATATTTAGGGGCGTTAGGGAGATATTATACAAAATGGAGGAATATAAATGGTATTCTATCATTTTATATTGTCATTTCTTCTGCCTCCTCTTTCGTGAACTGTGAGCATGATTTAATTAACGCCACAAAAAATTAAATGTCACTTTTTTAGAATACACATTTTCTAGTATTTTTTTTTTACGGATTATTTTCAGACTGAATTAGAATCATAATTATTTATAAGACACCACAGAACTAAGTAGTGTCAGAGAGTCATAACAATTCATACATAGAAACCGGCACAAGGACAGACCAGGTGACAGAGAAGGTGCAGATATGAGACAGAAGGTATAGAGCACCTTGTCGTGAGAGCTTACAATCTAAAGCCTTGCATACAAAAGTAAGACATTATCCTGTTTAGGAATTTTTACACATTAAAGATTTTTTTTATAGAATATTCAGATAAACTGCACAGTCACGCCAGATGTTATAAATATCATTTTCAGATCAGGGCCATCTTAACAACATTATGGGCCCCCGGGCAAAGCAGTGCACCGGGGGCCCCTACATATATAGATATATATATTGATATGGAGTATAGAGATACAGATATAGATATAGATATATAAAGATAGAGATAGATAGATGTACTTGCTCAGTGACCCTTGAAGGTTTTTTTGCAGGTTTTTTCTTTTGCAGGATTATTTATTCTAATTAAGAGCCCTGCCTATGGGGCCCCCTTGCCCGTGGGGCCCCCGGGCACCTGCCCATTGTGCCCAATGGAAAAGATGGTCCTGTTTCAGATCCCTATACTTTTGTAGAATGTTCCCAGTACTGTAATACATATATATCTAACTCCATCTTGTGGAGAGGATATACCTGGTGGTAAACGAAGTTGATATTAGAAGTGGAGTTGATGAAAAAATTGCTTGTTCTAATTATCTCACTGTTGTACAAATTAGACCCAAGGATAAGAGCACCTGGTTCTATGTTGTGTAACTGCACGCCACCTAGTGTCAGAAGAAGGATATGCTTTGGATCTTATACAATCCTATGGGTATGTGTACAAAAATGCATGGGTGATCCAAAATACATTCCTGAGACTTGGACTATTCAAGTGTGTTTACCGTGCAGCACATACTGCGACCACAAGATATAGCCTTCTGCTGGATTTCTAGAGTGGGTTACCATATTAATACTGTACTGGGTTAAACCATTGGTATCAAGCACATACGTGTGGCAGCCTTACTAGACCCATAGGTTTGCACTGCATTTAAGTGTTTTTAAAAAGTCTCATTATATGCTAATAGTGCTTAGCCTAAATATATTATCTTGTGGAAATCAATATATTAGCGCTGACCTGTTGCATATGATCTTATTTCAATATCTACAGTTAAACATTGTTTTTCAGTTGCTCGGGTTCTAAAAAGTCTAATTTTGAAGCCCCCCTAAGTCTTCAGCATCTTCTTCTGGATGTCTCTTCATGGTTGATTGTAAGCTCTTCAGGTCATCGCATCATCATTCCACGCAGTGAACTCATAAAGGGTGTCCCCACACAAATGGGTGAAAAGTTTAAATAAAAAATCTTGTGGTGGCTTGAGACTTCAAGCATTGGCCACTGTGTCTGACGGGATCGGATGCCAGGTTGTCCTTATGATGAGAGTGGGGGCATGCCAATAAATAACTGGCGATGCCGGGTATATGGGCATTATGACCTCAAGACAGGCAGCTGTAACATTACTGAAGAGGACCGTTGTAGAAGATGAATACAAATTTTCACAGCCCCCTTCACCCATTCATTTGTAAACCCTTTAACGGCAGGAGTGTGTAAATATTTTCAGCTATATAATACTTTCATAACCAAACCTCATTGAATTTTAACTTGAGTCAAACATAGTTAAACTTCATGTACATATACAAAGCGATTCTTTATCCAACATTGCTGTTTGTTTGCTTACCAGTTTTGTAGTTTTGCTTGTTTACAAAGCAGAAAATTTATTTTGTAAATAGTTTTAAATACTTATGCAAATGTAGCTTTCACAGTGTTGTATTTTACCAGACCTAGTTATAACTTAATTTAGCAAGTGACAATGATTGCTTTTTTTCACCTATGTAACTTTCAATACCTGATCTTGTACAGTCCATTTACAATTCAAATCCATTTGATCATCAGATCTTAGGTGTAACATCGAAGACTTGGCTCTGCACTTGAACACACATACCAGGTCCTAATTGAGCAAAGCATTTTGGACATCCAATCAGATGCTTTTGTAACACACAAGAGAACACACAGCCACATGTTTAATATGACCTGTGTACGCATTCAGTAACTTTACTCGCCCTGTATTATGACTGCATAAGACACACATTTAAAAATAAATATATGGTATGTGTATTTTCCTTTATAGAATTTTGACTGAGAGGACCATTTTCCCCTAATGTGACTTCTCTCAAAGAAGCATTTTACTGTGAAATTTTAAAATATGAAGAGACAACATGGCGTCCTATGCAGAACAGGAAGTGACAATTCCAAAGTTTAGTTCCAGTTATTTAAATCTGCAATCCCACATAGGTTTATTTCTCCCTTGAAATAGCAAGTTAAGTATCTTTTAAGCATGCGCCTGATTTCATAGCTGTTCTACAAATCATTATCTCCTTTTCAAAATGTCTCTCTCATGCTCACAGCTCTCAGCATGTAATGTGATGGCATTGGGGGAAGATTTTACTGTAAACAACTCAGAGGGGCGATCCAAAGCCTCTGCTCCCTACATCAAGTGACTGTGGTTGCCATGCTAGTCACATGTCACTGCAGAATTATACATTATTAATAGTAGGCTTAAGAATCAAAACCAAGGAAAACTGATAAAAGCCTATATTCTTCTTATAGGGTCACACTGGGATTTATGTGCTGCTTTAAATCATGGATTTCAAAAATTATTCTTAAAGTCTGGACATTCAAGAAGATTATATAGACACAACTTTTATTGTAGCCATGCAATAGGTCACTTTTAAACACACATAGCTATATTTGCTAGCTCATGACCAACCATGTATGTGTTGTTATGCTTCATTGTATTCATAGTCTCTGTACAGCTTATATGGCTTGAGAATAACCATGATGCCCAATAGTAATCTGATTGGAATCGATTGGATCATTATGGGACATATTAATAATTGCTGTCCAATGATGAACGCTATTGGTGTGTGTGTGGTCATTATCCAACCGCATAAACAAGCTATAGTTATGCCAGGAATGGTACAGTCTGTGTGATCAAAGCATTGTGGATAAAAAAAATTGTAAATTAATTATTTTCTCATGTGTCTTTTTGCAGGTAGTCTCTTCTTTCATCGAAACTCTCTGTCACCACGGAGCATGGGCTACGACACAGAACTCTCCACCATTGAGCCATCGCTTGATATCTACGATGAGAACAAAACATGAGCTTCATCCACCATTCTGTCTGATGCCCCTCTACCTCTACTTGTATTCCCTTACTCCCCATTCAAAAAGCCAGATTCTACATTAGCAACTCGTGCTGCCCTGTTGTGTGTCCTGTGTCTCAAGTGAAGAGCCAATAAAAACAAAGCACAGTATCCCATCCCCTCCTACAAAAGGAACGGCAGCTGCAAAGTGGACTGGGAGCACTCAGGTCTTTTGTTAATATGGTGCATGAAGAAGCACAAAGAAGGAACTAGTCAGCTACGTTCCACTTTTACATCCTTCGCCTACTTATTGGTATCAGTTTGTGAGAAACATCCGTGGAGTAATTATATTTTCATCACAGTAGATCTGAAACTGCTAACTCTATGCTGCCAAGACCTCAGGTCCATGGTTGTCTACATTTCCTGTTTCTTGGGTGTCGGTGAAAAAAATACTATTTATACTACAGATGTTTTTTCACATCTGCCTTGAATTCTGCTTCTCCAGGGTTAATCCTTATTCGCCTTTGGATTATCTCCAATGGGAACAGAGAACTTTCTAAAAGATCAATCCCACCTGCTCCTAGCCACAAACTTGCTTTTCCATCAATGTGTTACGGTGGTTGTAACTACCCGTTGGACACGAGGGGTGTGGAAACATGGGTCTTCATATTTACTGGGTTCATACATATGCTTCTCTGGTTGTCGAATTGGTGGCAAACATTGTATGTAAGCATCATCTTAAAGGTAATAATAAAAATTCAGCAAAATAACAGCTCCAGCTACAAATCAACATGTATGCAGCCACCAAAAAAATTATTGGGTGGTGGCCACCTCAATCTTCCCTAGATGTTTCTTTTGCTTACGGCAATGTGATTGGATGTTGACAGTGGAGTGAACAAATTATCTATTAGAATTTCATGAGCCAAAACATTGTTGTACAATAAAGACTAATAAAGCCAGAGGTCATTAGATAGTCCTAGCTTAGCGTATGACTACAATGAACTTTCTATATTACATTTGTAGAAGTGATTAATAACTTCATGTTCCAATACAACTGCATTTGGGCATCTGCCAAGTCACTTAGATAATCTAAGAATGCTTTATGGTCGCTGTTACCTGATAACAAGTACTCAGCTCCACTGTCGATATTTAAATTCCCAGTGGTCGGAATAAACAAGATCATTATTGGCAAAATGCCCTGTTCCATCCTGTTGTCGCTTTAATTCTTCCGTCGCCATGGTCACATTATCAGTCACCGAGATCACTTCTGTGATCAAGTGGGTATCACGGCTTTTGTCATTCAGTAGATCTTTGTGCTGGTGGTGGGGTTATCGAAAAGTCCCAGCTTTACGCAGTAGAGCGGTAACCAATGAGGGCTCAAGAAACCAACATAATTACCTGGCTTCTTTGTGGTTCTTATAAAGAAGACATTTGCACTGGTCTTTCTTTCAGCAAGATTGATTACAGCTGTGGAAAAGATACAGGTCTGGATAATTGCCGGCCTTGGATTTTCTGCTGAGAGATGTTTAGGTAATATGGCAGTGTGAGATCTAGTAACCATTAGCTCTCCACAGCCTGGACATTTGTTATTGTGGGTGGTGGTCGGGAAAATGTCTTTCAATACTTTATTATTAATTGTTATTTTAATTTAACCAATTATAACTTTAAACATTTTGCTTTTTTTGGTAACACTTACCAATCTCCAGAACTCGCTAGCTTGCTGGCAATCTATCCCTCCAGTTGACAAACAGTTGACGTTATTTTCATCCAGACGTGTTTTCAAGAGGTCCTAAATCAGCTAGCATTGGTATTTGTACATCATTTTTGTGATGTAGATGCATACTGAGAGTGTGACAAGACCTAACGTGTTAAGATAGTTTGTATAAAACATGCTTATTTTGTAAGATAAGCGGGACTGCTACTTTATACAGCAGAACAAGATTGCAGCCGCAGTTTATATACGCAAAAAATTGTATGGAACAAAACAACAAACCTGGTAATAAACTAATAAACACACTTTACGGCTAGTTTGTTGTTACTGGCTTACCCAAGAGCAGCAGGATTCTCAGACTGTGCCCACTTTGTTTCTCCGCCTTAATCTTTCTTTTCATTATTGTTTCCCAAACATTGTCTATGTCGTTACGGGAGCTCTGTTGCCTTTTCGTGCCTGTTGAACTCCGTTAAACTGTTATTGGGTTTAATATTTTTGCTCACTTAGGGCTCTCTTTGTGTCCTGACACAGATTCGTCTCCACCATGTTCCACAGACCTGGGGCCTGATTCATTAAGGAACTTAAATTAAGAAGTTTCTTATTTCAGTCTCCTGGACAAAACCATGTTACAATGCATGGGGTGAAAATTAGTATTCTGTTTTGCACAGAAGTTAAATACTGACTGTTTTTTCATGTAGCACACAAATACTTTATACCTTATTTGTACACTGAAATGTAAAGTTGATATTTGTGTGCTACATGAAAAAACAGTCAGTATTTAACTGATGTGCAAAACAGAATACTAATTTTCACCCCTTGCATTGTAACATGGTTTTGTCCAGGAGACTGAAATAAGAAACTTCTTAATTTCAGTTCCTTAATGAATCAGGCCTCAGGTATATGAAAGAAATATATGCTAACAGTATTAAAATAATAACTTTTCTGCTTGCAGGCCATACATAAGAAAATATAGCAATACATCTAGCCCTTAACTTATGTTTATCATTGGATTTTAAAGCTCTGCTGTTCCTCTAGATAGCAAGAAGTGTGTAATGCTGCAAAGCGGGGTGGGACTGTAGAGATTGCAGCTGCTGATTGGTTCTCTGGCTCACACCGCCTCACTGAAGCCACTTTACAGTGGTGAGCTTATATCTTTTGTTGGTTCTACATATCACAGATACAAGGCGGTTCCAGGGACTGGAAGGACCAAGTGAGTACGTTTTAGCGATTAGGTTTAAATCTATTTAGCATTAGCCCACTACTGATGGCCATCACTTGTCCACAGGACTGGGGAGCACCTGCCCCCCAGGCCACTTTCATAGTGGGCTACCTGTGGCTGGGTCACTAGGCTTCCTGCTTGGTTTTTTTTTAATATGTTCCTAATAGGCTGCTAAGACAGGTCTCTCCCCCTGGGCTAAAATTTGCCGGCTAGTAACCTGCTTGTCCCCCGCTAAGCATACTCCTTATTTAGTGATTTTATTGTATTTTCTTATTTGTATGTTGTGAGTCTTGTGACATGTAACTTTGTTATTATAAATAGTATACAAACAATGTAATATAGTGAAACAAGAGGCAGCAGGAAACCATGTCATTCTTCCACCTTAGGAATGAGACTGTGGCCCTTTACGTGGTAGTACGAAAAACTGACACCCCGCCATCCACCCAGTACCAGCGTGGAGGAAATAGTTCATCTCCTGTGCAATGTCATCCATTATAATTACATGGTGTAGACCACTAAGCACCAGTAGTTGCAGTAGTGCTACTTGTAAGAGTTAACTTAACAAGCAAAAAGCTGCAAATAGCATCTCGGACTGTAATATTGGACGCGTACCATATAACAATTGCATAGAGAAGATCACTGATTTTCAACAAGAGCTGTTCAGTCGAGTGTTTTCACATCGCATGTGGTGGACTGTAATAAGGGTATTACAACTCTGTCCACTTAGTGCTGAAAGGAAAAAATACAAGGAAAGCAGATTCAATACTGTGCTGCTTCTGAAAAGAACATTTCCAGTGTCTAACGAGTAATCTACAGTACACACTACAGCATGTTATTTTCCTATAAAGGATAACAATCAGCAATCTACATGTGTAATAGATTATTTTTTTACGGTAAAATTGATTTTTCTAGTTGGTCATTATTTAACAAATGGAAATACACATATAAATCTGTCTCTGCTATAGACGCCTATACTTAAAACATAGTATACCTGTCCTTAGATGCTCCCAGTACAAATAATGACCAATGTGCGGAGTACAAGATTTTATGGGAATGTCTAAGTAATATATTTTTGTTTGTTATTTTAAAGAAGAACACAGCCTAACAGCATTGTCCACTTTTGAACCAGGCCGCCCCTTATTTTTCCTTGGCAGGACTGATTTGTCCTGATCGTTAAGCTGCCATATGATGTAGAACTCTGTGTGTCCCGGCTGTATTACAATGTACAGTAATCTGTGCAGCAGGTACCACTGGGACAGTTATTGACATATGACACAACCTGTTGGATGTGATATCATATGACAGAGGGAAGCTGGGCTGGGGGGCAGGGGGGCATCTGACATCCAGGCTGGTCCCATATTGGGCTACCTTTGGCCGGGTCACTGGGCCACTTGCATTTTTTTCCTTTAAAATGTTCCTAATAGGCTGCTGAGTCGAGTCTTTGCCAGCCCTCCCCCCCTGACCGCTGCGGAGAATATGTTGGTTGATCTTTAGATATTTGTGAAATGTAACAGGGGAGGCTGCTGAATGCAAGCACAAAGGAGTTAGAGTCGATCATGGACAAGGCTATGCAGGATTTACATTTTATAACATGGACCTAGGGGTTGACACGATGTTTAAATGTCAGACAACTCCTGCACTGCAAATTACATATATCCAGCCTGCTAAGTAACTCTGCTCTTTCATTTTGACACAGACGCTACATTAAAGGGACTCTAACCTTATATGTTTCCCTCTGGTATTTACCTAATGTAGATATTAAGTGATTGATGCATAAAAGTCTTCTTGTTACTATGATGGTGCTTGTAGAGCAAGCTGGCCAGCCTGTTGCGCCTCAGGTGTGTCATAGGCAAACCGAGGGGAGTTTCCCAGTGCCTGGAAACCCCCCTCCCAGCCTGGGGCACTGTATGCTTGAGGTGGCTGGACCCAGCCACTTTGCAGCTCGTGTGCAGATCGTTTCTATCTGCACTGTTCACAGCCATCTCTCCCCTGCTGTGTGTCCCCACCCCTTTCTCTCACCACTGCCTGCATGTCTCCTGTGCAGCAGGAGGACATGATTACACAGCATAATTAGACTTACCTTGAAGACGACGCTGGAGATCCCCGAAGACAGCAGCATAATGACAGGAAGGCTTTCCGATTGGAGAACATACCACCTCTGCTGCCTGACGTCATCACGATGTCTGTCAAGCTAAATTTAAAGAGGTAATGTTCGGTTAAGTGTTTAACCACTTAACCTTAGGGGACCCCACATTGCCGCTTTAAATTTTGCTTGACACACGTCGCGATGACATCAGGCAGCAGAGGTGGTATGTTCTCCAATCGGAAAGCCTTCCTGTCATTATGCTGCTGTCTACGAGGATCTCCAGCGTCGTCTTCAAGGTAAGTCTAATTATTTTCAAGTCGATTTTCTATTCTTTCGGGGGGGTTTTGGAGGCATGACGGGTGTGGGAATTACCAGCATAGTTTTATCATACCCCACCCGTTCAGGTGACAAGAGATATATTTAATATTGGAGTCAGGGTATGGCATTACTGGGGCATAAGGTCCAAAAAGGGACTAAAATATGGCTTTAGCAACTGCAAGTGCCCCCCTCTCAGGTACGCTTATGTCATGTACAGAGGAATAACATAAAACTGTCTCTTTCATATATATTCCGATCTATCCACATGACACATACTAAATTGTGCACTTTACTATGTCTCACACAGGGCCGGACTGGGACTAAAAATCAGCCCTGGCATTTAAAGAACACAGGCCCACCTCTTGTGGGCTCCATGCACTATATTGTTGCACACTGATGCTGGCGCAGTGTGCGTTGCTGGTGCAGTACAACATGATGTAGTATGAGTGTGTGTGTGTGGGGGGGGGTAAATATTTCTCCTAATGACCCTCAACATTACATTGTTAGCACCCATATTACATCAATAAATACCATGACAACACATTATTAGTACCCAAATTACAGTAATAAATAACCCTCCACACACACTCCTACTACATCGATACCCACCCACATTACAGCACCCCGCATGACCCCCACATTACAGCAATCAGCATCATCCATCACATTACAGCAATCAGCATCGTCCATCGCATTACAGTATCCAGCATCACCTACAATTCCAGCAACCATCATCACCCCCACATTACAGCAACCGGCGTCACCCCCCACATTACAGTAACCAGCATCACCCCCACATTACAGCAACCGGCATCAACCCCCCCCCCCCCCCCCCCACACACACACACACACACACATTACAGCAACCAGCATCACCCCCACATTCCAGCAGGGGCGGATCTAGAAAATTACTGTACCCGGGGCGATTTAGGGGGGGCAATTTAGGCCCCGCCCCTTTCTAACATCTTAGGCTGCCGACGGCTGCACACTATGTGCAGGTCCGTCCAGCCGTGACAAGCAGGGACAGTGTGCTGCCCGGCTGCTCTGATTGTGTTTTAACTGCCTGTCACGGCTGGACGGACCTGCACATACTGTGCAGCCGTCGGCAGCAAGTGTCTGCTAGAGGGGGCGATCGCCCCCCCCCTGGATCCGCCACTGCATTCCAGCAACCAGCATAACCCCCCACATTACAGCAACCGACATCATCCCCACATTACAGCAATACCCTATCATACTTATAAGCAATACTAAGCCCCAAACACACTACAACATTGCCACCACCACACCACCCCATACTACAGCAATACCACCAATTATACAGGTGCCACTGTAGGAAACAAATGTTTTGCTTTTTTCAAATCTCCCACAAAATAGCAACAACAGAATACTTACACACATATAGGTAACAGGTACCCTTTTCCCTCAATTAAATAGCAATGGCTGAATTTTCATGAATCATTCCACATGGAATAAAACTCTAACAAATATATCAGAAAAAACATAACTATTGAATGATCATTTGAACCCACGTGGCCGCATTAAAAGTATTTCCAACTACAGAAAAATGTCAGAGAAAAATATATTTTTAAACTACAGTAACTGGTTATGCGTCCTTTCTATTCATTTTAAATAACACAGTATATTAATTAAGGGGTATAGAGGAGGTGGGTGAGAGATAATTGGATGTGATCCATCAGTTTCATTAGATAGGAAACATTTTGCTTATTTACCTGGAGACATCTACCCCCTTGACTCACAGGCAGGGCTGACAAGAGGAATTTTGGGACCCAGTACAGCAACTTCTTTGGGCCCCTGTCATATTCAACAATGAGAGACTTGCCTTTGGCAGAAGTTCATATTATGCCACACCGTAGTGCCCCCAGTTCATATTATGCCACACCGTAGTGCCCCCAGGTCATATTATGCCACATAATATTACCCTCAATCAGTGCCGGATTAAGGAAATAGGAAATAGGCCCCTGGGCTAAGGGAGCCTCCATTCCCCCTTGAGGGTTGTCGTCGCCCCCCCCCCCCCCCCCATGATCCCAGCAGCACTGATCGTGCCGGGGGCGCCCCGACCGATCAATACTGCTGCTGAGCACTTTCAAGGGCCCCCTGGATGCCATAGGCCCCTGGGCTGTAGCCCAGTTAGCCCTATGGTTAATCCGGCCCTGCCCTCAATTCATATTTGGCCATGCAGTAGTGCCTACAAATCATATACCATACAGTATTATGCCACAATAGTGCCCCCAAATAACATTATGCCATACAGTAGTGCCCAGACAAAAAAACTCATTCACAAATAAAAATTGGTACAGCATATCAGATACTAGAGTGTGAGTCCCAGGAGCAGCTTAATACACCATTTACAATGGAAACAAAAATAGATATATTGACACATCACAGATAAAATTTATGACAAGCAGTGTTTTTTCCTCTTAATTAAAAGTCTCTGTACAGATAAATATGCAAGAAAATTACAGCGCAATAATGAACATACATAGTGTTTTAAACATCATTGGATACACAGTAGTGCCCCCAGTTCAACAAAGGATGGTTAAAAACACATTGCACATGAGAAAATATATGAACTTACCTGATTATGGCATACTGTGTTCTGTATTCCTACTGGGCACGCTGGGCAATGAGGGATCTGCAGCTGTCAGCTCACACAGCCAGTCAGGAGCAGGGACCGAGGGCAGTGGTCAAAGTGGAAATTTAGAATTGGGGTATGGAAAATATAAGTGAATGGAGTATGAAGGCTTGATTTTTTATTTTATTTTAACACTTGTCCCCTCTGTGCATTCCCATTCTTCATTACTACTTGATGGCTGCTTGCCTGACATTCCCATTCTTAAGATGTCTCTTCTTTTACCTATGCCCCTGCAGCATCTTCTCCTTTGTCCCTCTCACTTTATTTTACTCCCTGCACCCCCTTTTCCCCTGGCTCTCTCACCCCTCTTCCAGCACCCCCTTCCCTCCTGGCTCTCACACCTCTTCCAGCACCACCTCCACCCTGGCTCTCTCTCACCCCTCTTCCAGCACCCACTTCCCCCCTGGCTCTCACACCGCTTCCAGCACCACCTCCCCACTGGCTCTCTCTCACCCCTCTTCCAGCACCCACTGCACCCCTGGCTCTCTCACCCCTCTTCCAGCACCTCCTTCCCTCCTGGCTCTCACCCCTCTTCCAGCACCTCCTTCCCTCCTGGCTCTCACCCCTCTTCCAACACTCCCTTCCCCCCTGGTTCTCACCCCTCTTCCAGCACCCACTTCCCCCCTGGCTCTCTCACCCCTATTCCAGCACCTCCTTCCCTCCTGGTTCTCACCCATCTTACAGTACCCCCTTCTCCCCTGGCTCTCATCCCTCTTCCAGCACCCCTTCCCCCTGGCTCTCACCCATCTTCCAGCACCCCCTTCCTTCCTGGCTCTCACCCCTCTTCCAAAAATCATGGCACTCCCGCGACTCCGTGCGAAAATCCGCGCCCCCTCCGCGAAAATCGCGGAGCCCCCCCTCCCGCAAAAATCACGGCACCCCCCCTCCCCGTGATCCCCTCCCTAGTCAGAAAAAAAAATAAAAACTGTAAAAACTGTGTCCACATTGCAGGGCAATAAGGGGGAGGGAGCAGAGGAGCGCTCGTCCGTCGCACAGCAGAGGTGCAGGAATCCAAGAAGTGTCGGCCGGCCCATCTAGCTATCGGCCCTTTTGGCATTTGCCAGAAGTGCCAGATGGCCAGTCCGGCCCTGGTCTCACAGCTCTAAATTAATATCCCTGCACAAGCCACTAAACCGTACTCATTATACTACATCATCCTCATCATTATCATCAACATTTATATAGTGGGATCAAATTCCGTAGTACTTCACAATCATGGCCAAACAGTACTAAACTATACTGGGTAATACAGACAAAGAGGTAAGAAGGCCCTGCTCACAAGCTTACAATCTATGGGACTCCTTTACTGCTAACACAACAACCTTTTACACAACAAATGACTGAACTCCACACTTTACAATGTATTCCCCACTTGCTACAGTATTAACCTTATATCCAGCTCTGTTTATTCAATCTGTGCACAAACATTGTACAGTGTCACTATTACTTCATCACAATTTACCACAATATGGCAGTAATACAATTAGTAAAGTGTTTCTGCAATTACGGTACAGAAAACATCACTCATTTTTAATCTTAAATTATAAGGGGCATATTCAATTGTCCAGAAGTCCCGCCACGTAAAAACTACTACCGTTATTAGGGAGCTGCGAACTGAAATCCAGCGAGAAAATTACCGTAGTAACGGTTTTTCCGCGCACTATTACCGTAGTAACGGTTTTTCCACGCACTATTACCGTAATAACTGTAATAGTGTGTGGACCGCGGGATTTTCGGCGTTTCCGCCGACAATTGAATACGCCCCTAAATGTGTCAATTCTGGATATCACCCAAGACATTAAATAGCAGGGTGACAGATTACATTGTAATATGGGTAAAGGTGTTATTTCTCAGTTAAAGTTGTACACTTTATAACACCAGAAAAATAATGCAGTTATTCAGGGCTATTAGCCAATGGTTGATTAAGATGTTCTAGGGCCTCGGAATGTAGTCTCGACTACATGTCAAACGTACATCATGCAGTGCCGGATAGCTGTAAGTGAGGCCCCTAGCCACAAAGGGCCTGAATCATTAAGGAAAGTAAGGCAAAAAAAAAGGAGTAAATGTTCTCACAGACAAACCATGTTACAATGCAAGTGGTGCAAATTAGTTTATTATTTTGAACATAAGTTAAATACTGTCTGTTTTTAATCTAGCACACAAATACTTGATAGCTTTATTTTTACACTGAAATTTAAAGTTGACCTAGGATATGCCTTTCCCCAACTATAAATCTGTCTCCACATTTTAAATTTACCTCCCCCTCCAATGCAACATGGTTTTGCCCAGGTGCAAAGCTCCTTTTTTATGCTTCGCTCTCCTTAATGACTCAGGCCCAATGTCTTTTGGGAGCCTCCTTCTATCTTCCCCCTCACTAACAGCCTCCGAGCAGACTGGTGCTTGTAGTTCCATAGAACGGCTGTTGTAAAACATGAAAATATGTCCGCCTATCCTGCTAGCTCTCTCAGTTGCTTGGAAGGATAACATTTGTTGTTTCAAAATATTCAGTGATCCTTGGGTGTCCAAATAGCTAAGTTAGTATGAGTACACCTAGAGCATTATACAAGTATGACTACCTTTGGTGGGACTAGAACTCCCAGCCTGTCCCAGCAGCTCAGAGGCTGGAAGGAGCAAGCTGACACCTGTATATCCACAACAAATAAATGGTCTCATAATATTAGAACTACTAGTTACTATTTATACAATAACATCTGTACAACTACACCCCACCCTGTCCTGGCTGCTCATAGGCCTGAGTGTAGGACAGAGTTGTAGTTTCATTTCAGCTGTTTTTGGAAGTATAAATGTGTCATCCTGCCCTGCCAGCTCTCTCATTTGATATGACAGGCTATGATTTGTAGTTCCACAAAAGTTAGTAGTGACATATATTTGGATGTACTAGTAGTATGCAGGGCCGGTGCTAGGGTCCTCGGCGCCCTAGGCACAATGTAAAAATCCACCCCCCCCTACAATCCTCAGCCTACATTGCTAGTCTCTGAGAGCTATCACAGGGCAGGATGGAACTTGTAGTTCCAAAACAGTTGGAGAGCACCTCATGTGTCCTACCTGCTATATATAAACTTATTTTCTTTTACCATGGACTAGTGATTTAGTGCCTCTGCCTCTGTAATGATGGTACGGACAAGCCCATATTCATAGAAGCTCCGACAACAAGCTCCATGCAGACGTCTTACTCACAATGGTCAGAGCTGGAGGGTAGTGGGCAGAGTGTTGTTATTAGATGTTGGGGCCCGAACCTTAGAACCAATCCAGGCTGATTCATGCAGCCTGCACGTGAATCAGCCTGGAGTCACACTGTTAACATTATTGCTAGTGCCCAGGGGGAGGCTACTTCTACCCACCATGTGTCCACAAGCTGCCAGGGAGAGGGGGGCTTTCAGCCGGGGAGGAGAACCAGAACCAGGGTCCTGGAAAGTATTTTTAGGCTGAGATTTAAAGATAAATCTCCCTCCCTTGACTCGCCTACATGGGAGATAGGAGCCAGTTATTTTATTAAATATACATTTAGTTTTAAATACATATATATATGTATATATTAAACATACCTTTACATAGGTGCCGGGACTTAACCCTTTTGACCCTGCGCACCATGTAAGCCCCAGAGCCACAGCGCCCTTACACTTAAATACAAGTTTACTCTCCACTGTGCTTGGGGCTTACCCCTTCATCGTTGTGGCGCTGAGTATTACTCTTCCGGCACCGCGGCGCACAGTTAAAACACAGTTTTCATTTATTAAATATATTTAAACATTACTTTCTAGGCGTGTCCCCAAGCGCTGGTAATTTAACCCCTCTGGCACCAGTTATTAACCCTCCTGGCGCTGGAGCACATTTAAAGATGGTGTGCAGCAGGCAGACCTCCGGACCCAACCACAAATACATAGAGCATCTTAATGATCCATATGTAATACAGAGAACATTCTAGTGACCTCTATAAAGTACAATACAGACAACATCTTACTGGCTAAGTGACTGACTGGTATTCAGTGTCAAGTCTGTTCTGGACACTATAAAATACAGGCCCCAAAATCTCTAGTGGTGATACAGTGCAGACCCCTAAAATCTCTAATGGCTTTATAAGGCAGACATCCACAAATCACTTGTTGCTTTACTATACAGACCTGGTATTGACCCTCATCTTTCCATCAATGTTTGTGACAACATCAGACCCCAGATCTCTTGTGGTGACCCAAATTGATTACCTACCACTCCATTGGTCCCATGCTTTATTCCTGCTCATTGGAGAATAAATTTGCTTGTTCTGTGACACCGTCATACCCAATAAACAACTTCCTGCACTTTGATTGGTGGCCCTCAGCGACCATCTTCCAATCAGCATGCTAGAAGCGTCTACAAAGTATGACAGCATATGCAGTAATATTGTGGCTGCACAGTTTATGGTTGCAACTGGCAGCCGAAAGGCAGAGGATATTTCCCAGCCATTCCTAATTTGTTTCTAATTTAAACAGAACAATCTGGGTGCATCTTCTATCTGCCTCACAGCTGCCGCACACGGACATGAATTGTGTGGTCACAGGTAAACCAGACAAAGATACACTTCAGACAAAGATACCGCGCTGATTCTGTTCTCTTATGTCCAATACATATATGGAATATAAAGTACCAGCAGAAAGCACAGAAAAAAAATGATCAATTATCATCACCGTTTAGTAATATAGTCCAAGAACGGAAAAAAAAAATGCACTTGTTTTCAATGAATTACATCAGCTAACACAGAAACGTGGAGGCAGCTCAAAGGTGCAATCAGATGATTAGTATGTCCCAAACCCCACCCCCCCCAGACAGAGCTAAATCGGCTGCAGTTTGGTAGACCAATGGCTGGGTAAAAACAGCTGGCTGCATTTATATGTTTCACTGTCAGATATTTGATCTGATATTATGGCAGTACCCTAAAATATCTGAATCCCCCAATCAATGTCTAATATCTAATTGAGAATTAGAGCATGATGTGCAGCCAGTACAGCTCATATGGCATTTAATCCACGTATATGGGGAATTATGCCAGGGATATGCAGCGCCATTCTTCCAGAAAAATGTCGCTCACCTGGCTGGTGGTGGTTGGATAACACTGTCCCGGACATTGCTCCAGAATATCCCATAAATGCTTGATTTCAATTCAGATCTGGGGGTAAATGTATCAAGCTGAGAGTTTACCGGCGGGTTTGAAAAGCCAATCAGATTCTAGCTATCATTTATTTAGTACATTCTACAAAATGATAGCTAGAATCTGATTGGTTGCTATAGGCAACATCTCCACTTTTCAAGCCCGCCGGAAAACTCTCAGCTTGATACATTTACCCCCTGGTGACTGGCAAGACCATGACCTGTTGATAACATCAGTGTAATGCTCATCAGACCACTGGCCACCACATGTGCTCTGTGGACAGGACATTGTTATCCTGGAAGACAACTTTCCTGTCAGGAATGAAATACTACAATTTGGGGTGAGGATGATCCCTCAGTACCGTTAAGTATTGATTAGCATTGGCCTTGGCTTATAAGAGAATGACTGAACCTAAACCATGCCAGGAATATGTGCCCAAGAAATATTACAGAACCAGCAGAACCCTCCACTGTTGGCACCAAGCACTAAGGGCTGTAGAGATCTTTAGGCTGTCTCCAGACATGCACTCGTCTGTTTGTTGAGAACATGGCGAAGGATGATTCAAATGACCATATCACTGTCCTCCACCTGCTCCGTGTCCCTGATTTATCCCTCATTCACCTTGTTTATGTCCACTACCTCTAGCTCAAGTTCCAAAGCTAGTCTAGTCCTAGGAAGAAAATATGCATTTTAATACTATAAGAAACCATTTCACAGTGCCAGTTGCACCAATGGAAATATAGATATTTTTAAAACAAACTACATCATATAAAGTTATATAAGTCAACTTCATATTAAGATTAAAAAGATATTAATCAGACACCGTGCAAAACTTGTATTATTGTCAGTTTTTTAGTTGAAACCTATAAAGAAGACAGCATTAAACTATTATTTTAAAATAACATTATTTTCCGTTTATTGTAAAAATCAATCCTTTTTTTTTTAAGTTATACATTTAGCTCACCTTAAACTGTGTGATGTCCAATTCAGTAGACACAGCGACAAAAAAACCCAGCTAATATAAACAGTACAGTACACACTGCATCTGAAAGTGTTTTCTACCAAGCACTAACTTTTATACCCCAGCGAAGGGACATCACACAATCTATGATGTCAGTCAGTGACATGTTCAGTCTGGCCACAACTAAATTTGCATACTGTCTGTATCATGTAACTGAGTAAAGGGAATTATACTGTATGATTGCTTATAATGCATGGATGCTTACACTTATACAAAATATGAGGGAATAACCCCAACGATGACTGCTGTGAAGCCTATTTTCTGTGTATATAAAATACACTATATGGACAAAAGTATTTGGCCACACCTGTTAATTATTTAATTATTGAATTGAGGCGTTTCAATCAGACCCGTTGCCAGAGGTGTAGAAATCAAGCACCTAGCTATACAGTCTCCATTTGACACATTTGTGATACAAAATGGGCCGTTGTGAAGAGCTCAGTGACTTCAAGCGTGGTACTATGATAGGATGTCACCTTTGCAATAAGACGGTTCATGAAATTTCATCCCTGCTGGATATTCAACTGTAAGTGATATTATAAGAAAGTGAAAGCGTTTAGGAACAACAGCAACTCAACCACAAAGCGGAAGACCACGTAAAATCACAGAGCGGGTTAATAACTGCTAAGGCGCATGGTGCGTAAAAGTTGCCAATGCTCTGCTGCTTCTATAACTGAAGAGTTCAGAACTTCTACTGGCATTAATGTAAGCATAAAAACTGTGTTTCGGGAGCTTAATGGAATGGGTTTCCATGGGCGAGCAGCTGCATGGAAGCCTCACACCACCAAGACTAATGCCAAGCATTGGATGGAGTGGTGTAAAGCACACAGACACTGGACTGTGGAGCAGTGGAAACGTGTTCTGTGGAGTGATGAATCACTCTTCTCTGTTGGACAGTCAGATGTGGAGTCTGTGTTTGGCGGATGCCTTGAGTACGTTACCTGTCTGACTTCATTATGCCAACTGTGAAGTTTGGTGGAGGAGGGATAAAGGTATGGGGTTGTTTTTCAGGGGTTGCGCTAGGCCCCTTATCTCCAGTGAAGGGCAATCTTAATGCTTCAGCATACCAAGTCATTTTGGACAATGTTATGCTTCCAACTTTGTGGAAACAGTTTGTGGAAGGCCCTTTTCTATTCCAACATGACTGTTCCCTAGTGCACAAATTAAGGACTACAGAGACATGGTTTGATGAGTTCAGTGTGGCCCACACAGAAAGACTTTAAACACAGACAAGGGGCTAGATTTACTAGGCTGCGGGTTTGAAAAAGTGGGGATGTTGCCTATAGCAACCAATCAGCTTCTAGCTGTCATTTTGTAGAAGGTACTAAATAAATGAAAGCTAGAATCTGATTGGTTGCTATAGGCAACATCCCCACTTTTTCAAACCCGCAGCTTAGTAAATCTAGCCCAAGGTCATCTGAAAGTGCATTACATGGGCTATGACACACAATCCCAAAAATATTGTATGCCACATGGACTTGTACTGTTGTACACACATTTTCTGATAAGTTCTCTTTACTTTTCTTTTCTTAGTGCAAGTTCCCCCATAACGCAACATTCAGAATCATTAAAAATACATTGGCGTCCTGTAGGAATGCTCATTTTTGTGTCTGATAAAGTGTTTAACAAGTGCTTGACGTGACACTTGTGACTGCCTTAATAGACCAACTTCCTGAGGGATCACCATAGAGTGCTGTCCAGTTCCAGAGCGCTGCTACGACACTTATGGTAAGAATGGGACAGGAGCACAGAGACAACTGTACTCTAACAGACAATAGAGCCATTTGGGCAGATTGTGGAAGAGTAGAATATGATGACAGGATGTGTTACGAGGTAAGACAGGAATTTGTAATATAAGGTGCAAAGGGGTCAGTTTTGGTAGTAAAAAGAGTCTTGATTTTGAATGGATAGAAGGCAGAGGAAAGGACAGAGGTACATATGATGGACAAGGTATGAACTAGACTAGGATGTGTCAGAAGAAGAGCAATGTGCAGTAAGCTTGGGAGCAGGGTTCTCTTACCTCTCTGTCTGTATGTATTACCCAGTATTGTTTTATTAATGTTTGTTCCCAATTGTAAAGCGCTACGGAATTTGCTGGCGCTATATAAATAAATGATGATGATGATGATGAATGTGCAGATTAAGCTGCAGAGTGAAAATTTTTAATGGAACCTAATCAGCAGGGGCCTGAGTCATTAAGAAGAGCAAAGCAAAAAATAATGAGTAAATTTGCACCTAGGCAAAACCATTTTGCATTGGAGGGGGAAGTAAATTTAAATATGGGTACAGATTTATAGTTGGGGTAGAGAAAGTCCTAGATCAACTTTAAATTTCAGTGTAAAAATAATCCTATCAAGTATTTGTGTGATACATGAAAAAACAGCCAGCATTTTCCATATGTGCAAATTAATAAACTAATTTGCACCCCTTGCATTGTAACATTGTTTGTCCGGGATCAAATTTACTCTTTTTTTGGCCTTACTTTCCTTATTGACTCAGGCCCTAGAAGTCATCAGGGATCTTCTTACCCCCTGCTATCCTAAGAAGAGAAGAGACAATGGGCTAGATTTACTAAGCTGCGGGTTTGGAAAAGTGGGGATGTTGCCTATAGCAACCAATCAGATTCTAGCTTTCATTTATTTAGTGCTTTCTACAAAATGACAGCTAGAATCTGATTGGTTGCTATAGGCAACATCCCCACTTTTTCAAACCCGCAGCTTAGTAAATCTAGCCCAATGTGTTTCTAAGTGGAAAGTCTCTTCTCAGTGAGTTGCTTGACCAAATACATATATTAAAACATACTTGAAAAACATCTGTGAGAGGCTGTGATATCATAAGTAATAACAAACTAGTCAGTGGTACCTTTTTGAGCTAAAGAATGGATATAATGATGGCAGGAAAAGAGATAGCAGGAATCCAAATGAAAAGACGGAGAGAAGACAAAACTGATAAACTTTGTAATTCACAGTTAATTCTGTCCAGAACTGTATAATGCAGGCTGGAGTGGAGGAAAACATTTGGGGACTCTACTCACTCTTGTTGTGGAGCCTTATTTCATACAGGCAACGTGCTATCCATCGATAACACACTGCTGGTCGGAGTGAGGACCCCGAATCCAGCAGAAGTTGGGGGTCTCTGGATCAGGTGAGGCAGGAACACAGGAATGTCATTTATACCAGTTGTTTCATTTCCTCCTATGATACCAGCTCTACGTGTTATAGTCATAGCCCCATGCTGGGTGTAGACAAATTACTCCAACTGTTAGGTGCAAGTCTATCAAGTTTATAGCTTAAAATGTGATGGGCATTAAAACAAATAAACAAACAAGCAGCACAGGTTGGTATTTATGCCCATAGGCAGGTGTGGGTAAGTAAAATAACCATATTATACCTGCCATGCTCCTACATAATATACTAGCAATGAGCTCCTGTATATTATTTACCATCCTGTGCCCCCCTACATGACATACCAGCCACATGTCCGTATGTGTTGTGCCAACCATATGCCAATACATATTGTGCCACACACCTAATTTACCAGCCATGTCCTTATACTCTTATTTCAGTGTATTAATCCTGTGACTCCACACATAATAAATCAACCAAATACCAACAAAATGATGTATGAGTCTGTGCCCCCACACATACCAGTCATGTACTCATGTACTGTACCAATTTGTGCCCTCAAATATTGTACCAAACATATAGCAACTAGTGCACCACACTTTATATGCCAAGCCACATAATTAATAGGACCACTATAATAGCAGAGGCTGTGTCCTCACACCATATACAGACATATTTTCCCACAGAATATACACTGAAACATTTTCTCCTCATCTTCACCACTGCAGCAGCTGGGCATTATATAGCAGGATACACGTCTACACAGTTATAATGTGAGTAGGGATTCCAGTGAATGTATAAGTATGAGTTAGATCACTGGCAGTGGCGGAACAGGCATTACTAGGACCCATTGGAAAATGTGCATAGGGGACCAGCGATGTCTTTAGTCCATAGTTGCCAACCTTTGAAGATTGGTCTCTGGGTGTCTGGAGGTGGGCGTCAGGGAAGGGGGGGCGCGCCGCGAATCGCATCATTTTGGCCCCACCCTCTGTGATGTAATGACGCATCATTTTACCACGGGGGACGGCCCAAAATAATGCGCTTCACAGAGAATCGCATCATGGATGCTTGAAATCTGCCCATTTCACTAGGCAGTGGGCAGATGCAGGAGAATTGTCAGCTCTCCTGGAAGTTCAGGAGACCTACCCGGATTTTGGGAGTATCCCGGATATTCCTGGGAGAGTTGGCAAGTATGCTCTAGTCTCCCCTCTGCACTGCTCTAAAGACATTGCCAGATCCACATTGCTGGTCATGCCTGCAATACCATGTTTCACCACTATGTTGTTTTACAACAACCACAGGCTTCAGGACACTACATATGAAACTTGTATCTGTACTGCCTCAAACACTAGACCCCTTCCTCATTCACCGAAAACCATTTAACTGTCTTGGTTTGTCTCTGCCCAAATTCTTACCAGCCGCATGATGCCAAGTAAAATTCACAGTCCTTCATTTATGTTGCAACATGAGCACATCTAAAACCAATTATTACCTTTAAAACCTTGCACTTTATGGCACAAGCGAAAACCAAGTAATTTTTATAGTAAATGCTTGATTATAGCTGAATGCAGATGCGTTATCTTATTTGACTGTTGCATGTATCAGGGGATTAGATTGCCCTCTAGTGAAAATATGAATTACGTGTTAGAACAATAGGAACAGATTAATTTCTCAATTTACCAGCAAATATCAATAAGTCGAAGGAACATTATAATCAAAATAGTGTATTATTTTAATTTTAACACATCATTCAGAGTAGGATCATAGTAATCTATTTTATTGGTACAATTTTCAGCTATTCTATTTTTATTATTTATTATGTCAATATATTTATTATTGGAAGCTGTAGCTCTTATCATTTTAGGTTTTCTTTCCCAGACTCGTTAGCTTATTTAATACAATTGTCATCAAGTAGGTGAAGCAACCAGACCATCTTACAGAGGCGGAATTAGCGAACTGTGGGCCCCAGTGCAGGAAGGCGGGGAGGAGGGAACTGGGGCCCCCAACCCTCTGCATCTGCCATGCAATGGGCCCCATTATCTTCATGGGCCCCATTATCGTCATGGGCCCCAGTCCACGGCACCTGCAGCACCAATGGTAGTTCCACCGCTGCCACCTTAGTAAAACATATAGGGCCTTATGTACAACTGGATGTAATTTATATACTACTCCTATATATATTTATATTCCAACTCCTTACACTTAGACAGGGGTGGGGTCTCCCTTCAAAGCTTCAAACAGCACAAAGCTGTGACAAGCTGGGAATAAAATTAAAATCAATGCATATTAATGCCGCTGAACTTCTTTCATAGCCTAGGGGCGAATGACAGGTCAGGAGGCCTGTCCACAACTAATCAATCCAAAGCAACTTCGCTCTGATTGGTCAGAGCATGATTAAGTAGCTCTGATTGGTACATTGTGGTTAGACACAACCTGGGGTCTCAATTAACTCTATTGGAGCAAGTAACCAGTAGTAATTATTTGAGATTATTTGAGGGAAACTTAGCTGCTGAGCCGATGTCATGTGGGCCTTTCAAGCACAACAATTCCCATCTTTTTTATTAAATTTAGTTATAACTTCTTTGCATTTGAAATATTCACTAAATATTACCTAGTAAGAATTTAAGGTTAAATGCATTGTGCCGTTGGTCAGTATTGAAAATTAGGAACATTTTCAGGGACAAATCTTTAAAACCAGTTACATTCCCTGTAAATTAGGAATAGTTGTCAATTTTGCTTTAATTTGCACTATTTCTCCACTATGGACTCAACTTCGCCACTTAAGCATATTTAGATAAGGATGACAGGTTAGGAGACCTTGTCAGTTATTGCATGTTAAATATTAAGTAATATACAGCCACTGTAATTTGGAGTTGTGAAGAGATAAGGTGACCTTACATTCCAGAGCGGCCTCTGACAGGTGGAGGTGTAGGGACCATGGTGCTGACGTGACTGCTGGTAGGAAGAGTGCTGGGGATGTATTAATAGATGAGGTTACTCAGCAGCATTCTTATCTGTGGTCAGAAGGCCAAATAAAGCTCTGTGTCAAACTACTATTCTTAGATTGTGCTTATTGTCTCCAAGAGGGCAGAAAATAATAATCATCATCTTATATATTTTATTTCAAAAGACAAAATATACACAGTAATTTGACAGTCCGCTACATACGAAATACAATTAGGTTAGATGTATACTTCTCAGCCGAGAACATGTCCTTATCCAGTCAATATATCTAAAGAATGAAACTTTGCTTGTTATTGCCAGTGGGGAAGAAGGCCCAATATGACGGAATGTGTGGGAAATTGAGTCCCATGTCCCTCCCTCTTAACTTGGAAGTGGGCATGTGGGTGAATGACCAGGAGTTTTGGAGGATTCCCCCGAAATTCAGGAGTCTCCCAGATATGTGGTAGAGTAGGCAAGTATGTTTTAAAGCAACCAATCAATTACAAGGACAATGGCTTGCTGTCTCTTATGTATTTGTGGATAAATCCAAAATTATTCAAAATACTCATAGAAAGAATACACACTTTAGCAAGAATTGGGTCCCTCAGTAGGAATAGAGCCCCCATTTGTTTTCCAGGACAGCCCCATTTTTCACCACTATGAGGGCTGATATATCAAAGCACAAAAAGCCCTATTGCCGGCAAAAACGCCAGACTAAAAGCATTAAAAATGCTTTAATCCCTTCCAAATCCAGGCTTCCAGTCCCACTGCACAAGCACACAAGATATATATATATATATATATATATATATATATATATATATATATATATATACACACACAAGTTAACACGTGCATGATACTCATGCATTCTAGTCAAATCAAGCTACTTAAGGTGTTAAAAAGGTTATTGTCATGCATTTGGGGCTAGGCCAGGCCTCCTCAGGGGAAGAGCGTTACTTCCCGACGTAAGCGCCCTTTTTTAACGTGGTTTTGTCCACATGTTACCACTTCATCATTCTTCTCCATCACCTCATCCTTCATCTTCATCGCCACATGCTTAATCTCCATCGTCTTACTGTTCTAAAACCTCTCGATACACAACGTTTCTGCTAAACACCTTATCGCTGTGCTCAATCAGTCTTTCATGAAGGGCAGTATTCATAACCTGCACTTTCACATCACTGCTTCTCCGTACTCGTGAAAATGTGACATACAATTGGTCCATGACCAAAGACAGGCTCTGGTAAATAAATACCCACACGGTCAAGAGTTTGAGCCCTCAACTCGTAAATTTAGCCTTTACTACCCCTCCCACGGGGGGAAGGGGGGATGATGGAAGTTAACTGACTTCACTATTATATTTTTTTGGTCAAATAATGTCAGTATACCAAATTTCAGGTCAATTGGATGAGCCCTTTCTGAGAAAATAGTTTTTTCCACACAAACACACACACACACACACACACACACACTAACACACGCCGCTAGGCTTATATATATTAGATAGGAATAGCAGATAACAGAAAACAATAGCTTTCCTGTGAAGTGCAGTGCACCTGTCTGTATATGTGCACCCAGTCTGTAATAAGCCCTCTCTCCTACAGAGGATACTGTGCAGAACAGTAATTGTATTGGGATTGTGCCCATTATAGTCCTGATTTTTGGTAGCCTAAAGATGTGGGGATAATGCTTTTTCTGCCATAGTTCCAATAGAAAGGGTTATAATCACTGAAAGAGGCAGGATAAGTGACAGAATACCAACATTAGGTTATAAAGCCATAATAGTGCCTGTGCAAACCAACATGTAAAATACTGGGTCATCCCCTTAATAATTGTCATATACTGCTATATAGGTCGCCTTCAGTTTTCCCCTGTTCTTATTGGACCCTGCAACCTAATCGTGTCTGCTGCGCATCATGGGAGTTGGGGTCAGAAACTAAAATAATATATATTTATGTGCATGTAAAAAACATCTTACATTCAAGTTAAATATTGTCTCCTTAATTAGTATACTGATGGGAATCAGTGACTATTTTGTGGCTATATATGGCACACACGGTTATCACGTAATTCCTATCATTGCTTCGGCCTCTGATCTGCAGTAACGCTGGAACTATTTAAGCTGACACCATGGTTGGTGAATGCAGCAGATTCCCCTTCCAGAAGTGGCACTGGGGAGCAGTACCATGACCTTCACACCACCCTCCTGCGGCTCATGCTGCATCAAATGATGTGTTACTTGTCTGCAGCATCTGTAGAGGGAGGAGGGAGATACCAAGAGCTTTGCACTTCCTCAATATCATTAGTTAAATGACTCTGCATTTCTGCAACCCACATATCAAACTTTTCTTTGTTATCAAATTACTAAACCCAGTTTCAGTAAACTACACATAGACAATAGGTCTTATTGCAATATTTTTTTTCATATCTAATTGGCAATATGCACAGAAAAACTATGCAAAATACAGAAGACCCAAATTGTGAGAGGAGAGTTGTTAACAGTACCTGGGCCTCCCTTGGGGGCTTGGCAGCGGTGATTATGGTATGGCTCCGGCTCCATCCTCACATCCACAGCCCTAGCTGAGGTGGATTATGGGTAGGGGAATATTACAGCTCAGACCTATAGCTTCCTATGTGAAAACACACATGCAGCCTAGAGGGGTGTCAAAAGAAGCAGCTGTGCAAGGGACTCCGATTCATCTCATTGGCCAGAGCTGGATTAATGCTTTGGGGGCGCTTAACAAAGGGAGTCCCTTATGGTCTAAAATGAAGGGCATAGTGTTGTCATTTAGTCCCTTCCCTATAGTTCTCATTACAGGCCCCTCCCTATAGTTCTCATTACAGCCCCCTCCCTATAGTTCTCATTACAGCCCCCTCCCTATAGTTCTCATTACAGCCCCCTCCCTAAAATTCTCATTGCAGCCCCCTTCCTATAGTTCTCATTACAGCCCCCTCCCTATAATTCTCATTGCACCCCCACCCTATAGTTCTCATTACAGCCCCCTCCCTATAATTCTCATTGCTGCCCCCTCCCTATAGTTCTCATTGCAGACCCCTCCCTATAGTTCTCATTACAGCCCCCTCCCTCTAGTTCTCATTACAGCCCCCTCCCTATAGTTCTCATTGCACCCCCACCCTATAGTTTTCATTGATGCCCCCACCATATAGTTCTCATTGATGCCCCCTCCCTATAGTTCTCATTGATGCCCCCACCCTATAGTTTTCATTCATGCCCCCACCATATAGTTCTCATTGATGCCCCCTCCCTATAGTTTTCATTGATGCTCCCTCCCTATAGTTTTCATTGATGCCCCCACCCTATAGTTCTCATTGATGCCCCCAACCTATAGTTCTCATTGATGCTCCCTCCCTATAGTTCTCATTGATGCCCTCACCCTATAGTTCTCATTGATGCCCCCACCCTATAATTTTCATTATAGGTAACTACATATAGTTCTAATTGCAGCCCCTTCCCTATAACATATCTCCCAACATGTCAGTCCTTGGCAGCAGGACAGGGGTCGTGGCCACTTTATGATGGGGTAGTGGACAAGCCCACAGAGGGCTGCCTTGCACTGTAAAGCAATCTGAACAGTTGGGAGGTATGCTTATAGTTTTAAATGCAGCCCCTTTCCTATAGTTCTCAATGTGGAACCCTCCCTATAGTTCTTATTGCAGCCCCATCCCTCCATCTCATTGCATGTTACTTAGCGTTAGTTGTGACCGCTGGTCAGGGCCGTTGCTAGGGTCCATGGCGCCCTAGGCATTTTGAAAAAATCGGCGCCTCACCCCCCGCGAAAATCGGCGCCCTCCTCCCTCCTCACCCCGTCTTTCCTTACCTTGTCACACCACTGCCGCCGCCTTTCTGCTCCGTCTCCTCCCCTCCACTCACTGACACTAGTAAGTGGAGGGGAGGAGACGGAGCAGAGAGGCGGCGGTGGTGAGCAATAGCCTCTCCCCCCTCCCCCGGGCATCTGAATGCTGTGCGGCGGCCGTGACAGGTATGGTCAGTGGTCACCGCACAGTTTTAAAGTAATTTACATTCTTGTGGTGCCCTCCAGGCGCCCTCCAGAGCCCGGCGCCCTAGGCAAGTGCCTAACCTTGCCTAATGGGAGCGCCGGGCCTGCCGTTGGTGCTGCTCTGCAGATGTGCTGTGCACTGCTTCCTGCTCAGCCAGACATCTCTTCGGAACGCTCAGACAACGCTCTGAGAAGTCTGTGATGCATGAGGCAAATAACTGTCTCTGGCGTTAGGAGCGCAGAGGGGCTCTTAGAGAGGGGGACCTGGGGCACGTGAGCTCTGTGGCCCCCTTATTCCGGCTCTGTCAGTGACCCTGGATAGACCTACTGCTATGTAGGCTGCCGCTCTGCTCTCTTGAGCATGCACAGGGGCTGGGGCATGTGTAGTGAAGTCCCATTTGGGCTTTTAGTTTCAGAACCAGAATCTTCAATCAGGACTTCACTGCACATGCACTGGACTGATGCAAGCTCACTTGCTCTTCTGAGAGGAAAGTGGCTTGGAATTGCCAGACCCTTTTGTTCTTTGGTCCCTGTATTTATATCTTATCAGGAAGAAAAAATTATTTTTTAGTTAAAAAAAAGAAAAAGAAAACTAAAACACTACTTTGCTTCTGCCCTTATAACTCGCTAAACAATTGATTAAAAGTAAACATATTTGGTATCCATGAATTCTGGAGAAATAGACAAATACATTGCAGGGTAATTTTCTGTGATTGCTCTAAATGTGTAAAAGTAACCACGGGAAACATCATGGATATGAAGTATATTTTATGGGAGGTTTTCTGGTTGTCTCTGACTAATAGATTGTGGGTAACATTCCAGTCTCTCCAGTTCCTTAAATCTGCTGCTTACAGGTGATTTTTGGCTCTGCACTTGCAAAATCAAATGAAATGATATGATGAGCTTTGGAAAGCTAATTGTTCATCGTTGCAGTGTACACACTAATGCAATATTGGACCAAACGCTTGTAGATCATTTGATTGGCCTGATAATCTGTATGTAGTGTGTACCAAGCCTTACTCCTCTCTGCTTCCTTATCACACCTAGGATACTGTTCTCTTCCCCCTGGTCCAGGTACTCCCCCAAACAGAACCTCCAACTTCTCACTGCATTCCTGACCACATCTGTTGGGGGTGTGCACCAGTGAATACATACATCCCAATATTTAGAATCCCGAAGGCAGGACAAAATAAGCCCCGCCCCAGTTCCTCCCAAACCCCACCCACAAATGGACAAAACCCAACCCGTTATCCTGTTATGCCCCGCCCTTTGTGGTCCACAAATAGAGTTCACTCAGAAATCAGGACCATTGGGAGGTATTGTCAAATGTGTGCATTTGTAAAAATAAAATTGTACTGCAATTTCTCATTTTGGGGTCTATTTAGGGCAGCATGGTGGTTAGCACTTCTGCCTCACAGCATTGGGGTCCTGAGTTCAATTCCTGACCATGGCCTTATCAGTGTAGAGTTTGTATGTTCTCCCCGTGTTTTCGTGGGTTTCCTCCGGGTGCTCCAGTTTACTCCCACACTCCAAAAACATACTGGTAGTAATTAATTGTAGTAGTAGTTAATTGGCTGCTAACAAATTGACCCGTGTGTGTGTGTGTGTGTGTGTGTGTTAGGGAATTTAAACTGTAAGCCCCAATGTTCCCCATTGGACTGATGTGAGTGAGTTCTCTGTACAGCGCTGCGGAAGTAGTGGCACTATATAAATAAATGGTGGTGATGATGATTTATCAATATTTGGTGATATTGAAGGTTTTCTATCAATGCTCAGCTCCCCGCCGATACGGAAGTCTTACCGCCTGCCAGGCTGATGAATGATCCCTCTGTGTATGCGTCAGCCACTTGCTAGTTCGTTCATGCAAACTGGAAATAGAAGCCTCGACTTGGGTTGATAAAAAAATAATAATAAAGTTTAAAAATAAAAATGGTAAAAAAGAACTTGAAAAATGTTGGGATAAAAGGAAGAAATGCTTTAGTTTACTAATAAAGCATTTTTTCTGAGTGACACCACGGCTATCTCCATACTGAGATGGTCGGCAGTGATAGGAGGACAGAGGTGTACTGCCGCTGTCCATGATAAATACGCTTTGTGGGAGGTCCCTGGAAAACACCCATTTTCACCAGATTTAGGGCTTTTCTTAAGTTCCACTCTAACAATTTTAATAATTCCTATGATATTTGCCAGGACTGTCAAACCGGTGGCCCATGGGTTAGATATAGCCCTCTACAGGGGCAAACGCAGGCGCGACCAGCATGCGGGGGGTGTGGCTATAATATTAGACCGTGCTTGGCTGCTCTCCAACTCTTCCTATCCCTATAATATAAATGGGCAATGCTGCATGGACTACTGCTAGGTGCATGCAGCTCTCCCTTTTCAAACAGAGCCATGTCAAGCAGAGGCATGTCAAGCAGAGGCAGGGTCCAGCCACCTCAATTATACAGTGCCCCAGGCTTGAAGGGGGGTTTCCAGGCACTAGGAAACCCCTCTCCATTTGCCTGTGCTCTATGGCTTGTTTGTGGCACCCAAAATCCCTGTCCACCATAGACTCCTCTGGGTGGATAATATTTGTATTTTGTGGCCTGTGAAAACCTTGATGTGACAATGTTCATATAATTATTTTGACAGCACTGGTGTACATACACATAAACTATTCAAGAGGCAGACTATTAAAGTATAATATCCACAATGTATTCACAATCATTTCATCCCACGGTGAATGATGCTTAAGTGCTGAATGCATTAACGAAGGACCTCATGTATGATGAAGCTTCTGTAATGTATGTTTTGCCTCCTCTCTGTACAGAACTGTGATTAAATTGGTGCTTCATAAATAAGAAAATAATAGTTACATTAAAACCAGCTCGAAACTGAATTAGGGAATAAATTATATATTTAATATTAAATCTGAATATTATTCCTTATAATAAATGTGTATATAATAGAAGGTAATTTATTTATATATATATATATATCCACAATTGACAATTGTTTCAGGAATCAGAACAGACCAGCACCAGCCATGAAAAATATATTTCCAAATTTAATGACAAAAGTAGAAGTGCAAAGACATGCCCAGGTATATATATATTTATTGATGTATCATACCTGGGTAGTCGCCATTGGGATGGGGGCATAGCCATGTCGGGATGGGGGCATAGCCATGTCATGATGGGGGCGTGGCCACAGCCAGAAGCATGTCTAGCGCTTTTGAAGCTCTAGGCTCCCCCTTTCTCTCCCCCCCTCCAAACACCTTCAATCCGCTGCTCAAAAGTACGCATGTCACCATGAAGAGCGCCAGTGAACTCAGAATACCTTCCTAATCTCCCACCCGCAGGACATCAAATCAGGACGGTTGGGAAGTATGATATACAAGTTAACCCGTGCATGATACTCATGCATTCTAGTCAAATCAAGCTACTTAAGGTGTTAAAAAGGTTCTTGTCATGCATTTGGGGCTAGGCCAGGCCTCCTCAGGGGAAGAGCGTTACTTCCCGACGTAAGCGCCCTTTTTTAACGTGGTTTTGTCCACATGTCACCACCTCATCATTCTTCTCCATCACCTCATCCTTCATCTTCATCGCCACATCCTTAATCTCCATCGTCTTACTGTTCTAAAACCTCTCGATACACAACGTTTCTGCTAAACACCTTATCGCTGTGCTCATTCAGTCTTCCTTGAAGGGCAGTATTCATAACCTGCACTTTCACATCACTGCTTCTCCGTACTCATGAAAATGCGACATACAATTGTCCATGACCAAAGACAGGCTCTGGTAAATAAATACCCACACGGACAAGAGTTTGAGCCCTCAACTGGTAAATTTAGCCTTTACTACCCCTCCCACGGGGGGAAGGGGGGATGATGGAAGTTAACTGACTTCACTATTATAATTTTTTTGTCAAATAATGTCAGTATACCAAATTTCAGGTCAATTGGATGAGCCCTTTCTGAGAAAATAGTTTTTTACACACACACACACACACTAACACAAACACGCCGCTAGGCTTATATATATTAGATATCATATATTATTATTATATGTAGATAACTTGCTAGGTATAACATTTCACATAGTGCTTCTAACTGCTCAAGTCTGCACACCGCCCTCTCAGATCCTCAAAAGCCCAATAAGGTTGGATTAGCTGCTAAGGTTGGAGTAGCACCTCCATTTTGCAACTTTGGAGTCATCATCATCATCATCATTTATTTATATAGCGCCACTACTTCCGCAGCGCGAGTCAGTACTTTAGTATTTAAATAAGAAGTGAAGTGGCCACAATACCGATTCTAAAATGGCAGAAATGGAGCTCAAACATAGCAAGAACCTCCGGTGAGCAGGGCGTGCGGGATTGGTTCTGGGCAACTAGAACACCCCCCTCCTCCGCTAACAGCTAATGTGGTCACATGATCTCTGTTTAACAAGGTGTTAATGTCAATCTACAATCTTTTAGTTTTCCCAATCCGTAAATTGCTGTATTGAATGTTGCAGTGTGAGTGCTAATTGTATTAAATCTGAGACTATCCTGTCTGACTTCTCCCACTTTTGAAAGACGCATGTGCAGATATCAGCTCACAGTGCCACCTGTGATTCAAACGCTTAATGGCTTTTTGCAGGATTACTTTGCTCTCTATATGCATGGGGACACAGGGCTTCATTCAGTAAGGAAAGTAAGACAAAAAAGGAGTAAATTTTCTCCTGGACAAACCATTTTACAATGCAACATACATCTTACAATCATCTTTCATATTTTTCTTCCTCCCTGCTTCTATTAGCTGGTGATATATTACCTAATCCAGGTCCCCCACACTTCTTTCACACTCATATATCTGAACGCTACAGAAATCCAGCAAACCTCAAACACATCACCTGTCTCCCATATCTTCCAAAGTCCTTTAAATGTGCCCTTTGGAATGCACGCTGTTTTTAACAAACTTAACTCCATACATGATCTCTTCCTCTCAAACAACCTTAACCTTATTAACCTTAATAACAGAAACATGGCTCACGCAATCAGATACTGCCTCACCTGCAGCCCTATCACATGGCGGTCTCCATTTCACCCACACCCCCAGACCTGGAGTCAGACAAGGAGGTGGTGCTGGACTACTTGTCTCCCCACAGTGCACATTCACAGTTCTACCAAGTGTCCCATCACTCACGTTCACATCTTTTGAAGTACATACTGTTAGGATTTTAAACCATTCTCTATGCGTGTTGCTGTCATCTATCGCCCCCATGGATGACACCAACAATTTCTTGAACACTTCTCTGCATGATTCCCTCACTTCTTATCCTATGACATCCCCACCATCATCATGGGTGATTTCAACATCCCTATTTCTAATCCACGTTCCAATGCTGCTTCAAAACTAGTCTCTCTAACCTCCACACATGACCTCTCCCAGTGGATTGAATCCGCTACTCATCAGGATGGCCACTGTCTTGATCTTGTTTTCTCTAGACTATGCTCAGTTTCTAATTTCCTTAACACTCCTTTCCCCCTCTCGGATCATCACCTTATTAGCTACTCGCTCAACCCCAGTTCTTTACCCTCCCTGGTGTCAAACTCTTCCAAGCCTCTCTCCCCAATTTCTACTTTCTCCTCCCCTGATTGGGCAGGACCCCATTTTCACCAATCTCTAGCAACTACCCTTGATCAAGTGGCCCCAGCGACTCTACATACTCCGTGTAGACTTCGTTGCCAACTGTGAGACATTAGAGTAATGCAAACTCTACAAAAACTTTCTCGTAAAGCAGAACGTCACTGGCATAAATCTTGTACCTCTAATGATTTGATCACATATACTGATATTTACAACTCCTATCGAAACACTCTGTACACTGCAAAACAAACCTACTTCCAATCTCTCATCTATGCTCAGGCTTTTAACCCCAAGCACCTTTTTAACACATTTAGATCTCTTCTAAACCCTCCCACTGTTATGAGCGACGGGAGCAGTCGCTTGTTCCTACCTGCGTCCTGGCTGTTGTCATGACAATGGCCAGGATGTCACTTTCGCATCCTGTGTCCCGACCGTTGTCAGGGAAACGGCCGGGACGCCGTTCTAGGTCAGCGCCGTGTCCCGGCAATGCTGAAAGCCAGGCGCCTGCGCCCTAAAACCTGTGGGACTAATTAGTCCATTAATTAGTCTACTCTTGGGGGCCAATTACCCCTCTCCCTGCTGATTGGTCCTTTTTTAAGTATTTAAGACAGGGAGGGCTTAGTCTCCCTGAAGGTTATAGAGTTCCCAGTCATCCTCTGACACTCTCTCATAATTTAATCCCACAAATGAAGAGGAAGTTTCTACTCTTCTCATCTTCCTACTCTACCTCCTGTCCTCTTGATCCCATACCCCCACAAATTGGTATGTACCTGTCTCCTGTGCTCATTTCCCCTCTAACTAAAATCTGTAATCTATCTCTCTCTACTGGTATGTTTCCATCACTATTCAAGCACGCAGTGATTACTCCTGTTTTGAAAAAAACTAAATTCTGACCCAAGCTCTCTGTCAAATTACCTCCCCATCTCTCAGCTCCTGTGCCTCTCCAAGTTTCTCGAGAGAATTGCCTACACTTGCCGCACACACTTTCTTACAGTAAACAACTTCCTCTTCAGTCAGGCTTTCCTCTCAACACTCCACAGAGACTGTGCTGACCAAGATTGTCAATGATTTGATCACAGCAAAAACTGAAGGTCATTACTCTCTTCTATTTCTCCTGGATCTCTCTGCTGCATTTGACACAGTTGACCACTCTCTCCTCATACAAACGCTACAATCCCTAGGTCTTGAAGGCACTGTCCTATCCTGGTTCTCATCCTACCTATCTAATCGCTCTTTCAGTGTTCATTTCTCTGGATCCACCTCTGCTCCGCTTCCTTTATCAGTTGGAGTACCACAAGGCTCAGTTGTCCTAGGTCCTCTGCTATTCTCTATCTACACCACTTCTCTTGAAAAACTAATAAGCTTCTTTGGATTTCAATGTTATCTCTATGCAGATGATACACAAATCTGTCTATCCTTTGCTGATCTTTCACCATCTGTGTTGTCTCGCGTTACTGACTGTCTTTCTGCCATTTCATCTTGGATTTCTTCTTGCCAACTCAAACTCAATCTTTCAAAAACTGAATTAATAATATTCCCACCCAAAAACAGAAGCTTCCTGCCTGACATTTCGATTTCTGTTGATAGCATGACAATAAATCCCACCCTGCAAGCCCGCTGCCATGTGTAATTCTTGACTCGCAACTATCCTTTGTTCCCCACATCGACTCTATATCTAAATCATGTTACATACACCTAAAGAACATTTCCAGAATATGCACATATCTCACACAAGACACTGCAAAAACATTAATTCATGCACTCATCATCTCCCGCACTGACTATTGCAATTCCCTCCTTCCCTCAAAATCAGACTTGAACCACTACAATCTATTTTGGATGACGCAGCTAGATTGATTTTGCTTGCAAACCGTTATTCCTCTGCTGAGCCACTCTGTCAATCTCTACATTGGCTGCCTGTATTTCAAGGAATCCAATATAAAATTCTTCAACTAACATACCAGGCCGTCAACAAAACTGCACCAACATACATCTCCTCACTTGTCTCAAAATATCTCCCAACTCGACACCTCCGTTCTGCACAAGATCTGCGTCTCTCCTCCACTCTCATCACATCCTCCCATTCTCGGTTACAGGACTTTTTTCGGACTGCACCCACTTTGTGAAATTCCCTCCCTCGCACAGTAAGACTTTCCTCTAGTCTTCAAACCTTCAAGCGTTCTCTGAAAACCCACTTCTTCAGACAAGTTTATGATATTCCTCAACCACCATCTTAATCTCCCTAGATTACCCTATTACCACCCTCTACACACTTAACACAAGATAACAACCCTCTGACCCTTTCTCTTCCTTTTTCTTCCTTTTAACATTTATTTGAATGTGTTATTATGACATTTTGTATTAATGAGGTGGTTTTGTTACCCACTTATCTGTTCTTGTGAATCTCTGTTGAAACTGCCTTAAAAACTTCAATAAAGATAAAAATTATAAAAAAAAACAACAACCCTCTGACCAATATTGCTGTGTGACTGATCACACAGCCCACTCAATACTTTTTACCTGTGCATTCTAGCTAGTCCAATGTGCAATATGATGTAGCACGTGCCCTTGTGTTTCAAACTCATCATCATCACCATTTATTTATATAGCACCACTGATTCCGCAGCGCTGTACAGAGAACTCATTCACATCAGTCCCTGCCCCATTGGATTTTACAGTCTAAATTCCCTAACATACGCACAGAGAGATTAGGTTTAATTTTGATAGAAGCCAATTAACTTACTAGTATGTTTTTGGAGTGTGGGAGGAAACCGGAGCACCCGGAAGAAACCCACGCAAACACGGGAAGAACATACAAACTCCACACAGATAAAGCCATGGTCAGGAAATGAACTTTTGACTCCAGCGCTGTGAGGCAGAAGTGCTAACCACTGAGCCACCGTGCTGCCCCAACACCCATCGTCCCATAGATTGTAAGCTTGCGAGCAGGGCCCTCTTACCTCTCTGTCTGTACATATTACCCAGTATTGTTTTATTAATGTTTCTTCCCAATTGTAAAGCGCTGCGGAAGTTGCTGGCGCTATATAAATAAATGATGATAATGATGAATGCAAGGGGTGCAAATTAGTTTATTATTTTGCACATAAGTTAAATACTGGCTGTATTTTTCATGTAGCTCACAAATATTTGATAGCTTTATTCTTACACTGAAATTTAAAGTTGACCTAGGACATGCTCTACCCCAACTATAAATCTGCCACCCTATTTTAAATTTACACCCCCTCCAATGCAACGATTTTGCCAAGGTGCAAAGCTACTGGTTTTTTTTTTGCTTTCCTTTCCTTAATGATTGAGGCCCACAGTGGTAAGCATTTCTGCCTCACATTGAGGTCATGAGTTCAATTCCGTGGCCTTATCTGAGTGGACTTTGTTTATGTTATCCCCATGTTTACATGGGTTTCATCCCACACACCAAAGACAGGTTAATTGGCTGCTGACTAAAATGGACCCTAGTGTGTGTGGTAGGGTATTTAAGCTCGGAAAATTTCTCCCGATGCGATATCTTTTAACGAGTTTATCAGCAACTGAAAATCCCAATCAGCCTCCCGATTCATGTGTACACACTTACACGATTTTACACAATTTACCGCCAGATCTGTGATTTTCGTCTGTCATAACCATCGGCTCAAACTATTGTGACTCCTTAAACACTGTACAGATATTTGCCGTCCCTGTAGCAATATGCTAAAGTAATTTAAAGAAAAGGCAGAATCTCAGCGCACATAACACCCACAAACATACATCCAGAAACAGAAAATAGCACCATAAACCTTCATTGCTCTCTGTATAGTGTACGTTCCGCAACTCCTTTCAGAGCTGTACATTTGTTGACATATAGAGGGTTGAAAAAAAGTTTTGTTATCCCTTTGCTAGGAAAAGACTACTATTTCCATGTACTTGACGTTTGGACAACACAGCTCACGGGAGACATAAGAGACAAAATAATAAATTTAAATATGCGCGCCCACAACGGCATCGCTTTTGGAGGAACTATTGTTAGAATTGTCGGACTGATGATCGTGAGTACATTCACACTGCAGAAGTGGCAGGACATCGTTCCATAGTTTATAGTGATTTTTAGTCCATTTATAAAATTAAATCAAACGATACAATGTGCTTTGGTACTATAAAACTAGAGCTGTTCACTGACCAGATCCAAAACCAAAACCAGAACACGGGGTGTTCTGGTTTTGGTTTAACTTCATGTTTTGGTTTTGGATCCCTATTTTTGTTCTAAAATCCCTATTCTTGTTTTCTAAAATTACATAATTTTGCTTTTTTCCCCCCTACATTATTATTAATCTCAATAACACTCATTTCAAGTAATTTTCAGTCAATTTTGACCACCTCACAGGTCACAATATTATTTTCCATGCACTTTCAAACAAAGACTGCAGCGACCTGGCTGCAACACACGGCAGTTCATAGCACATCTAGGAAACATTGTCACACAGCAGTGGCAGAAAAGAAAAGTGGTGCAAGATGGAATTGTCTTTGGGCCCTCTCACCCCTCCCATCCACCCTTATGTAAGATATTGAAAAGGACATGTACAGTTTAACAAACCAAGCACTCCAGCGACAAGCAGTGCCACTTGTGATTGAAGTGCTTGGTTTGTTTGGCCCCCCACAAAACAAGTTAACAATGGGCTTAAGGCACCTAAGCAAACAGTGCTGTTAATAAACTCTACTGTGGCAAGTCATGCACCAGTGGAAGCAATTCTTGCCAGTGATAAGAAGAAGGCTATTGTCATGCTTGGGCATAAGACCAAAAAATCCATCTTTATGTGTGGAATTATTTTTACCCAAATCCTGACAACCGTTGTCTAGCCATTTGTAGCATTGTAAAGCCACACTCAGTAGAGGTAGGGACCTTACCCATCTAGTAACCTCATCCATGTTACACCATTTGAAGTGAGTTCATGGAAATCTTTTGTGAAAATCAGAAACTTATGCTAAAAAAAACAACAAGCAGTCCAGCATGAGGTACCTCCCTTCTGTCAGCTAGATCCCAGCACCTGCAATCCACACCCCCAACACCTTCATCATCAATATCCTCCAAGTTTCTAAGGCGAGATGACTCCTCCCCTATCCAGGACTCCTCAGAAGAATCCTTGAGCGTTAGGCCCACTGCTGCTGCTCCTGCTGCTGAGGGTGGATCTTCAAACTAGAAGCAGACCAAGAAGAAGACTACTAGTAGTTTACAACAATTGACTGTTAAAAAATCCTTTGCAGAAGGAACCAAGTATGAAAGCTGTCACCCAGTCGCAAAGCAGATCACAGACGCTAGTATTATATCTGCTTCCAAAATTCACTATAAATGCAGCTGGTTTTAGATTGTTACTTGAGGTCTTCTGTCCCCATTACCAAATTCCATCATGACACCATTTTACTAGAAAAGCTATTCCTCACCTGTACCAGAAGGTTTGTAAAAATGTAATTATTGGGCTACAAAATGCCATTCTACCCACTGTACACTTAACCACATATATGTGTACAAGTGGAACTGGGCAAACTAAAGATTATATGACTGTGACAGCCCACTGGGTTGGTGATTCACTTTCACCAGCAGGGACAGCAGCAGCATGTACCCAAGAACGTCACATTTTTCAGAGACAGGCTACACTGTGTATCATCTGCTTCACTAAGAGGCATATTATTATTATTAGCGTAGATTTGTAAGGCACCACAGTGCTCCACAGCGCAGTACAGTAGGGAAGACAAGGGCATACATAAAACAGGACATACGGAAAACAAGAACAGACAAGGCAGACAAAATGAATGGAGACATGAAAACAAAGGGTATGGAGGACCCTGCTCATTAGAGAGCTTACATTCTAAAGGGAAGAGGGCACAGCTGATAGTTGTGAGGGTGCATTAGTGTGAATAGTGTTATTGATAAGGTCACCTCTAAAAAAGAGATGGGTTTTCAAAGAGCATCTAAAGATATGAAGGCTGTGGGAAAGTCTGATTGAGCGTGACAGGGAATTCTATAAGTGGGGAGCAGCACAGGAGAAGTCTTGAAGGCGGGAGTGAGAGGTGGTTATCAGAGAGGACACAAGGCGCAGGTCAGAGGTAATACCGCTAATAACCTGTTTGAAAAACTAAGGGATGTCATTGCAACATGGCTTATCCTGCTTGGACTCTCCTGAGGATATGTCATTTCTGATAACGCCACCAATATTGTTAGAGCATTACAGCGGGGGAAATTCCATCACATTCCTTATTTTGCTCACACAATCAACTTGGTGGTACAGAGCTTTTTAAAAAAATGACAATGACATGCAGGATATGCTGTCTGTGTCCCAAAATATTTAGGGTCATTTTCAGGATTCTGCAACAGCATGTAGGAGAATGCAGAAGCTGCAAGAAGAATAGAATTTAGGGGGAATGTACTTTAGTCCAGCGCAGTGGAGAATGCTTTCCGTGTTGTGCAAGGTGCTGAAACCACTCGAAGTAGTCACCTGTGAAGAGAGTGCAGACACTGTTAGCTTGAGTTAAGTGATTCCCCTAATTAGACTCTTTGAAAAGCAGCTAGAGAAATTGAAGGAGGAAATGAAACAAAGCAATAACGCTAATTATGTTGGACTTGTAGATTAAGTACTTTATCGCTTCGCCAGGATCCAAGAGTTATCAACATCTTGAAATCTGATCATTACATTTTGGCAACTGTGCTGGATCCTAGGTTTAAAAGCTATGTTTTCTCTTGCTTTACAACTGACCCAGATCTCAAGAGATGCAATGAGCTCCTGGTCAGCAAGCTGACAACTCAAGTGATACATGACACAATGACGTCTCCTCCTTCAGTTTCTCTGGAATTTGCAGCTAGGAAAAAACTTAGACACCCAGTGTTGATGCAGATGAGTCTGTACAACATTTTGACATTTGGTCTGGTCTAAAAGAATTGCCCACAAATTGTGACAGCTCTTCCATAAAATGAACTACAAATTACAAATTCCATTTATTGCATTTAAATACGCCTGTTAAATAGACATTCATTTATGAAGTCTGGAGAATAAGAAAACATCATAAGGCTTGCAACCAGTATAACTAATAAGATAAATTACACTGCATTTAGCCAATAATGAAAAACCAGCAATATTTTCAGACAAAACTCCCCAGTGACAAATCTTGGGGTATGCCTGGGATTTAGGGACAATTGGCAGCTACATTACTGGATTGTGAAGTGTGCTTCAGTCACACTAATCCACTACTTAGTAACTGCTGCCTAAGCATAGCACTGTATGGACTGCACACACTCATATATGTTATCTGTCAAGATAACATGTTCTCAGAGCCTACTTGGGGAAACATTTAATGGACAGATAGCTCCAGTGAGGGTGGATTAGGGATAGCAATATAGCTGCACCTTTACTTGAGTTGGTAAATGGTGCTAGTGAATGAGGTGGACGCAGTTGATGGACATAAAGCTTGAAAGTTGTGTGCATGCACTGGGCATAAGAGCAGTGGGCAAAACCACAAGATATATTATTATCATTAAACTTCGTGATTCATTGAGTAAAGTAAGGCAAAAAATGATTACTTTTTTTTCTGGACAAACCATGTTATAATGCAAGGGTTGCAAATTAGATTATTGTTTTGCACGTAAGTTAAATACTGGCTGATTTTTCATGTAGCACACAAATACTTGATAGCTTTATATTTACACTGAAATTTAAAATTGATCTAGGACATGGCTTACTCCAACTATAAATCTGTCCCCACATTGAAATTTATGTCCCCCTCCAATGCAACATGGTTTTGCCCAGGTGCAAAGTTACTCTTTTTTTTTGCATTCCTTCCCTAAATGTATCAGGCCCATAAAGTCTAAAGAATAACAATAGATGCTAAGAACTGCATCTACCCTGCAGAATTAGAAGGATTTTATTGTACAATTAGATTAGGTTATTACAATTAGAGATATTTTTAATAAGATGATGAGGCTGATAGTAACGATTATTATGTTTTAGAAGTACACACTACCTATGCGCATATGACAACAACAATACAAATACCACGATGAGATAAAACACAACAAAACTCAGCAAGCTGTCATTCTGCGGTACTTCCAGCAGGGGGAGCTGTACATCCCTGATCAGCGGCCTCCTAGGCCTGCGTTACGGATCGAGCAGCGAGCGGTGGCTGCAGCAGCAGCAGAGCCCAGCACCGGGCACCGACCTACCCCTCCGAGACCAAGCAGCGGCACCTGGCCGGGGGTTGAGCTTCTGCACTCCGAGGCCTGGCCGCCCAGGATGTGGCTGAACCCGGAGGAGGTGCTGCTGGCCAACGCGCTATGGGTGACCGAGCGAGCCAACCCCTACTTCATCCTGCAGCGGCGCCGGGGACACGGGAAAGGCGGAGGCCTGACAGGTGATGGGGGATGAGTAGACTATTGGGAGCAGTGACAGCTGCTATGGTTGTAGCCCTTTATTATTGTGTTGCTCTGTATGAGCCTAAATATTCCAATGATACAAGTTATCTACACTCAGTCTCTTCTATTATAATAACCAGGTCTGGGGAATCTCCTGCAGCTTGAGCACTTTTTGAGTTCATCTCTGTCAGTCTATAAACAAAGAGATTATCTGCATAACAGTCTATTTTATGCCTGTTGTTCTCTCTCCATTGTCATATTAAATATGCATTGCTATTCTTCTGTGGCTCCAAAATAAGCCACCATAGCAATAAGGTCATATTCTTAGCCTACAGATATCAATAAGATCATATTCTTAGCCTACGAATATTTGCCTAAAATGTAGTTCTCCATTTCATTTCAAGCAAGTCTCCATGATTCTTTCTTTGCAAACTATATAGTGTGTACAACCAACTAATTAATGTTTTTCAATATAATATTTTGTGTATGTCCTTAACTTGTGAATACATTTTAACAGTGGTGTACTGTTATTTGTTAAAAACAGTAAATAATTAAAAGGAAGTAAGTCATTAATTCTATACTAAACCTTGGGTTGGGAAGCTGATTCACTGCATTTGTAAGGTTGCCAAAAAAGGGTAAGGACCACCTACTCCTTATAACTGGGCTCTGTAAATAGTGAGAATTGTCACATTAATTTGTGCCTGCTAAAGTAGGTCTATATATATACAGCGCTAAACTCTGTGAAAGTCTGTTACATAATCTGTTATCCGTTTACATACATATTCATGGATTCTTTAATTAATTTCCAATGATGGAAAGTATATGATATATGTGTAACATTGTGTGTGTGCTTGTATGTAATACTATGTTGTTCTATGGGAAGGTTTCATTTAACTAAAATGAGCAGTATGACTGTAGAAATATATTTTGCTCTTTGTTTTTTTTTTGTCTTTTAAGAGATATTACTATCTTTTATATAGAGCCAACATATTCCGAATCACTTTACAATCCAAGAATGTTTATTCATTCAAATCGGCCCCTGCACCAGTGGAGCTTACAATTGAATTCCCTACCACAACTGCGCACATACACATTTTATTTTAATACAAGGCCAATTAACTTAAAAATATGTTTTTGAACTGTGAAAGTGAAGCATAGTAAGACACCCACGCTTAGAAAGTGAGAACATAAGGATTTCTGGTATGATTAAACCTTTGCTTTTATTATTGTAGACATATTCTTCTAAATGAGGTCTTCGCCCCAAACAAATTTGTAAGTAAAGTGAGCATACTTATCCTTTTCTGTTAATTATTTCTCTATGACACATGTCATGGGAGAGAGAGAGATTAGGTTTACTGTATAGGAGCGCTTGCATACAAACCCTACAATGATTAAGAATCACTAGCAAGATCTTCTGGTATTCTGTGCATTGTGGCTTCAGACTGGGCCACTGCAATGTCAGGGTGTCCCTTCGCTAAGCTGGGATTCTTTATCAATTAATCTTTATTTATAAATACATTCGTACTTGCCTACTTTTTTGGACCTCGGCTCCAGGAGGTCCAAGGGACATGATTTGCGCTGTCACAGACTGACTCCTGCCGCACAGCTTCTTACTTCAGAAGTAAGAAGTGGGCCCTCTACAGGCCAGTGTTTTTTATTTACGTTAAATATGTTAATACATATAACAACCACACGGCCTCAGTTTTCAGTACACTTCTGGACCTAATAGATAAGATGTCTAACTTCAGATTAAAATGTTGAAAATGTAACTACCTTCCTTCCTCTCTTGCTAAAAAAAAAATGATCACTTCTTTTTGTAATGTTAGAAAATACTATTTTGCTGAGAGAACAGTATATGTTTAGAAGAATATTCCAGATAAAGCCTGGAAGATTTCCTCTTGTGTTAGGGAAACAGGCACATTAATGTCTTGCCTTTTGACAGAATGCTGCATTAGTTGGTACCTGTGAGTTTATGTCAACATCAACAGGGATTGTACACGAGGCCGTTATATCTTTCTGATGTTCAGGTGTTATTGCTGCTAAGCAAACAAAGAGCACCCCCCCCCCCCCCCGTCTTTTAATGTCATTAATCTATAAAGTCATCTTGTTGCTGACTTCAGCATGTGCATTCTCCTCCTCATATATCTCATCAAGGCTTGATGGATTCTGCACTGACTGCTCACAGTACCAGTGCTGTGGCAGCTGCATCCTTTTGAGCTGATTGCTTAATTTTATTAAATTACTTCTCTTAACAGTCATGTTTTGGGCTTCAATTTTAACCAAAATCTTTTTCTGTTGTGACATAGTTAATTTTTATATTAAATATTAATAGATCAAACAAAATAATCTATAGGATTTGGCTGCCAAACAGTGAACGATGACTGTCTTAATATCACATAATTACACTGAGGCGAGAGGACACCCTCAGATCGGCAAAAGGTGCATCTTTCCAATCTAAATCATGTGGAGGACAAGTTCCCAATTGGCTTTATAGCTTTAGCAGCACCTAGCAAAACCAATATTCATCTTCCAGGGTTCAAGACGGCCTTGGATATTCTCATTAACCTATTAAAGAATGTAGACTTGCCAAGCATACTTTTTAGATTAGTTTAGTGAGGTAGCTAAAAGTACTGTCATGATCTTTGTCAACCGTCAGATCTGATATAGGCAACAATATGTAGGATTCCACCATTGAAGCAGAAATATGTTAAGAGAAGAATTCCTCGAACCCATCAAACATTTGTAGTATCAGGCTGTCTGTATGTTTCCTATAAAATTCAGGTGGAAGTCCGTCAAGTCCAAGGACCTTTTTGTATTTGAAAATTATTCAGTTCCTCTAAGGAAATTGGGGCTTCAGGCATATCCTGATCAACCAATGACAATAAGGGCGTCTCTTTAGACACATCTCTTAATCTGTCTGGGACACGTGTATTTCTACAGTACTTGGTATAATTTAACAAAGGTTGCATTTCTGTTAATATTACTGTGGCAAAAAAGTGGAGTAATGTTTTATATTAATAAAGAGTGGGGCTGAGAGTCCCCACCGGTATACTTAATCAGGGAGGCTGAACCCATCCATATGTTTCTTAATCATTTTTATAGTCCCCCTCCATATGGACGAATAGCCAGATATTACGCTATGTATTCCATTTCATTGAGGTTAGAAAAAGTTTGTTGTTTTATTATTATTATTATAATAATTATTATCTTTTATTTATAAAGCTCCAACAAATTACACAGAGCTGTACATTAAGTAGCTTATGATACAGATAAATAACATACAATGACATGAAATGGAAGGTAAAGGTGGCTCTGTCCATATGATCTTACTTTCTAAGAGGTGTGGGGATTAACTGATACATAGGGGAATAACACTTCTAGCTGGTGGTGGGGAACTGTGTGTGCGGCCACTGTCAGTCAGAGGCATTATCAGCCACCAATAGTAAAGCAGACAATGGTGACTGGCATTTCTATACACCTGTGGTGTGGTACGGCTGGGACGAGGAGAGACTGTGATAGGTGGAGACTTGAAAGATGAACCAGTTACTGTAGATTATATGGTTACTGTGGATTATGGCTGTGGAATGTAAAATTTTTATTGGCCAGGCACCCACTTTACAGTTCACAGAAATATATTTGCACAGATCTCTAAACGAATATGGATCTTCCCCATGAATGTGGTTAAACGGAGCTAGGCCCATCCCACCCAACCTCTTTTTTTAAGACTTATTACAGCTTGTGATTGTCTCTTGTAGAACTAGTAGTAGAACTAATGATCTTATTAACTATATTAACTAATGATCTTTTTAGCTCTTATAACCTTATATTCCAGCTAGAGAATTATTATCTTTTTTTGATAAGGTTCACAAAAGGTCTACAACACCATACATGAAGTTTACAATAGTATAAAAAAAAACAGACAGCAATGATCCAAACATAGTACACAAAAAGCAAACAAAGACCAGACTTCCGCTAATTACTCAAGTTATTTACGGGACCGTGATCATAACGTCCAATGTGATCTAGGCCTGAGCTCAAGAAAACAGGGCTAGGGAAGCAGGCCACAAGGTACAGAGGGTGATGGAATGGTAGAAGGAGAACACGAAGACAGAGGGCCCAGCTCGTGAGAGCTTATGTCCTAATGGGAGGACACAAATAGGGTGGTACAGATTGAGGAAGTAGATACACGCTGTAATTTGTAGCAAGTTTGGACTTCAGTGATCTAATTAGCTGTCAGGATCCCAGAGTGTATGACCACGTTATGAGGGGCTACAAATAATTTCCTACAAACCATGGGGAAGTCTATTTATTAATCATTGCTGCGGTATATGTACGGCTGCAATACTTATAGCTCCATCTCAGGATGGCTATACCGGAAGAAGATGAATGTCAAAATGCTTTGGGCACGTTACTTTTTGCAGTAACCCGTCCAATTGAATTCCCCCACTGTATACTGAGCCATAAATACTATCCACATGAAAAGAACACAGCCTCATTTTCCCCATTACATTCAATTGTTTACAGCGATCATTACACAACTCATGTAGAAGTAGTGTTTTCACTCTAAAGTGAATAAGCAACAGAGATGGTAAACTTAACTAATAAAGAATAACTTGTCATTATTTTTGTTTTTAAAAAGTTAAAATGTAGAAAAGGAAAAAAATGATTTCCTCTCACTCCGTGTGCAATACAGGGAGATGGCTTCATTCATTATAGCATCTAAATCATAACCGCTCAATATGAAAGTACTCTGCCTTGTTTACATATACAGATGTAACGGCTAGTGTAGCCGCAATCCCACATACATTTTCTTTTTCTTTAACAAGTTAATTACTTTTAACATCTGCTTCTGATTTTGCCTCAGCTATTTTCCTTAGCTACCCTCCTACAAATCATGAACTCATTTTAAAAGCTCTGTAAGTGACAAACAAATATGGCTGCTGGACACTTGGGGGCATATTCAATTAGTATTCCCGGCCGCAATTACACGTGGCCACGCGGCTCCCGGTAACGCAACATTGTGGATTTCTGTGCGCACCCCTATGGCACTTTACAAGCGCAGTGAATTCTAATTGAATACCCCCCACACCGTCAGTTTTTTACACCGGCAGTGCAGACAGAACTCAGAGGGGCGTTCCAAAGCCTCTCTGCTTACTACGCAGGAGAGGGCTGGCAAATTGTTGACCGGGGAGGGGGGGGGCCAGACTCGACTACGCAGCCTTTTAGTAAAATTTTAATGAAAAAAAAGCACCTCGCCCAGTGACCCTGCCAAAGATAGCCCACCCTGGGACCAGCCCGGGGAGTAGATGCCCCCCAGCCCAGACTGCCCCTCTCGCAACATCAGATGAAAACGCATTTTCGCTTCTCTTTACCCAGTGGACACATTGAACATTGCACCTTATATTTGGAGAGACACAGAATCCAAAGCTGCCAGAATGTGTACCAGATGAGGCACCAAATTCCACTAGGGATTTGCCAATATAAAGCACAGAGACTTTCTTTATGGACAAAAAAAAATATGGTGCAGGATTCAGGTAGAATATGACATTGAGTGAAGAGGATCAATTACATGAACCCCAGCTTCTCTTCACTATCGTGCGAATAGCAAAACATCGCCACAGTTTTGTAGACAATGTGAGGCAGTATTGTTTCTCAGTACAATATGCATTAACTAGATACTATACACAATGTAGCATTATAGGGAGCCAAAGATCATTTGGAACATTGTCTCAGTAGGAGCATAAAGTAATATATTAGGAGTTGCTATACTCTCTTTCCTGGATTATGTACACTGGGCATATTCTGTGAGTATATTCCCTATATATTATAAGGAAACTTGATCTGTAACAGGAAAACCTTCAATAAAGTATTTAGGTGGAGTATGTTCTCAGGTGAAATAGAACCAAATTAAATGACCTTCAGCCTCTCAATAAGTGTATTTGTTGTAGCACGTTACCAGGGCTAAACAGATAATATGGGACAACAGTGTCACCCCCATATGTTCGGCTAAGGGTGGGTATTGTTTATTACTTGTCTCTTTTAGGTAACCAGAGAATAGCTAGATTAACATTGATTTCCCTTGTATGGATGTGCAAAGGGAGAGTCCCGATACAGCTTCGGGATTACATGTCAGATGAAACACTGAGCCACCTCCTTAAGCACAATGTCAGGGCAGGACAGGGAGACTTTGTTTGAAAATACTTAGTATAGAATGTCCATGTGCATAAGAGGCAGAGTAAATTAAGCTGCTCAACTCTGAATTTTCAGGATTCAGCATTCTGTGCCCTGGGGAACTTTTCAGTCTAATGGAATGTTTGGAGTGAAAGAAGTGTGTATATAAGTATTACATTACTTTCAGTTTAGATGGAAAGGTGGATAGTGCAGGGGATCTAGTTCCCTAAGTTTCCTTTTGACCGTTTGGAATCGTGGACACTTCTGCTTCTGGAGGTTTAACCAGAAATTCAGGTATATGGGGAGAACCGAGTTCTCTTGTCTTAAAGGGCTTTTTCCCCTTGCCTGGTCGAATATAGTGTCCTCTTCTGAAAAGTTTAGTAGTCTTGGCAGAAGAGGTCTGGGGGAGACCTTATGCCCATTCCACCGCAAATGTGGAGGAGAAAACATTTCTACAACACTTAGATAATTCCACTGTTCTAAAATATTTTCTAGTTTTTAGGCCCTCAGTTCAGACTGGCAGGTCTACCAAAAAATACAAATTTGAAAAGCCCAAAAAATATTGTCGAAGGTGCTCACCTAATAAACAAAACAGTTCTAACTTAATGTAATGTCAAAAAGAAGACAAGAGAGAGATGGGCAGGATTGCTGCTCCTGTAAAGATTTCCTGCAAAAATCCACGACCATTTCTACTAATATTGAAGCGTTTATATAGCGTCCAGCTCTTTATATCTCACTTATATCGCGTCCAGATCCTCTAATCAAAAATTGAATATCAACAAGATGTACCAATAAAAAAACTAACTTTAAATACAAACAGTAAGAAATAAATATATAAAATCCATTTATGCATTAACTAGCAAATGCCAGTATGAATTCTGAAATACACCACTGTCAAGGAATGTCAGCGATCTTGAAAAGTGTTACATATATCTAGTAGACTGGTAGAAGCAAAATGTCTATAGATTGAACACATGGAATGTAGTAATTAAGTCCTTAGGGACAGCCTCCACAGATAATTAGTGAATCTGAAACTTAATTAAAGTCCATCTCTAGGATGTATGATATCCAAACCTATTTCACTGTAGGATAATTTATACACATTCCATCGCTCCAATGTATATGTGGTGTTTATATGTTTAAATTGTATTGTTTGTATTACAGTTTAGCTTTTAATTGGTGCGCAATTTATGAATAAAGGAGCTGGAAAGCGATATTAGTGCTTCTGATCAGGGGCTGGCTGGAAAATGTTATCCTGTGTGGTGCAAGACTTTGCTCAGCAGGCTATTGGGAACATTTTAAAGGAAATAAATTCCAAGTAGCCCAGTGTCCCAGCCCACGGTAGCCCACTATGGGACCGGACCCCAGCCCAGCCAGCCCCTGCTTCTGATTGTATTAAATATACTACCAAATAAAAACCTTTAACCATCTATTTTATCTGTAATTCTGGTTTGACATTGAAATAGCTGTCAGTGTTCGGAGAAGTTCGTCCGAGGATACCAGCAGTGTCCCATCCTCGTGCCTCCAGCCACCCATGGTCTGCCATCTTGTTCCATACATAGGGGGGTATTCAATTGACGGCGGGATTGCCGCAAAGCCCGCGCTCCCAAAATATTACCGTTAATACGGTAATATCTCGCTGAATTTCAGCTCGCGGCTCCCTGAGCCGCAAGCTGAAATCCAGCGAGTAAATTACCGTATTAATGGTATTTACGCGCAATATTACCGTATTAATGGTAATATTTTTTGAGCGCGGGCTTTGCGGCAATCCCGCCATCAATTGAATACTCCCCATTGAATCTTCTCCAGTATATCTGTTTTCCCACTAGTGCCGTTGCTTTGGCCAGGAAAGTGGGAACATAGGGAATGCAATTTGACAACTCTTATCCTCAGGATATGTACCATATAATGCCAGACGGGAGTTAATTTACAATACACTTACGTAAACGGTCACGCCATGCCTGAGACAGGTGTACTTTGAAATCAGATAAGTAGCTTCTTCTGTGGCAGTGTGGAATATGTTGGTTCTATGTAACAAAATGTCTGCCATACCGCCACTTCTCCTACTGCATTCAGTGTCAAACTAAATTCCATTCACTTACATTCCCATTACATTTTTTCTTACCGCCACTTCTAAATATCCCCTCGACAACTGATTGTAATAATATTAGTGGTAAAATGAGTCAAATATTTCTGTAAATGCTGAGAAAATGGTGCAAATATCAAACCTAACATAAAGCTGTAGTGGATACTCAAAGCCATTTTTTTTTTTAATAATTAACAGAATGTTAGACATGACCACAGGAGACTGGATATGTGACCTCTGTAATAAATTTGTGTATTGTTATCTTAACTGTTTTGTGGACAGTCACATGCCTTCTGCTTTGCAAATTACATCATAGTCACATGATAATCACAGATGACTCGGAGCCATTAACAGTTATTGTATTTACACGGTTTACTGTCACGTTCTCTAGGCTTGTTGGTGGGGACGTTGGATGTTGTACTGGATTCAAGTGCCCGTGTGGCCCCGTACAGGATATTACATCAGACCCAGGAATCGCAGATCTACTGGACAGTGGCCTGTGGTAGGTGTGACTGAAACACTGTCAGACTATGGATTATGTACAATAAACAGGGGGAGTGCCTGAATTGTTATTTATGTTTATTATTTAGGAAAATGTGGCCTAGTGGTTAGCACTTCTGCCTCACAGCACTGGGGTCATGAGTTCGATTCCCGAGCATGGCCTTATCTGTGTGGAGTTTGTATGTTCTCCCTGTGTTTGCGTGGGTTTCCTCCGGGTGCTCCGGTTTCCTCCCACACTCCAAAAACATACTGGTAGGTTAATTGGCTGCTATCAAAATTGACCCTAGTCTCCCTCTTGTCTGTCTGTGTCTGTGTCTGTGTGTGAGTGTGTGTCTATATTAGGGAATTTAGACTGTAAGCTCCAATGGGGCAGGGACTGATGTGAATGAGTTCTCTGTACAGCGCTGCGGAATTAGTGGCGCTATATAAATAAATGATGATGATGATGATATTTTAAACCATTAAAAAATTCACAATTGACATTTTGCATCATGATGACACTGACCCAATTCATTGGCCTCGTTGTGCACACCTCCCCGTATATAATGAATGTCTCTCTGACAATCCTGTTATCTGACGTAAATGAAATTGACACTCTTATCAACTTTAGGTACATTATATTTATTATAGTATGCCTCTTATTGGACAATTGGCAACCAATTGCAGGTTGTATATCATAATCAGCTATTTATATAGCACCACTAATTCCGCAGCGCTGTACAGAGAACTCATTCACGTCAGTCCCTGCCCCATTGGAGCTTACAGTCTTAATTCCCTAATACACACACACACACACACACACACATACAGACAGAGAGACTAAGGTCAATTTTGATAGCAGCCAATTAACCTACTAGAATGTTTTTTGGGCTGTGGGAGGAAACCGGAGCACCCGGAGGAAACCCACGCAAACACGGGGAGAACATACAAACTCCTCACAGATAAGGCCATGGTCGGGAAATAAACTCATGACCCCAGTGCTGTGAGACAGAAGTGCTAACCACTTATGTACGAGTTTGGACTAAACCGCGGCAACCAGTCAGCAGTTGGCTTTTATCTGTCAAGTTAGACCATAAAAGTTAAAAGTGCCTGATTGTGGCAACAGTGACATCTACACTAAAAGGGAGGACATTAATAACAACGAAATAAACAACACTGTGATTGTAATACTGTCGCCTGCACACAATGGAGGTACCTGTTTTGTGGACTGAATCAGTCCATTAACAGTTCCTAGTGAATTGATAGGCTGCGGTCTCATGGATATTAGAGACCACTGTGTGCAGGTAATGGGTACAGTTTAAACCTTGTGTTAATCTTGCCATTATGCTAAAAATTCTTACATATAGTAGACTGTGATGATTTTGTGAATATCCGTAATGTTTTATATAAGTAGTTATTCAGATATTCTCGGTCACATAGAGACGGTAAATATATTAACTTGCGCTTTTTGCAAGTCGACAATATTCGGCGACTTTGCAGGGGGAGTTTAAACTGTCAATAGCTTTAAAGGCAAAGTTGGCGAATATCGACGACTTGCAAAAAGCACAAGTAAATTCATCTCCCCCAATGAGTTATTATATTATTAGTAGTAGTTGTCAGTTTTTGCCTGTGATTTTTTTTTTTTTTTTTTTGAGTTACCACCTTTTTCTTAATCTATCGAGTTTTCAGTGATAGCAGAGTTTTTATGTGGACTTATCTCTTATGCTGCATGTAGGTTGCACGAATATTGTGTTTTTCTATTCTCTCTCTGCTTTGTCTGCATCTTCTTTTTTTTTTTACATCTGCAACTTCCTTCCTCTTTTCTTTTCCAGCAGCCATATGCCCATTGGTGGATGAGAGATTAGAGATATAGTCAGGGAAGTGAGACAGTTTTTGCAGACAGTAAAGTCTTTGAATTGGCTAAAGCACTGTAGTGCATTGCTCTCGCTGTAGTGCATTGCTCTCGCTGTAGTGCATTGCTCTCGCTGTAGTGCAGTGCTCTCGCTGTAGTGCAGTGCTCTCGCTGTAGTGCAGTGCTCTCGCTGTAGTGCAGTGCTCTCGCTGTAGTGCAGTGCTCTCGCTGTAGTGCAGTGCTCTCGCTGTAGTGCAGTGCTCTCGCTGTAGTGCAGTGCTCTCGCTGTAGTGCAGTGCTCTCGCTGTAGTGCAGTGCTCTCTCTCAGACATAGGCATTGTAAAAATCTAATTATTTTCCTTTATTCAGAGGCGCAGATAACCTGTCGGTTGTCATTTGAAAAATGGTCCTGTGTTTAGGCACCGAAAAATTTACTTATGGGGATATCTGCACAAAGACATGAAAATAGCTTTTAACACAGATGTCCACATTTGAGTGAGAATAGTTTATGCCAGTGCTGTCTACCTCACTGTCTTTTTGATTATTTGATATGGCCACACCTTAGTTTGATTTGTCACCATAAATTCTGTCTTCACTTCTCTGAATTGCCCCGAGTAAAGTAGCTTCAGTCATGTGACTAGAATTGTCTGGTAGTAAATGACACACCTTGACAGCCGTACTTCAATGCCACGTCCAAATAGTCAGGTCTCTTCTGATTACATGCAGAAGAGTGCATGCCCAATAGCCCTTTGTAAATGGTGTATAGAAAAGAGCTATTTATAATGTTCAAATATATATGTGTAAACACTTCAGGAGCTTATCAGAACTGAAGATATTTAGGATAAGGTTTATGTTCCTGGGGGGTGAGATGTTTCCCTGAACACACCAGACTTCCTGTCAGCAATGTCAATAAAAGACACTGCGGTCAGCCATTTTTTGCATAAAATGGCCGACACCAGTGAACAATATGTAGGAACCATGTCTATTATCTCCAGTTATGTCAATCTATGTGCACTTTACATTTATATTTGGGAATGGTATTTGTATTTTATTTGAAGTAACTAGTATTTTAGGTTTAGGGATCCTGTAAGGTCCCTCAGCAATGGTCTAAGTAATATGATATGTGATGGTAGTAAAGTGGGACAGATTGTTAACCTCCCATTGGCTGGCTGCAGCTCTGATTAACTTTCCTCTCACATCTGACTCATAAATAAAACTAAAATAAAGTAAGTTAATGTACAGGGGAGTGATTATATGTAATTTGGTGTGTGATTTTGGTAGATTGTAATACACCTTTCACTTTAGGATCCTCACGGAAGGAAATCACTGAACACTGGGAATGGCTGGAGAATAATCTGCTGCAGACTCTCTCAATCTTTGACAATGAGGACGACATCACTACCTTCGTCAAAGGGAAAATCCATGTAAGGCCTAATGTTGCCAGTTTACTATTCTTTTGTCTAAGCCTACAAGATATTCTGTCTGCTTATTGAAGTCACAGAGGGGAGCCAATGAGAGCCTAAGATGGCTGACGTCAGAGAGCATTTTATTGCAAACAAAAGTGTAAATTGTACCTAGCTCTTACAAACAGTGGGGCAGTCTTTTGTGGGCTGCGCTAAAACTTTGTGTCTCGTTCCTCAATGATGATTGCTAATGAGGTGATTGGCTCCATTCAGCTAACAAAATGTTTGCCTCCTCTGTTTGTAGATCACGTGTGCATCTTATAGTTTGTTGTAGTATGGGAACATTTGCAAACCTATATTTTGATTGGTTTATCTCTCGGCTTGGTGATCTTTTGAAAATATGTAGTCTGTGAACATACGAGTATTTTATGCCTCACAGTTTTTCTGTAGATATCCTCTAAAAAAGTGAGAGGTGAACTGAGCACATTCACTAAAACAACCAAATGTATTGCTGCTCAAGGATGTTTTTCCTGTGTCTTAAAACTAATGAATTACTGTTAATTTTTTCTTATCGTCATCATCATCTATTTATATAGCGCCACTAATCCTGCAGCGCTGTACAGAGAACTCTTTTATATCAGTCCCTGTCCCAATAGAGCTTACAGTCTAAATTCCTTAACACACACACTCAGACAGGGAGAGACTAGGGTCAATCTAATAGCAGCCAGTTAACCTACTAGTATGTTTTTGGAGTGTGGGAGGAAACCAGAGCACCTGGAGGAAACCCACGCAAACACGAGGAGAACATACAAACTCCACACAGATAAGGCCATGGTCGGGAATCGAACTCATGACCCCAGTGCTGTAAAGCAGAAGTGCTAACCACTCTCTTCAATATAACTCTCTTCCACTCTCTACCAATACTCTTCAAGAAAATACTCGTGCATCCGCCTTCAATTTTCAAGCTAAATTGACTTTTAAAATTGGACAATTAAAATGTGCATGGGATTATTTATTATACCTGAATTTATTTTAAAAGGATACGATTCTAAAAAAAAATTAAGAATATCTTTCTAGCAGAGTCCTATGAAGATATATATATTAGTGTTTCACTAGGGTCAGAATGCCTATTGTACTCATTTTTCAATACTACTTATGTGTTGGTAAGTGTGAAATGGAAAGGGTATACTCCTTTAAATGTTAGTGTACCTTTCACCTATACACAGTGAGTTATTTCCCTGGTTTGTGGTGAGCTAACAGACTGCATTCTGATGGATATTGTTTCAGCTCACATAACAACTGCTTGTTATGTGGGTAGAACGTGGATGCTCTTTATCATAATATTATTTTCTAGTGTCACTTGTTTTAGTGCATGTCCTGCTTCTGTAATTGAGGAAGGTGAAGAATGCGAGTAAGGATGTATCTCGCATATATCTCAGTTTCTCTCTCTTCAGCTTGTGGTTTGCCAGTGAATTTAACTTCCCAAAGAAGTTCATCTTAAGACCTACAAGCTATGCACATGTGATGTACAGTTTACAAGACTCACTATGTACATTTCCTGTGCACGTACCAAGAAAAAAAGGCACAATAAAATAAATGCTTTGTTTTAATGTTTGACCGTTCATAAACAAGTCAGCATTGATTATAGTGTAATACTAGCTTCAGTAGTATTAATTTCTTGTAGAGCACATTAATAGCATTGCTGTCAATTTTTATTTAGGTTAGTTATTCACTAAGGGCCTGATTCATTAAGGATCTTAACTTAAGAAACTTCTTATTTAAGTCTCCTGGACAAAACCATGTTACAATGCAAGGGGTGCAAATTAGTATTCTGTTTTGCACATAAATTAAATACTGACTGTTTTTTCATGTAGCACACAAATACTTAATAGCTTATTTGTACACTGAAATGTAAAGTTGATATTTGTGTGCTACATGAAAAAACAGTCAGTATTTAACTTATGTGCAAAACAGAATACTAATTTGCACCCCTTGCATTGTAACATGGTTTTGTCCAGGAGACTTAAATAAGAAGTTTCTTCAGTTGAGATCCTTAATGAATCAGGCCCTAAGAGTGTAAAATTGCAGTATCCAGTAGAATCGTCAATCAGCAGAAAGCTTTGATTGACATGGAACAATTCAAAACACACATCATACCTATACAAAGCTATTTGAATGCAGTTTATGAACAACTACGTAACTTTTTTTTTTTTAATGGAAGGGTATCATTGCCGAGGAGAACAAGAGCCTTCTGCCCAAGGATGAAGAGGACCCTGGGAAGTTCAAGGAGGCGGAAATGAAAATGCGGAAGCAGTTTGGGATGCCTGAGGGGGAGAAGCTGGTAAACTATTACTCCTGCAGCTACTGGAAGGGGCGGGTTCCCCGACAAGGCTGGCTCTACCTGTCTGTCAATCATCTCTGCTTCTATTCCTTCTTGTTAGGAAAAGAAGGTGAGACGTCACTCGTACCCATTACAACTGAAACAGAATGCACATTTCAAGTTATTCCATCAAACTGTGACTTGGCCAAACCTGATTACATGAGGTTTTACACATAATCTGGTGTTTGTTGTGGTACTGATTGTGTTCTCACTTTGATTTTACGTTATTACTGCCTTTTTCTTGCACTGTGCTGTTTTTGTACCCTTAGGGGGAGATGCTTTTGGCCTCAAAGTGCTGCCAGACATCCCCTTGATATACGGTGCTCCCTGCTGGCCATTATGATAAGGGATATCTGTTAATTTTTTCTGGCACCTCTATGGGGGTAAGAAAGAAAAATCAGTGGAGATTTCAGTCTCCATATTGCCACAATCTGTCTCTGTGGACCATTCCAGAGACGCATGGTGCTGAATTAATTGTGGAGGGATTCGATTTGGCGCGAGGAGCTGAACAGTCTGCGGAGATGTATCGTTTCAATGTTTTACTAAAATCTCTGCTCATTTTCCTTCACGTTCCATAGATATGCGAGGAGAAAATGAGCAGAGATTCCTTCCCATATTGGGCGGCAATGTGCGCAGCCGGTCATCTAAGCAATGTCCAGCAGCACCTTGTGGCCAATTGAATCTGCCCCTCTGTCTCTTTTATTTATCCCTCCTGTTCCACCCATCTGTCCTTTTAAAAATTCTCCTCCAATAGCTGTCACGTTGGACATAAACGACTTGGGTGACTAGTGCTAACCGCTTCAGACAGAGTTCATTATTACACATATATAAGGCTGTCCCACATTTCAAAACAAGCTCTTCTGCCTTTTGCTCCCTTTCCGCCATTGGGACTGACAAAATGGCAGATGTACAGTGCAGAATCCTTTAATGATGGCATGTGCCTTACTTCGTGCCTGTGTATCTAGACTTCTGCCAAAGTGCATTGGTCTGGTAGCTATTAGGGAGATGTAAGCAGTGTTTTGGGCCAGCAGGAAACCATCTCATGCAAAAAAAATTTCTTTATAAATATATACGCTATTTCTGCTGTATTTGCTACACGAGCAATTAAACAATTACTGAAAGCTGCTCATAGACCAGGTAGAGCTTTGCAGGTATCATTTTATTGCAGCAGGAAAAGCACTCAGGAAAAAAACAGCTACAGAACAAAGTTCTTCAAAATTTCTATGGAGTGAAAAGCTTGTGCGACACCAGACTTTTATACAGCAGCACAGAATATGTTGGTGCTGCGGAAGTTATTCTTTTGTTTAACAACACATATATAAAATGAGTGCTAAATTGACTTCCTCTTCACAGTAGTTGTTCCAAGTCTTTGTAAAGTTAAGTTCCACAACAGTTATAAACAGTTGTTGTCTTCTCATATTTTCATGTAATAAAATGTGTTGAAAGACCATTTTATTAAAAAAGGAAGGAGTTTAAATGACCTTCTAAAAAATATTTAGAAATGTAGGTTGTTTTGGTGGTGGATTCTTGATCAACAACAAACTAACAAAAACAGACTGTTCCTGACAATATTTTTGTTTACTGGACTAAAGCAATTACTATTAGGTTGTCTAATTACATTACTCAGATATGATGGTTTTTATTCGTAAATATAACTGTTCTTCTTTTTAGTGACTCTGATTATCCAGTGGCTTGATGTTACTCAGCTCGAGAAGAACGCAACTCTACTTTTCCCAGAATGCATCAAAGTCAGCACACGTGACAACGAATACTTTTTCTCCATGTTCCTTAACATCAGTGAGACCTTCAAGTTGATGGAACAGCTAGCCAACATTGCCATGAGACAGCTCCTGGACAACGAGGGCTTCCTGGAGGACCGAAATCTGCCAAAACCCACACGTTCACTCAAAAACATCTCTGCTCTGAAAAGGTGTTCATTTTGTACTGGCCAATGGCATATGTGACGGGATGGGCTCACTTTGCCATTGTGTCAGGGGGGAGGGATTTACAGATTTGCTTTGGGGTTCCTTTCCCTTTCGGCATCCTGCTGTTTTTGATCTATTGCTGCCCCTTACCCATCAGACACTCACAGGTCATTGAGCACTAATGTGGTGCTTCCACTTGTAGGAAAATATACGCTGCCACCACCAAGCCCCTGTACTGCCACGGAACTGTCTGCTTCTCATGGTGTATGTAGCTGCTGCAGAGCTTATTTACCTATATTAGATCCTCCTGGGCATTTACTTTGCACCAGAACTGCTGGGTAGTAATTTAAATGTTGACTAAGGACGCTATGTTCAGCACAAGACAGCCCGAGCATGAATGTTAGTTCTTTACTGTAGGTTACAGTAATACATCCGCTATAAGTTTCTTGCAGGAACAGAGCAGGATCTTTAAGAATAATGATGTTTATTTGTTCATAAATACGTCTTCAAACGAGCTGCTATATACAGCAACCTCTTGAATGTGATCGATGTTAAGCGCATACTGTACATGGGGCTGCACATATGACTGCATTTATGGCCATTTTGTGCCCATAAATGCAGTCATATGTATGCGCATATGTGATTAACAAGCCGAAATCCATTCTGCTGTCCCTTTATCTTTCACGTCAATCAGCCTGGGTCATAAGTCTGTGCTAGGAGCTTTAGGGTCATATTCAATTAGGATGGCAGATGCACAATTCCCGTTAACGCAACATCGCAGATTTCTCTTTGCATCCCATAGGTAAGTTACGGTACTGTATTGACACTTTATGTGCACAGCCACGATCTGCTGTCTTAATTGACTATGCCCCTTAATATTTAAATTTACAAGATTTGGGTCCCCAAGTTCTGGTGCTCTAAGAGGATAGTACCCAGACCTCACTGCTGCAGGCTGAGCTCTTTGAGCTTGGCTGCGGTGCTTAGATCCCTGGGACATTCAGTTGGCAGTGCACCATTGGGATTCCTTAGAATCCCTCTGACACTGCTGCAGGAAAGGTCGAACCCCTCACACACGTTTGTGAACACTACACAGAGCTACAATGGGGTTCCCCCGCTACCTTCTCGTATCCCCAGCACTCTGAAGCGGAGAAGGAAGCCCAACACTCTGGGACCTGCCATGTACTTACTGGACTCCAGGGGGGTAAATTTATCAAGCTGCGGGTTTGAAAAATTGGAGATGTTGCCTATAGCAACCAATCAGATTCTAGCTGTCATTTTGTAGAATATACTAAATAAATAATAGCTAGAATCTGATTGGTTGCTATAGGCAGACGCTCTACTTTTTCAAACCCGCAGTTTAGTAAATATATCCCCAGGGTGTGAGTTTTTTATTACTTTTAAACATACATTTCTATTTTTAACTTTGGGAAAACATGTTTTGAAGCATTAAATACATTCCTTCATTATTACTTTCCAAATGTGTCTACGTTATTATAGGCACTTTTAATAAAACTTATCTTGCAGCATGTGCAGGTCGTGGGGGAAGGTGTCCCGGCCACGGTATAGTCCAGCGTTGGCTAACCTGTGACACTCCAGGTGTTGTGAAACTACAAATCCCAGCATGCTTTGCCAATATATAGCAGCTTATTGCTGGAAGGGTATGCTGGGACTTGTAGTTTCACAACACTTGGAGTGTCGCTGATTAGCCAACACTGGTATAGTATAAAAACTTGAACAATAGCAGTTCCCTTTACGTGATTAGTCATGGTATTGAATCTACATCCTGTGTTTTCTTTTCATAAACTTGAATATCTCACTAGTGTCCTGTTTATCTTGTCAGAGACCTGGACGCCAGGGCAAAGAATGAACAGTACCGGGCCACTTTCCGACTTCCTAGAGACGAACGGCTGGATGGACACACAGACTGCACATTGTGGACTCCATTTGCCAAGATGCATATCCCCGGTCAAATGTTTGTTTCCAATAACTACATCTGCTTTGCCAGCAAGGAAGAGGAGGCTTGTCACCTAATCATACCCCTCCGTGAGGTAATTCTGACATGGGTATCATGACTTTTTGGAATCCGTAATAGATTTAATGATCTCATGTATATAGATAAAAGCTCAAATAAGTCTATGCTTAGGACAAAATGAGCAAGGATGTTTTCGGTAATGAGGCTGCCACATATAACTCATTTGACCCAAAACAGATCCCATCAAATGAAGGGCGTAAATTGTATTCAAATAGACTATAAAATGGTAAAATTACCAAAACCTCTAACATCAGTGAATATATAGACAGATCTTTAGATGCTTTTGTATTTATATCATCAGGCAGAGAAGTTTTAAACTCTGTTGCCCTTGGATCCGGCACAGCTCCGCTGTGCTTTTTCATTACAGTATTATCCAGAAAACAATTTTGTGGCATCCCAGGGCAATGAAAATAAACAACTCTGATTTATTGTGTTTTTCAGCCATATCTTTTCTTTTTTTTTTCCATAAAGCAAGATAAATAAAGTAGGTTCTATTTAATATTCCGTAAGAATACAGACATGGACAAGTATGTTGGTACCCTTACAGGCTCATTCATCATCATCTCCATTTATATAGCGCTAATAATTCCGCAGCGCTGTACAGAGAACTCACTCACATCAATCCCTGCTCCATTGGGGCTTACAGTCTAAATTCCCTAACACACACACAGACAGACACACACACACACACACACAGACTAAGGTCAATTTGTTAGCAGCCAATTAGCCTACCAGTATGTTTTTGGAGTGTGGGAGGAAACCCACGCAAACACGGGGAGTGACCCCAGATTAAACAGAAGGATAGTGAGAATGTACGGCAGTGTTTAACCATCCAACGCTTTTTGAGTGACCGTGTACCCCACAGAGGAAGACCCAGGAGGACTCCATTTTTGAAAGAACAACATAAAAAAGCCAGTCTGGAATTTGCTAAAATTTACAAGCCACAATACTTCTAGGAGAATGTCCTTTTGGACAGATGAGTCAAAACTGAGCTTTTTGATAAGTCATATCGGCTCTATGTCCACAGGTGAAAAAATGAAGTCTTCAAAGAAAAGAACCCCCCATACCTACTGTGGAGGAGGCTCAGTTATGTTTTGGGGCTACTTCGCTGCATCTGGCACGGAGTGCCCTGAATCTCTGCAGGGCACAATGAAGCCTCAAGACTATCAAGGCATTCTGCAGCGACACATACTACTGCCCACTGTCAGAAAGCTCTGCCTCAGTCACAAGTCGTGGGTCCTCCAATAGGATGAAGACCCAAAAACACAGCTAAAAGCACCCAAGAATGGATAAGAACAAAACATTGGACTATTCTGAAGTGGCTTTTTATGAGCCCTGATCTGAGTCCTATCGAACATCTATGGAGAGAGCTGAAACATACAGTCTGGAGAAGTCACCCATCAAACCTGAGACAGCTGGAGCAGTTTGCTCAGGAAGAGTGGGGCAGTCTACCTGTTGGCAGGTACAGAAGTCTCAATGAGAGCTACAGCAATTGCTTGACTGCAGTGATTGCTGTTAAAAGTTGTGCAACAAAATACAAGGTTAAGGGCCCCATCATTAAATATGGAATAAACAATAATGGAAGCCAATTACTTTTCTCAGTCTCCAATTATTTCCGAAAAAAGTATGGGTTCTTCTTTTTTTGTAGCAGGGCACCAACAAATCTGTCCATGTCTGTATATAGAGTTAACTAAAACTATTTCTTAAATAACATATATGGAATAGGATTGCAGAGTTAGAAGAATTATAATATAAATGAACTGACTAAATAATGTGAGCATATCCCACTTTATATCCTGGAATATTATCATCATCATCACCATCTATTTATATAGCGCCACTAATTCCGCTGCGCTGTACAGAGAACTCATTCACATCAGTCCCTGATCCATTGGAGCTTACAGTCTAAATTCCCTAACACACACACAGACAATTTGTTATCAGCAAGTTAAACTACCAGTATGTTTTTGGAGTGTGGGAGGAAACCGGAGCACCCGGAAACACGGGGAGAACATACAAACTCCTCACAGATAAGGTCATGGTCGGGAATTGAACTCATAACCCCAGTGCTGTAAGGCAGAAGTGCTAACTACTAAGCCACCGTGCAGCCCAATATTATGCTCCAATTTCATCTCAGTGTGGTTACCATAAGCAAGAAGGGTATGTAACTCTTATAATGTTGTCGGTAACTCTTGGATATACCAACAAATTATATGGCATCACTTATAGCTAGACCCTTTCATATACCTTATGATAATGAGAAAACAATAGTTTGAACCAGAACGAGTATTGGTAGGAACGGAGATATCGACTATAAAGGTTTTCCTCAACATCAACTAGGCAATTTAATGCTACACTAACCTTGTATAGAATGCTTTCTATGAAACCATTAAACGCTTGGCTAGATACAGACACTTCCTGTAGTCTTGTACACCGTGTATGGTCTGGTCAGGAATAGATACATTACTAAGCAGAATGCCGGTTTCAGTACTGAAGACTGATAGTCACTGAAAAGGTTCTATTCTTCAAAAGCTTAAACCGTGTCTACTGGAAAATGTTGTTATATTGGTTATATTTTGCTGTACACCAGCATAGTCCTCCTGTGATTATACAGAGTATTTCTCTGATAGTAATGATTACCAGCTCAAAAATGAATCCTTCTAGTTTGTAATGTACAATTTGTCTGAACCACAGGTAACCATAGTGGAGAAGGCCGATAGTTCCAGTGTGCTGCCCAGTCCTTTATCCATCAGCACTAAGGGGAAAATGACTTTTCTGTTTGCCAATCTAAAAGACAGGAACTTTCTGGTTCAACGCATCTCAGATTTCCTACAGAAGACATCACTACAGAAAGCCGGAGGAGACAATGGCGGGAATCACCGAGACGCCGCAAGGAAAGGAAGTAGTGGGAATAACGCATATGAGGTGCACAGGAGTCTGCTACTTTCTCATTTTTATAGAATCTTTAAAGGAACAATAGATCTAAAAAAAAAAAAAACTACTTATATTAAAATGAACCCGACACCCAACTATGATTTATATCAAGATTTGTTTCTACGTTTTTTTTGTAATCTGTGGCCAAAACACATCTATGTTTATCTATTATGGGTTACAGAACATTTATCCTGTGCACCAGTATTTTTTAAATATCCCTCAATATGTGTTGAAATATTTTCTGGTACGCAGTAATAAGGGATAATTTTAATATTTGTATTAAGAAAAGTATATTATTAGGGATTCCGATTTATTTAGTTAAAAGATCTCTCAACCTAAGTACATTTTTAAACAACTTTATCGCACTAGAACAGTGCAAATTTATGGCCACATAGTGGTTCACTGACACGGTTGGTGTTAGAAGGGGGATGCAGAAGTTTGTCCGCAGTTAAGTGAATCAGTCGTTTGAAGCAGGGAATTGGGATTGTGCAGCTAGTTTTATCAATTAAAGATGTTGTTGTTTCTGTGTTACTCTTTTTCTGGTAGATAGTAAAGCTTCCTTCCAGTAGTCCTACTGACGATGGTTCCAACATTCTTCAGAAGCCCAGCAGTGAAGAAGCCCCTACGACCTCTCATGGACTCCTAAAACTCTTCCCAAGAGATACCTCAGAAGACCTGAGTCTGGAATTGAAATTGGTAATAGATATCTGTTCTATAATTGGATTAAACAGGTCCTCTTTGTTAAGTTAAAGCTTTGAATAGAATGTATAAAAAAATTGGGTAAAAATAAATACAATTAAGATTACTGGAACAAATATGTATTGTAGTGTGAGATGCTCAGCTCTGGGTTCACACCTCTAATGTCATTGTAACCCGTAACACCCAAGGTGCTCCCCATTTGAAGTCTTGTGTACAGTTGCTCATTTTAATGCAAAGGAAATAAACTTCTGCAAATCCTGGTTTCTGGAATATTGTTACTACGTGTTTTTCTCTGTCGACACGTAACAAATGTACGAACAACTATAACAATATGCAATAATTGTTCAGTCTGTTTTTGCAGAAGTTTAAAAAAAATGGTGGCGTTGACAGATATTACTCTTCAGCTGAGAGCTATTTTGGGTTACTAATTAGCAAATTGATTTGATCAAACAATGAAAAGAAAATACATTTAAAGTTTCATTACTAAATTACTCTCTTTGTATGTATATTGGTTCTGGTTTATATGCCAACATATGTAGAGTTTCTTCTTCTCTAGACCAAGGAGAAAATGAAGGAGGAGTCTTGGAACATTCATTTTTTTGAGTATGGCCGCGGGATGTGTATGTACCGAACATCTAAGACACGGCAGCTGGTGCTGAACGGCATTCCGGAGAATTTACGGGGAGAGCTTTGGCTCTTGTTCTCAGGTAAGCCTGGCACTCCAGGGACTTGCTTCTCTAGGATTGCATGTTGAATGGTATATAGTGGTATATACTGATGGGCAGCTGCAGATTAAGCAGAGTGAATCCCGGGGGTTATCGGGCGGCTCACGCCATGTTGGCTCTGCTCACTTGCTTACGTTTCATGCAAATGCAGCACTTTGGATATCCATCTTTGTTAAAGAGCCATTATATGTATAATGGAGGAATTGTACAGGATGTTTCACAAGTCTTCATTTGTCCTTTGAAAAGAATAGAGGTCAATTTGCGTATTTTAGAATATCTTGTTTGGTTTAAATACAAGAAGGGGTAAGAAGGAAAATAGCTAGGAATCAAAAATTGTATCCTTTATCTTCTAATATAGGAGGCGGCAGAGGGTGGGAGGAGCTAAACTTATGTACTTGCTGACCTGAGGATTAGTGTCTGCTGCTGTGGAGGGAAACGAGAAAGAGAAACGAAAATATATCAATTCTTCTATTTCCCAAGAGTTTTATTTATTTAAATCTTGTTTCTTTAGGGGCATCAAATGAGATGGCGACACACCCCGGCTATTACACCGACCTTGTGGAGAAATCCACAGGAAAGTGTAACCTGGCGACAGACGAGATAGAACGTGACCTCCATCGCTCCATGCCTGAACACCCCGCGTTCCAGAATGAGCTCGGCATCGCGGCGCTACGCCGTGTACTGACGGCGTATGCTTTCCGTAACCCCAACATTGGATATTGCCAGGTATCCTTGTAATATCAACGTTTATGTAATGCTCTAAAGGCAGTCATGTACTATTAAGATCGCTTAGACTGACCTCCCTTGATAATCTTAATAATAGTGTCGCCTTGATGATCTTAATAACAGTGCCCTCTTGATGATTGTAATTAATAATAGTGCCCTCTTGATGATTGTAATTAATAATAGTGTCCCCGTGATGATTGTAATTAATAATAGTGCCCCTGTGATGATTGTAATTAATATTAGTGCCCCTGTGATGATTGTAATTAATAATAGTGCCCCTGTGATGATTGTAATTAATATTAGTGCCCCTGTGATGATTGTAATTAATAATAGTGCCCCCGTGATGATTGTAATTAATAATAGTGCCCCTGTGATGATTGTAATTAATAATAGTGCCCCCGTGATGATTGTAATTAATAAGTGCCCCCGTGATGATTGTAATTAATAATAGTGCCCTGTGATGATTGTAATTAATAATAGTGCCCTGTGATGATTGTATTTAATAATAGTGCCCCCGTGATGATTGTAATTAATAATAGTGCCCCCGTGATGATTATAATTAATAATAGTGCCCCCTTGATGATTGTAATTAACAATAGTGCCCCCTTGATGATTGTAAATAACAATAGTGCCCCCTTGATGATTGTAATTAACAATAGTGCCCCCTTGATGATATACTTACTTTAGGGCTGCTCTCTTATTTCTTCTCTCTTCTCTTCCCGCACTGCATGCAGAGAGACCCCCGGCTCCCTTAAGCTTCACGAACAAGACGTATTAACACTGCGATGCTTCTGGAGCCGGGATTCTTTGCTTACAGTCATGCCCAGGACCATGTGCCTCTGGGGCGGTTAAGGCAGCAGTAGCTGCAGCGTTAACAACCCTGGCGGCATCTGTTCCTGGACAAATGCTGTCGCATGGTTCAACCATTGTCTGTTGTGCCCCATGAGAGAATGGGGCCCTGGGGCATGTTGGTGTCATTTCTACATAATTTGGTGGTATTAAAGTATTAACTTCCAACGCTTATATCCAGTATAACGTAATGTTGTTTAGTATTATGTAAAACAGTAATTTATTTAATAACAGTTATACTTTAAGGGTGTTTGTTCTTTTGTAGGCCATGAATATAGTGACCTCGGTGCTACTCCTGTACTGCAATGAGGAAGAGGCGTTCTGGCTGCTGGTTTCGCTGTGTGAGCGGATGCTTCCAGATTATTACAACACACGAGTAGTGGGTAAGTCAGCAATAATTAGCATCACTTCCAGCTCTTTCAGACTCTTCTAGCTGTGTGTATTTGCATGTATATTTCCCTTTTCTCTCATAACTTATTGCTAGTAACATGTTGCTATGGAGATCACTACAGGGGCACTCCACATAGTTGGGGGCATTTAAGAAAACTGTTGCAAATAAATAAAAGTGATGTAAGTCATTGCAACCAATCAGACATTTGCTTTCATTTTCTAAAATTTATCAGGATATGATTGGCATGGGTCACACATTTCAAACGCATCCAGAATCTTTAAATTAAACCTGTCCCCTAAAGTAATAGAACGGTGCGTATCCTGTGCAAAGAACTTCAGTGGTTCAGAAGTTTAGATTGTAAGCTCTCATGGGCACTCCTGTGCACCACCTACTGCCTGGTTTCTATGTCTCCTCCTACTCCTCTGTACATCGCGCTTATGTTCCCGTGCACAAGTTTGTCTGCTTCCAGCTTGTCCTTTTTCCCCCGTCCTGCATTATATAATGGTTGTTGTTTTGTTGTACTCCCCATTGTTGGCTGTCTCATGTTGGATTCGTTGGCTTATTGTTACAGTGTATTCCATCAGAGCAGTCTCAGTGTCACAACCCTATCTGCCCAGGCAGTGTGCACATCCTGGGCTTTTCAGAGTTAAGCTAGTCTGGAACAGCTGTGCCAGGTGGCAATGTGGTCTTCAATGCACAAAGTCCATTCGTTGGCTTTAGCACATGCCGTCTTGTGCAGCAAGCTGCAGTGGTTTAATGAGCTTTTTCCATTTCTAACGCAGCTCTCAGGTTGACTGCTCTGACATATTCCATTGTCCTGTCTCTCCCAGTGCAACACATGAGAGTTTTATTTTACTCAACATTAAATATCTTTCTTGTATAGTGTATAGTGTTTCCCACCTGTGCAAATCGGTTAAGTTGTTCTCTTTAGCTGTGGAATTAGCTGAAGGCCTGAGGTTATACATAGAGTATGGCCTGCAGGAGTTAGTTGTTCTCCCATAGTGTCCAACCTCCTGGTGGCAGGGTCTATATTCATTGTCTTGTGCCCCCCAATGAACTACAAGAGAAAGGGATTTAACAGTAAGTACAAAAAGGCAGTCTAAGTCATTCTAAGTAATTGTTCCATTAACTGCAACCGGGCAGTTTGATCGTGTCAGGACGTGCTGGGCTGCAGGTAATATGTGTATAATTTAGTTATCTTGTTCAGAAAATGCAAAATAGACTCCTTAAAAAGAATCTTGAACAAACGTGCTCTGCTCTTGTGGGGAATGTCCCTAGTTACTAATAGCTTGTGTCTCTTGGTGTCCAGGAGCCTTGGTGGACCAGGGAGTGTTTGAGGAGCTGACACGGGAGTGCCTGGCCGAGCTCTCTGAGAAGATGCAAGAACTGGGCGTCATCTCCACCATTTCCCTGTCCTGGTTCCTCACCTTGTTCCTCAGTGTCATGCCTTTTGCGAGTGCGGTGGTGGTGGTAGACTGCTTTTTCTATGAGGGGATCAAGCTGATTCTACAGTTGTCCTTGGCTGTCCTAGAGGCCAACATGGAAAGCCTGTTAAACTCCAGCGATGAAGGAGAAGCCATGACTGTACTGGGAAGGTAAAAATTACACTATAATATACAGTGTTTGGTTACAGGGAAGTGTACATGTATTTGTAATTAAAAGTTGTAACGTAATTGTTGTCTGAGTTCTTAACTAAGATACTTCCTGAGGCTTAACTGAGATACTTTCTCCTACAAATTGGCCGGTGCCAATTTTGATGCGGTTACGGCTTTCGTTGACCCTATTGATTTTATCTAGATCATGACTCTGTTCACATCTGCAGAAACTAAATATTGGTCATCGTGCATATTTATAAATACAGATGTGGATAAAATTACACAATACATCATGCAACTGGAAAATATATTTCTCTTTCCATCAGGGGGACACTCCTTAACCATGGGGGTTGAGCCGGGGGGAGGAGTCTGGCACCCAAAGAGTTAACTTTTTTCAGCTGACAGCATATCACCCCCGCCAATTCCCACATACCTCAGTTTGAATTGGGTGCCCTTGGAAGAAGGTTGCACCTGAAGAGCTCCAAGAGAGACAGTGAACCAGGGTTCACTGGTTATAGGTTTTTTCCTTTTCTTTTGCAGTTTTTTTTCTTTTGACAGTGGCGAGAGGCTCCGTGTAAACGGAGCTGACTTGTGGGAGAAGCGCCTGCCAGGGGGGGCGGCCCCGCTGACAGAGAGGTAAGAAGCGCTTCTCACAGCGGGAAGCAGTCGGCAAGAGACTCTCCCCGCTGATGCAGGACGGGCGCTGCCATTAGGCAGAGAGCGCCTTTACTGCTGAGGTTCCCCGGAAGCCAGCTGGAGTATACCAAGTTCCTCCTCCCATGGGGAGGGCAGTGAATTCTTGAGGATGGCGTGCTTTGAATAGCGCTAGCGGGGAACACATTCTTACAGGTTTTCCCCTAATATAAGAGAAAGGACAAAACGCTGTTAAAGTAAACAACACAGAAGGAGAGCCAGTAGAAGGGGAATGTGTTTGAGGAACACCGCTCCCCCCCCCCCCCCCTGCTGAGTGAGCACTTGGAAGATCCCTTTTGGCGCCAAAGTTCAAAAGGAGGACAGATGCAACAGTCATTTGGAGAGAAGTGCACCGTTGACACATATCTTCCACGCTAAGTATCACTTTGTTTCTTCTGTGTATGCATGTGTATTATAAGACTATGAGGTGTTGAGAGAACTGTGTTTGAGGAAAACTATAAAGTTCTCCAAACCTGTCTTATTTAATCAGAAATACTATGATATGTTAAATAACCTAGTCTGTATTTTCTGATAAAGGTTGTGGAAGTGTTTGGGCATGCCAAACATATTGTCTGTTCCAAATGTAATGCTAAATGGGCCCAGGTGTTCTGTGCTAATTGCAGTCATTACTGAAAAACCTGCTGCAGCCTTTCATCTTGACTAATTATATCTTATACTCTCTATATAGAGGAAAAGGAACAGAAATACTATCTTTTGACTGGTTCATAGATAAATATGTACCTGTATTTTGCGGTGTGGTAGCAAAATGTGAGAAAGATAAAGCAACAGGATTTCGCCTAAGTAGAATGGGGGAATCGCTGTTAGCAGAGACACAGAAGGAGATTCCAGTGGTAGGGGAATGTGTTGAGAAGCACCTCTTCCCCTCCCCTGCTGAGTGAGCACGTGGAAGATGCCTTTTTGGCGCCAAGCTTCAAAAGGAGGACAGTTGCAGCAGTCATTTGAAGAGAAGTGCACTGTTGACACATATCTTCTCCGCTGAGTATCACTTTTATTTCTTCTGTGTGTATGTGTGTGCATGTGTAGACATGTATATTATAAGACAATGATGTGTTGAGAGAACTGTTGTTTATGAGAAAACTATAAAGTTCTCCAAGCCTGTCTTATTTAAATCAGAAATACTATGATATGTTAATATAACCTAATCTGTATTTTCTGATAATTATTGGAGAAGTGTTTGTGAATTTTGAAACGTGATTTAGTTTTTCTTATCTTGTGATGGCAGATAAAAGCAAAACAACACGTACCAAACATAATGTCTGTTCAAAATGTAATGTTAAACTAACAAATGAACGGCTGGATCAGGGGGGGGCTCTGTGCAGCCTGCACTGTATCTCCTGTGAAACAGCCTATAGACACCTCCACCATAACGGTAGATCCTCCTGAGTGGGCGGCTGCCTTAACACAGGGAGTTAATACCCTTGTAAATCTGTTATCTAAACCAGTTGAGATCCCAGCTACATCTGTGGTTTCTCAGGGTATAACAGTAGGAATGACAGATGAGTCATTTTCCCCAGGGGTCGGTGTATTTCCCTCCCCAGCCCTCCCGGGGGTTTCCCAGATGGGAGAGGTGGGTTGGTCAGCGGTGGCTAAAAGCCTGGACCGGCTTACCCATCTACTGGAGAACCCCAGACACAAGCGTAGTGTTAAAAGACGTAGACAAACAGCTAAAGCGCTGTGGTCAGTGTCAGACTCTGAGAGTTCCTCAGAGGAGGAGGGGGAATTGTTGGACGATTCAGATGTGTCCATTATAGAGTCAGAAGGAAACTCTAGGCACCAGGGTATGGACGACCTGGTAAGAGCAGTTCGTCAGACCCTGGGGTTTGCTGAAGTAGAGGAGACAAAGTCCTTGGACCGCTACCTCTTTAAGAAGGCTTCTAAGCAGGTGGTCAGTTTCCCTCCCTCAGTTGAGTTGAGGGATATTGTAGAGGCCTCTTGGAAATATCCAGATAAAAGGTTCTCTATGCCAAGGAAGTTTGGCGTATTGTATCCCCTTCAGGAGGAGGATATGACCCGTTGGGAACAGGTGGCAAAGGTAGATACACCTGTGGCGAGATTGGTTCGTCCCCTGTACCCGGGTCAGCGACCTTACAGGACGCGACTGACAAGAAATTAGAATCCCTGCTGAAGTCGATCTTCTCGGCCGCCGGTATTAGCCTCAGGCCAGCATTGTCCTCTACCTGGGTAGCTAGGGCCATGGAAGTCTGGGCAGAGCAGTTAGTCTGCCTTGCAGGATTCAGATTTACTGCCTCTGGCAATGCAGCTAAGGGAGGCAGCAGGCTATGTATATGAAGCGGCCCATAATTCGGCCTCCATAGCTTCGTCTATTTCAGCTGCAGCTGTAGTAGCTAGAAGGGCGTTATGGTTAAGGGCTTGGAATGCGGATTCAGAGTCTAAACGATCATTAGAATCCATCCCGTATACGGGTGGGATGTTATTTGGTCCAGAATTAGACTCCTGGATTTTACAGGCTTCAGGGGGCAAGAAGACCTCCTTGCCTGTAAAAACTCCAAGACCTAGGGCTAGGCCTAGGTTTAGTTCTTTCAGACAGCCTCCTTACGGGGGCGGGTCGGGCAGAGGCCAGACTACCAGTCCAGGGGCCGTGGAATCCAGGAGACAGTCCCGTAGGGGAAGGTCATCATTTGCCCCTGTGGCGCGGAGAGCTTCTTCCGCCAAGCTGCCGGATAGACCAGCAGCATGACTACCACCCACCTCTGGTTCCAGAGGGTGGGGTGGGAGGACGGCTGCTTGGGTTTGCCCGGCAGCAGACAGGGTCCTTGGTAGACGAGTAGGTCCAGAATATCGTGATAGAATTAATGGGACCAGATCACCTCAGGTTTTGAAAAAAATTACCTCGCTGGCTTCTGTCAAATTAGAAAGAGCTCAGGGCTGTCGATTTGCTTCGTTCAGACGAAGCTATACAGGCTTAGAATTTCCAGTAAGGGAAAAGGTTTTAGTCGCACCCATTCAGGGTGCTAAGGCTAGACGAGTTGTTCAGTCTATGACCGAACTTCTAGAGTCTGAAAGGGTCACAGAGAATCCCTTGTGCAAGAATGAGTTTCTTGAGACTAGTGAGGGGACTTGGTACGCAGCAGAAGGTTGTCTACACAGGACAAGTTGAGGTCCTAGATCAGGGTTGTCCAACCCGCGGGCCGCATGCGGCCCAGCCCGCCTGCAAATGTGGCCCAGTGGGTGTGGCAAGGGGGCAGCGCTGTTGATGAAAAAAATATCCTGCAAAAAAAAAAGAAAATACTTACCTTGTGGTCACGTCAGCTGGCGCTCCGGCTCCCTCCCTGGTCTCCTCCTCCGTGCGGTGCTCGCAGTGAATGTCGGGGGTGATGTCATCACACCCAACATCCATTGCGTAGCGCAGCACAGAGGAGTCACCCGCGCGAACTATCAGCAGCAGTGAAAGATTATCCAGTATCTTATTGTTGTTACTCTGAATTTGGACTTTCTGCACCATGCAATTATGAACTAGCTGTGTTCTCTGTATGTATCTAATATAAATATTAAGAGATGATTGTATTTTTAATATTTTAAACCATTTTAAATGTGCAGTGCTGAGTAGGGTGAAATTATCACCCACTGTTACCCTCATCGGAGGCTGCTCCATGAGCCATTTTTTCCGCCACCCTATCTTTAAATCTCTTTAGATTTCTATTAGTCCTCCTGATGCTATCTATATCGGTGACCATTTCAAACTGGTCAATAAAAAAAATGATTCATGGGTGCAGAAAGAGATTCTGCAACAGGTTTCCTAACTCTTACTAACTTCATTTCCAAGTAAGTTTAATATGTTAACTATGTTTTCTATGTTTTTTTGGATGATCAGCTATCATTAGCGTTAGTGTATTTTATGTGCGGCCCAAACCAACTCGTCGTCTTCCAATGTGGCCCAGGGAAGCTAAAAGGTTGGACAACCCTGTCCTAGATGGAATGGACAGGCATGATCCTGTCAGACAAGAGGCTGTCAGTAGCCAGGTCTTTGAAGCTGCTGGGAAAGATGGTGACCTCTTTCGCGACCTTACCCTGGGCAGGGTCCCACCCCAGAGGAGCATTCCCGTGTTCGAGGTACCAGTGGAGGAGGTAGGTCCTCAGCTGGTGTTTGCTGGACAAGAACCGAACAAAAGACAGGGAAGTCCCAGAGTTCTGCGCAAGAACAAGGGATCCACTGGTAAGGGACGTCCTAGCAAGGCCTTGGGGCTGCAGGTAAAACCTGCCCTACAGGGTCCCGTAGAGAGAGGACCCTCAGACTCCTGGAACAAATACAAATAAATATTTGCACGTAGTGAGGGCATTACGTATATATGTTAAGAGATCTGCAAAGATGCGTAAGACAGAGTCTCTATTTGTGTTGTTTGACTTTTCCAAACGGGGATGGCCAGCATCTAAGCAAACTATTGCCAGATGGCTTACCCTGACTATCAGGGAGGCTTATGTCCGTATTAATCTCCCTGTGCCGAAACGTATTGTTGCCCATTCTACCCGGTCGGTTGGGGCGTCTTGGGCGGCTCGTAATGGAGCCACGGCGGACCAGCTGTGCAGAGCAGCCACCTGGTCCTCGGTCCATACCTTTACGAAATTCTACCAATTTAATATATTTGCGTCTAGGGTCGCCTCCTTTGGCCGTAGTGTTCTGCGTGCAAGGAGATCAGAGCGGTCCCACCCTTCAGAGGGATTGCTTTTGTAAGTCCCCATGGTTAAGGAGTGTCCCCCAGATGGATGAAAGATAAAACGGGATTTATACTTACGATAAATCTTTTTCTCGGAGTCCATCTGGGGGACACTCTGATTCCCCCCCCCCCCCCCCCCCCCCGTCTTTTCGTTGTTTTGTCTCCACTCCCCCCTCTGTTGAGTGGTGTGTCTTGGTTGATTGGCCTATCTTCCTAATGGCTTTTGTAATCAAACTGAGGTATGTGGGAATTGGCGGGGGTGATATGCTGTCAGCTGAAAAAAGTTAACTCTTTGGGTGCCAGACTCCTCCCCCCGACTCAACCCCTATGGTTAAGGAGTGTCCCCCAGATGGACTCAGAGAAAAAGATTTATCGTAAGTATAAATCCTGTTTTACAATAACATTATAATAGTTTATTTACCTAACGCCAATATATACTGCAGCCATGTACATAAAAATAGCTTTAAATAAATGTTACCAAGTGTAGCAGATTCGACCATTAATGTCTTACAATATAGTGCAGTGTTTCCTAACCTTTGTCAGGTCTTAGATAATCTATGGACACAGTCTCCAGCAAGATGTACATTAAACATATGCACACAAAATGGTTTATGTCCAACACAGCATTCGGTCTGGATAAAAAAAAATGGCTGCAGTGTTGATTCAGCACATAGACGTAATACAAGGTTTAAGATTGACCACTAGCATTTCATATCCACAATTTCTGTTCTGTCTGTGGTTCTGTGCTTTGAAGTTTTGCAGTCGGTACCCCCAATGTCATCTTATTAGTTCAGGTGTCTGGGATCAGTCAGTGCTTGTAAAAATAAATAAATAAAATGTAATAATATAAACATACCTGAAAAATGAAAATAAAATATGTGTATTTTGTGCACTGTTATGAATAAATAAAATGCTTAACAAAGCATGCAAATTTCATTTATGATATATTAGTAATTGTATAGGGGGCTAGCCACAAAATAGTGTAGACGTAGGGCAAATAGGCGCGAAATGTAATGAGCCAATTGCAAAATAAGTTAGTATTATATATTTATTTATAAGGTGCCACAGATTCGGTAGCGCCGCATACAGAAGCATGTAACAAATAGATTAGGTAATACACATAAATAGCACAGATGAGTGTAAGTAGTGCTATGGGGACTCACACAGAGTGCAGAGAAGACATGACAGGACGTACAAGTGAGTCGGACAGTAGACAGACATGGGACAATAGGTAGAGGACCCTACCTGCGAGAGCTTACATTCTAGAGGGAGGGGTGGTGAGAGACGGTAGGACCTACTGGGAGAAAATGGGGATGGAAGGCGAAGGAAGAGGAGGTGATGGATAGAATGGTCTGGAGTTAGGTTGGTGTTGAACTTAGTACTTAGGATTGTGCAAGTACTTATATGTCATATCATGGTTCTTCTCTGCTCTATCCTTCTAGATATCTGGACAATGTAGTAAACAAGCAGAGTGTGTCACCTCCGATCCCTCACTTGCACGCCCTTCTCACTAGTGGGGATGACCCTCCCATGGAGGTTGATATTTTTGAACTCATCAAGGCATCATATGAGGTAATATTGATTAAATAACACAACATTTAAAGTCCGTTATCAGAATTGTTTGTATTGTTCAGTGGCCGCGGGTGTTCTGTTCCCTGTGTCCTTCTGAGCACTGTGACTAGATTTACCTCTCTTCTTTTACTAGAAATTCAGCAGTCTGAGAGCTGACGACATTGAGCAGATGCGGTTTAAGCAGAGACTTAAGGTGATACAGTCCTTGGAGGATTCAGCAAAGAGAAGTGTGGTAAGAGAAAATGAATATTCCTGGCTTAAAATACCAAGGAGGTGTGGACAGAGGAAATATTTAAATGTTTTCCACTTTAAAAATCAATCAGTGCTATATGTAAGTCCTGGGATCCTGCTAAATACAGAGAATGGTGGGAGTTCCAGGGAGGGACCCCCTCTCAAGTGCTATTATTGGTAAAGGAAGTTAGTTGGTAAAATTAATTTTTAAACTGGAACAAATCTTTAAATAAATGATGCCAAACAGTCTTTCTGCTGCAGTGTCTAACAGCTGTGTCACATTATCATTATTGTGTCACTAGCCGCTTTTCTGGCTGAGCAGAAGTCTTTTTAAGCTTGGACAAGCAGTGTGTTTCAGAGTTATTTCAGTTTCAAGCTTATTTCACCCACTGGATGTTTCCAGGGAGGGATCTCCAAATTGAAGCAGTGTCATACATTTAAAGGGACCCTATAGTCTTGATTTATGTTTTATAAGAAATAAATTGCACAAAAAAGTTATTTTGTTTGAACATATTATATGATTTTGTGTTTTAATATGTTTTACTCCCTGGATACTGTCCTGTACCACTTCTAGCAGTAGCTTAAATGGTCTTGCTGCAACTTTCCATTATAATATAGGAGATAGGTTTAGTACAGGGCCCAGTTCAGTGAATAGGGAAGGCGGGTACAGTGAGGCCATGACCTCAATACATTCTCCTTTCTTTCACCCGTTATCAGAGATTAGCAGAGAGCAGCCATAGCTGTCCCTGGGGTTTATGAACCACGGTATGGATAGCGATCATCCTTATCACACAAAGGTAGCTGCTTGTTTCCTGCACTGCCCCCTCGTCCTGCTGCCGGGATGCTCATAACATGGGCGGTCACTGGTGGCTGCCCCATTGGCTGCTCGATGTTACTGGAAGGAACAATAGGCCTCTTGTGGTTCTTCAGCTGTTGTGGAGTTACAAGGCCCTGGATACTGAGACATGTACCAGGAGAGAGACAGGTTGCTGTGTTCTATACAATGCTTCCTGTTCACTCTTCTTCTTCTTTTCTTTTTCATAGCATTGTACTAGAATTTAGTTTTATAACAAGTGGAAGACGAGTGCATATTTAGCTCAATTTTCTACTTCTTTCTAACTTGCTCTTTTACACGTCATGGACAGGGGTCTTATGGACCCTTTGTCTATTATGTAGGCAGTGGCAAAGTTGCTGCTCTGTAAGTCCCATTCGTTCAGTATCCAGACCACCATTGCCTTTTAGTTCAGGGCTGGTAAGCTCTAGTCTAGTTACCAGTCCTGCACTAACTAGTTTGGAAGCTGGTTGTCATTATAACATCCTAACACCACACTGCTGATTTACCAATTATAGTGATCATCAGTCCCAGCCCTACAAACTCTATAACTAGTTCCAGCACTAGGCAACCCAGGCTGATCGTCACTATAACAGGGAACCAGCAGTTTGGGGCCCTCCTGCTATAATGATAACCCCACTGTAGGCATCTCGGGGCAGGATCGGCACCTTTGTTAGTGGCTACCAGACCTGTACTGAAAAGCACAGGGGATATTACTGATGGTCCTAATCTGAGATAAGGGTTGGTTCTAAACATATGGGCTCCCCAAGCTGAAAACTCTGTGGTCCCTCCATATTTAATGATGGTTCCATAAGACCCCTGCCCATTAGATCTAAACAGTAAGTTAACATTAATAAAATATTTAACATTAAATGTAAAATATATACATTTTAAGGTACGTTCACAACGTTTCTCACCGATTGGCTCCTAGATATCCCTATAATCTTCAAGTTTACTCTGTGCTTGAATTTGAGTTTATGCATAAAAAATTGTCTCCGTAGTATTGTTAGAATGGAAGAGCTGGTAGAATTGTACTTCTTTTTCAGTAGTAAAATTTTATGTGTTCCTTGATCCCGTGAAGTATATCACAGTTTTGAAGTCCCCATGAGTGTATAAAGGAACTTCTCTTGTGATTGTATTATGTTAGTACTGGATTATTTAATTACTGACCTAGCTGTAACGAGAGTTTCCTGAACTTCAACCACTACCAGAAAGAAGTCAAATCAAATATGGACCCGATCGCGAAAATAATTTTTTCATGATGGTCCCGATTTTCTAATTTATACAGCAACTGTTATGAAAAAGTATGCGGATTTGACCATGTAGAATAAATGGCTATTTTTAGGTTTAACAGCCGATGTATGTATTTTACAGGTCTGGGGTCTTTTATTTTTAACCTAAATGCTTGGAATTTTCCTTTTCTGCACCTTGCATCCCCTTCCTTTATATCTTATGTAGCAGTGCTCCTCACAGTGATTGTGACGGTCATGTACTTGTATAGGACATTATGTAATGGTGTACTATTTACTTCTGGTTTTTGAACTCCCTGGATACCAAGACTATGAATAAAATATCCCATACCTGTATATATTTTCTTAATGGTAATGGTTACACACACTACAATCTGTAAGTCTTTATACCTTATACTTGATTCTTGTCTATTAGGTTAGATCCATCTCTACCGATCTCGGTTTCTCCATGGAAGAGCTGGAAGATTTGTACGTCCTGTTCAAGGTTAGAGTTTTACGTCTGAACATGTCTGTGTGACACTATTTATTCATGTGCCATTATATGTGGAAAACTAACTTCACATAGTGTGATTTCAAATTGAGCCCATGGTCTTGGCCTACTTGACTTCTGGTTTCCTGAAACTCACTCAGCTGCCAATGCAGAGGCTTCCTGGGAACAGTAGTATATCCCTATTTGCGTTTCTCAGGGCCCCTTCTTTCATTAAGCAGGTGTCATGGAGAGCATACCTACATTTGTGTTAATAAAGGGGTTAGTGTAGGGGGTGAGGCCTCCCCCTCTCTTTCACTGCAACCATCCACATATTGTTTTATTGCAGGGATAGTTCATGGGCAGAACCTAACGGTTTGTAGGCAGGGCTAATTGTTTAGATCCTATAACGCATGGAGATATATATATCACTGGTCTAGTATGTGTATAGTATTTGTGTAATATAGTCATAGAGCAATGTCCTATATATAATCAGCAGTATAACTAACATTACTCAGGTGTTTATAACAGTATTTATTTCCTACTCAGGCTCAGCATTTAATGAGCTGTTACTGGGGAGGAAGCCGTGCATCCAGCAGTCGCCACGACCCCAGCCTGCCTTACCTGGAACAATACCGCATTGACCTAGACCAGTTCCAGGAGCTGTTTGTCCAGCTCACACCTTGGTCTTTTGGCCAGCACATCTCCATCCTGGCTGCCCGTATTTTCCGCTTGTTGGATAGTAACAAAGACTCGCTAATAAACTTTAAGGAGTTTGTAACTGGGCTTGGTAAGTATTTCTAGAAAGTTTTCTCACATCTTATACATAAACCTCATATTGCGATAGTATCTATAGCACAGACCTAGGCTCATAAGGTGACAATACCAGTTTTTTTAGCTAGTGGATATTTTTATATATTTTCTTTTTTTTTTTTTTTTTTTTTTTACCCAAAGTGTTCATCAGGTTCCACGGTCATCCTCATTTAAAGCTTCATCCCTGACTTAAACTTCTAAATAGATTGATCTAGTGTGTTAACAATAGGAAAAATTGCAGTTACCCTTTAGCTCCACAAACCAGCAACAATGACTTTCGTCACTTGGCGTCTTTCTTAAACAATGTGCCTATTTCCTAATTTTATTAGAGTGTAACCGGCATTAGGCTGGAAATAACAGCCATAGTGCCAGAAAGAAATCAACAAAATGTAGAAATAAAAAAAAACCCTCCATTTTCAGCTTGCAAGTTTTATTTTTTCCTAACTTGAAGTGTATAGAACATGTTTCCAGCTGTATAGGATGGAATAAAGTGAGTGCAGATTTTGTGTGCCAGCAACAATGTGCTTTACACATTTAAGTACAGTATGTGGGTGGTATCCTGAAGGATATCAGCCTTGGGAATAGGCGCTGGGAAGAAAATTAAAAACGAACAGATCACTTTTCAGCATTATCACCCCCACTTTTGTAATTAATTAAAGGAAAGTCCAAACGTTTGGTTTCTTTTCATTTGTATTTTATTTGACATTCCAGTATTTTGTCTTGATCAGTGGTAAGAATTCCTGAATAAATCCAATTTATTTTTTTTTTAAAGTTTTATTTTTGAGAAGGTCAATAATGAGCATCAGTCCAAGACAAAATCTGTTACAATCAGGTTATACATATTCAGGGACTAATACAAACATTGTGTATCATAATGAGAATATTGAGATTGACCAAATTTTAGATATAGGGATAGAAGAAGAAAGAAACAGAAAGGAGGCCAGTCAGAGAAAAGTGGGCAAAATAGATTAGGAGGCGGTGTGGCAGACCGCCAATAGAAGAGAAAGAAAGCAGAGCAAGAAATAGAGAAGTGGGGGGAGGGGGGGAAGGTAGCCGGTTGAGGAGGGATATCAAGTGGAGTGTTTTAGAGGAGTCGGAATAAATCCAATTTTATTCTAGGATTTAACAAATTAAAACATGAAAAATATCAAAGGCGTAATGCTATAAGTATGCAGAAAATAAAGTGAGAATATACACCTTTTATAAATGGTTGTATCATTAATAATTTTCAGAAGAACACTATTGACAAATTCACCAAGCATATTGTACCGATTTTATAGTGAAATCAAATTAAACCTGATGCTTCCATTGATACCTCTGAATCCAACCTCTCTAATACCGCACCCACAGGAGCTGACCCACTTCTTACCATATGCTGAGAAATAGAGAACTTTGCCATTGACTTGGCTGTACTTGCTTTTCTTTATAAAAGATTGCATAGGTTGTTTCAATAACACTCTTTGCAGCTACAACTATTTCTCTTGCTGATCCCGTCCTCCACATCCCTAACAATTTATTATTTATTTATTTATTATCATTTATTTGTTAGGCGCTACAAGATTTCCGCAGCGCCGTACACCGTACAAACCGTAGACTATACAGGGTGAAACAGTACAGAACAATAAACAAAAATACCAATACTTCAGACACTCCAGGCAGGCTGCTGCAATAAGCATGGAGCAGAAGAACGGGTAAGGAGACAGGAGGGAAGAGGGCCCTGCTCATACGAGCTTACATCCTAAAGGAGGGTTGACAGACCAGGCACAAGAGGAGCCAGTTGAGGCAATGGGAGAGAGGGGAGAATGAGTGGAGGAGATGGGGGTTAAGTGGATGGTTGGTAGGCTTTGAGAAAGAGGTCAGTTTTGAGTGCACCTTTGAAGGAGCACAGAGTAGGAGAGAGGCGGATGGAGCGAGGGAGGTCATTCCAGTGAAGGGGGGCTGCACGGGAAAAGTCCTGGATTCTGGAATGGGAAGAGGTGATCAGAGTGGAGGAGAGGCGACGGTCATTGGCCGAGCGCAGGGAGCGGGCGGGAGTGTGAATGGAGAGGGGGTTGGAGATATAAGGGGCAGTAGAGTGGGAGAGAGCCTTGTAAGTGGTGGTGAGGAGTTTGAAAAGAATTCTGTAGGGGAAGGGGAGCCAGTGAAGGGCAAGGCAGAGAGGGGAGGCAGAGGAGGAGCGGCATGAGAGGTAGATGAGTCTTGCGGCCGCGTTGAGAATAGAGCGGAGGGGGGGGGGAGACGAGAGTTGGGGAGGCGGTGAGGAGGAGGTTGCAGTAATCCAGGCGGGAGATGATGAGTGCGTGTATGATGGTTTTGGTGGCCTCCTGAGAGAGAAAGGGACGGATGCGGGCGATGTTGCGTAGTTGGAAGCGACAGGCTTGGGCAAGGGAATGAATGTGGGGGGCAAAAGAGAGAGAGAGAGGAGTCAAGGGTGACACCCAAGCAGCGGAGTTGGGTGACAGAGGAGATGGTAGTGTTGTTAACGACAATGGAGAGATCATGGTGGAATGGATGGTTGGGAGGAGGAAAGACAATGAGTTCAGTTTTGGAAATGTTGATTTTGAGAAAGCGCTCCGACATCCAGGAGGAGATGGCGGAGAGAGGATCAATCAGGATTAGAAATATCTATCAGGATTAGAGATATCTATGATTATTACTTGACTTCAAGGCTAGCTAATTTCTCATTGACCTAATCACTGGTGTCAGGCAAGGCAACAGCAGTAATAATATCATCTTCCCACCAAGCAGCACTGCATTGGTGGGGGATACAGTATACTGAGGGAATAGAGGAGACTATCATCTTCAGTGATAACGAGAGAGTGGAGAGAATTTCAAATTAAATGATCCATCACCACCCCCCACTTACAACATCTATATTCAAGTGTAAATAAACTGTATCTGCTCCTTCCTGTTCTGCCTCTGCCTCAAACCCATTGTTGTGTTTCGAATCAGAACCTTCCATTAGCACAGGCCTGGCCAAACAGTGGCTCTCAAGGTGTTGTGAAGCTACAAGCCCAGCATGCTTTGCCAGTAGATAACCAGGTGATATCTGTCAGGGTATGCTGGGACTTAGTGTCACAACACTGGGGAGCTAAAGGTTGGCCAGACCTACATTAGTGCAAATTGAGTAATTGAACACTTTCACCTGCCAATGGTGTTAACATTTTTTTTTAATCATAGACAAGTACTGTTCGTACTTAGTACTGTTTGTATTAGTTATTCTGCTGTTGTTGGGGCTCCTGAGCTTTTGTCAACAGGCACATGACATGAGGGTATTATGTCCTGACTTTCAGGTGCTGCTGCTAATGGTGCAGGGGGGAGTTGCTCTTCAGTCTTTTAACGCCACCAATGTGTAAGTCCACTTGTTCCACGGAACTTGTGTGGCTCATTTTGGCATGAATATTTTCTATCTTATCAAGGTTACAATAGATTTCTGGTACGACTGCTCAAAGTACCAGTGCAGCAGCTTTTGATTGCTTAAATTTTAATCGATGACTTCTCTAAACAGCCATGTACTAGGTCTGTGTTTTCACCAAAATCAGTTTTGTTTCTGCATGCTTTTAAATATTCTTGAAAAATTCAATAATAGTAATATTAATTCTGTCGCCCAAATCAAAATTAATTATGACTTAAAGCTGCTGCGCATCTATGCTGCAGTTGTGCCTGTTGTCATGAACTGACATTATTAAATTATTAACTAGTAAGTGCAACTGATCACAAACACCCATTTATATGTTGTTAGGAGACAATGCATAGCAATTCTCACAGTGATCAATAGATGTATGTTAGCCAGTGGGCAGGAGAAAATAAATTACCAGTACTAGTAATACTAATTCTGGTATACCATCAAAATCAATCGTATGAATTTTAGCATCTGTACTTCTTACTCTTGTAATGCTTTGCTGTGCTAGTCCTATTGCTACTCTGACCCCAACCACATCACAGATAAGATTAAACTGACTGTCATCGTTCCAGTTCTATAGACCAGTGTTTCCCAAACCCAGTCCTCAGGGACCCCGAACAGTGCAGGTTTTCCAGGTCACAAGTGATATAATTATACCACCTGTGGATCTTTCAAAATGTGTCAGTCAGTAATGATTACACCTGTGCTCCAGCTGAGAGATATGGAAAACATGCACTGATAGGGAGCCCTGAGGACTGGGTTTGGGAAACACTGCTATAGATTATATCAATTTTGTGTACTTCAAATTCACAAATAGAGTGTGTAATGCCTATTCCTCAAAATGGAAACCCAAAAGCAGAACTCTAAGATTGCATTGCCAAAAAGCAGCTCTGCAAAACTGTTTGTTATTATTTGCCAAAATGTTTTCCACAGCTTCACTCATATCTAACCTAGCCTGTGTGCTTTTGTGTGGCAACTAAGAGTCCTGTTGATCAGAATCAAATTATGCACAGTTTTGGACTGCTTGTATATGTTTGCCTTCTATATGCACTAGTGCAGGATATGGGTAAGTAGATTGATGGTAGTAGGTGCTAACATTCCATCCGTACTACAGGTATCATGAGAATTGTAGCACAAGTCTTCATGTGTTCCGCCATGAGAAACTAATGTCATCTCCTGTTCCTGTATCAGGTGGTATGTATCATGGCGACATGACAGAGAAGCTGAAATTTCTCTACAAGCTGCACCTCCCTCCTGGTGAGTAAGGAATGTTTAGCTTTAATTTCAGTTAGTCTGGTACATGTAAAGAAAGCTTATGTATATGTGTTTGGTGTGAAGGCAGAGGTGAGGATGATGTGTCGGCTTTTGTAATATTTTAAGGGTCATGTGCTATGCGTCTGTCTTTTATGAGCCTTGTTTTGCAGACTTTATTGTATATATAATTGTTGGCAAAATATCGGTTTGAAGCTTAATATTCGTAATATAACCATTGTTGCTGTGTTTGATTTATGTGAGGTGATCTGAGAGTAATTGGGCATTAGTCCGAGTTCAGAATACAGCAGAAATGGCTGCAATAACCAGGGCTGATACAGCATACTTCAAAGGTTTGTATGTATGGGATAATGCACTGCCTACTATAAATGATATGAATATTGGAAGCCAGTGAGGCATTTTGGACTACTTATATCTGTAATAGTTTACCATCAGGTATACATTATTCATTATAATAGACAAGTTTTCCTAATAAACACTAAAGTGCTGACATCAGAAATCATTATTCAAGCCTATCAGCCCTCCTAACTCCTTTGCCTCTGCTACTACCCCAATCAGTACCACCCTACTTGTGTCCTCCCCTTTCCTCTAGGATGTAAGCTCTGATGAGCAGGGAACTCTTTCCTAGTGTTCTCCTACTATTGCATCACCCTCTGCTTCCCAAGCCCTTGAGCCCAGGAATACTTTACATTGGACATTACCATCACTCTTACCATAACTCTTGAAAAATCCGGGTTGCATCATTCACACACTGACGGCTACCCAGGACGTACCCGGGTGTAACCCTGCAAATGTCTTGGTGTCTAATTCCTGAATCGTAAGAACCAGGTATATGCAGGGACCCCTGATCACCCTAAATCACGACCTCAGGTCGTTGGGGATCGTCCAGGCAATATCCCGTATTTTTTAGGTCTATGAACGTGGTATTACTCTCTGTCCCATAAATAACTTAACTTGGTAATGCAGATCATCTGTGTGTAGTCGGTTAATTAGTAGATGTCTTTGTATAATCATGGTTAGTTTAATAATATATTTTCTCTTGCACATACAATTGGGGGACACTGCTCACCATGGGGTATTGAGGGCACTGTGTGGAGTTAGGCACTAAAAAGACCTATTTGGCCTGCTCCCTTCTCCTCTATGCCCCCTCTTACCGGAAATATCCGATTTTATTTTGGTGCCACTGGAGTAGGCAGCTCCAGTCTCCCGTTTCAAGTTGGGTTGAGACGGAGCTGCCAGCAGTCTCTGCCCGCACCTGTGCACCACAGCACCGTTGAGGACGGACAGCGAGAGGGGCCAGGTACCAAGTTGTGGGGCAGTTCACTGGCAGGGAGCTCTGGGCACACAGCTCCTACCAGTTTTTCTGTGACTGATACAGACACCATTTTGTGAACGGGAGTAGGTACTTCTAATGAGAGGAGACACTCCTTCCCGGGCTTTTCTCACAGCAGCAGCCATTTCACACTGCTCACAGCCTCTGCGGTGCCTGTCACAGTTGTCCTGAGAGAAAAACTTTGCAATTCTCTGGCTGAGTGAATCTCGTACTTTTTGCCTGTGATTGAGTGTAGTTATAATTTCCTATATAGGTACAGCTCCCCCTTTCTTTTATATGGTGTGCACTAACTCAGACACATACTCACAATATATATATTCCTGTGTGCTGATATACTATAATCTGTGTTACTGACTTTTCTGACACAAAAGTCAGTGTGTGTGTGTGTGTGTGTGTGTGTGTGTGTGTGTGAAATACTGTCAGGCTGTATTATTCAAAGTGTGTTATGTATTTTCTCTCTCCTTTCTGCGGTGTCATCATGTCAGAAAGAGCGACTAGTTCCAAGTCCAAGGCTGCCGGTACCACTTTGGTGTCATATTTTTCTTGTTCAAAGTGCCAAACAAAGTTACCTTGTTGACGGTTAGACCCGGATACCCTATGCGTGACTTACAAGGCTGAGGACCTGGGCCAACGCTCGTCTGGGAAGGCCTCCGGCGTGAAGGAGCCAGCCTGGGCCAGGGAACTGGCAATCTCTATTGTGGAGCTAAAGAGAGACTCCATACGGTCTGGGATGGTAGGTTTTGACAATCCTAAATCTCTTGCCCTAGGGACTCGGTCTGCGGACGCACCTCCCTCGGGACAGGCTTCGCAGTGTTGGCCATTGCACCTACCTGGATGCAAAACCTGGAAAGATCTGTACAAGATCTGTACAAGGTCTGGTCAAAGTTTCTTTTCCCTGGAAAGAATATTGGTCGTCTTCCTCAGGTAGGCAGCGAAAACACCAGGTTCAATCCCAGGCCCAAGAGCTGCCAGAGTCAGACACTGACCCCTCTCTTATGGAGGATGGTGAACTTGTTGAAGACTCAGACATTGAGGAGTTATCTGCCTGGGAGGATGATTCCCCCAAAAGGCAAGGAGTGGAGGACCTCATTCTAGCGGTAAGACAGGTGCTTAAACATTTCCTAGGAAGAACAGGTGACCTCAGGTATCCATGTTTAAACAAACAAAGAAACAAACAATTTATTTTCCATCCTTACCACAATTGTCAGAGATTTGGCAAGAGGCCAGAATAAAACTTGATAGTAGATATCTGATTCCCAGAAGGTTTTGCCTCGATTATCTGTTTCCAGACTCTGAAATGGTGTCATGGGAATATCACCCCAGCGTGGATGCTCCTATTGCGCTTTTAGCAAAATCAAGCATTATTCCTCTACCCAGTGCTGCTAACTTATAAGATGTCATTGATAGAAAGTGTGAGGAAATCCTGAAATCCATATATTTGGCTTCAGGGGCTTCCCTCCGTCCCATCGCGGAGGCAGCATGGATGATTAAAGCAGTGGAAAAGTGGGTCTCTTCCCTCAGTGATGGCCTTTAGTTGTGAATTCCTAAAGCTGAACTGTCATCCTTGGCCGACCACATTAAGGAGGCGACCAATTATTTGGGAGATGCAGTACAGGTATTATCCCGGACCTTCTCCCTGGCAGTGGCAGCTAGATGCACCCTGTGGTTGAGATTGTGGGAGGTGGAAGCAGAATCCAAAAAGGCCTTGGAGGCATTACCATATGATGCCTCAGGATTATTCGGTCCTCCCTTAGAAACATTCATCTCTCAGGCCACTGGGGATGAAGTGCGCTCCCAAGGCGAAAGGTAGGCGTTTCGCTCCTTTCGTTTTGCAGGTAGATCCAGAGGCACCTCCACCAGAGGTCATTCCCTCAGTACCTCGGGGAGGGGCACAGCGAGGTAGGCAGGCTTGGACAGCAACTTGCATGACTACCCCCCCGCTTCCAGAAGTACAGTGGTGGGGCCCCGTCTCTTGATGTTCTGGGACCAATGGTACAGTTCTACCACAGACGCCTGGGTAGAACTGTACACAGACGGTAGAACCTCAGCACCCCACGGGGGCTGAGGTTTTACTTGCATCTTTTCCTGGTACAAAAACCAGATCTCTCATACCTTCCCATTCTAAACTAAAAGTTCCTCAATGCTCACTTGAGGGTTCCCAGTTTCTGCATGGAATCAATCCGTTCAGTAATAAATTCAACGGAACAGAGCGAGTTTTTAGCATCCTTAAACAACAAGGATGCTTACCTTTATATGCCAATATTGCAGGGACATCACAACCTCCTCAGGTTTGCGATAGACCAATCTCCCTTTCAATTCCAGGCTCTGCCCTTTGGTCTGGCAACAGCGCATGGGTATTTGTGAAAGTCATCGCAGTTATGGCTGCAGTCTTACATCAGCAAGGAGTAACTGTTCTTCCGTACTGGGACGATCTCCTGTTCAAGGCAGATTCGGTGTCTTGCTGAGGTCCCATCTGCATCTGACTGCAAAGACCTTGCAGTCTCACGGCTGGATTATAAACTTCAAAAAAATCCAGACTAGTGCTCACTCAACACATGATTTTATTGGGCCTTTTGTTCGTCACTAGTTGCCAGTCTTTTTGCTCCTAGAAAAAATTCGGACCATGCAACAAAAGGTAAAACTTCTGTTGCCCCTGGCGCGTGTGTTTTTCCTTCAGTGCATGAAGATGATGGGACGCATGGTGTCGTGCTTCGAGGCAGTGCAATTTGTGAGATTCCATTCCCGCCTCTTCCAGCAAGAGCTCCTTTCCAAGTGGAAAAGGTCAAATCCCCATTTAGAATCCCAGTTCCTTCACCTGTCACGAGAACCTTGATGTGGCGGACGCGAGCAGGGAATATCAATTAGGGAAGACCATTTTCAGTATGGGATTGGACCATTGTGACAACGGATGCCAGCCTGTCAGGCTGGGGGGTGGTCCTCAAAGGAGAAGAAGTTGTCCATCAATGTACTGGAATTAAGGGCGGTCTTCAAGGTGTTGGTCCAAGCACAGTCCCGATTGAAAAAACAGATCCATTCGAATTCAATCCACAATGCCACGGCTGTGGCATATTAACCACCATGGGGGAACCTGAAGTCTTCTGGCCATGAAGGAGGTGAGCAAGATCATAGTGTAGGCGGAACAGTGGGTTCCTGTTATCTCAACGGTATTAAGATCAAGAGTGGACAAACGGGAAGCAGATTACCTGAGTCGCCATACCATTCACTTGGGAGAGAAGTACCTCAACCCAGAGATTTTATCACTTATTGTGCAAAGGTGGGGTCAAAGGGAGGTGGACCTGATGGCCTCTCGGTTGAATTGTTAAGTCACCAAATATTGTGCCAGGTCGCGGGATCCCCAAGCGTACCTAGTGGATGCCATGACTGTTCCTTGGAGGTTCAGTTTGGTTTACATTTTCCCCCCAATATCGATGTTACCCCAGGTATTAAAGAAGATCAGACACGAATGAGTCAAGGTCATTCTTCTGGCACCTTGTTGGCCAAGAAGACCATGGTACGCGGATCTTCTCGCCATGACAAAAGACGCACCTTAGAAACTTCCTCTCAGGAAAGATCTGTTCAGCCAGGGTCGGAGGTGACGGCCTGGAGGTTGAAACCTTAATCCTCCGACTTAAGGGTCTCTCGGATAGGGTAATTCAAACAATGATAAAGGCTAGAAAACCAACATCTTTCAGAAATTACCATTGTGTCTGGAAGACATATATAGGTTGGTGTGAACAGAAAAGTGTGTTAACCTCTTCCGCTTAGCCACAGTATTAGCATTCCTTCAGGACAGTCTGGATAAGGGCTTGCGGCTGGCATCCCTTAAGGTACAGGTGTTTGTCCTGTCAATTTATTTTTCAGAGGCGTCTGCTACCAGAGGTACAGACATTTCTCCAAGGGGACATGTTCAGCCACCCTTTGTGGCTCCTTGGGACCTAAACTTGGTCCTAACTGCATTACAGAAACCGCAGTTTGAACCGCTGGAATCTATTTCCTTCAAGTTTCTCACTTGGAAAGTTGCTTTTTTGTTGCCAATTTCTTCGTCAAGAGCTCCCTTCTTGGTTTTTCATGACGACAGGCCTGTCTTGAGGACTCTGCCTGAGTCAGACACTGACCCCTCTCATCTAAATTTCATATAAACCAGGATATAGTTATCCTGACGTTGTCTAGAGATCCTTCATCCAACAGTCAGGGCTCTCTGACGGAATTGGATGTGGTCAGAGCCTTACGGATCTATGTGGATCGCTCATCTTTAGTTCGCAAAACAGACAGTCTCGTGATTCTGTATGATGCTCAAAAACACGAAGCAAACTATAGCCATATGGATAACGGCTACTATTAGGCAGGCCTATGTTTCTCAGGGGTCTCTGGTTCCTGAAGGCCTCACGGCTCACTCCACTAGATCGGTTGGTACTTCCTGGGCAGCAGAGCACGGGGCCTCAGTCGAGCAGTTGGATCGGGCAGCCACATGGTCGTCTATCCACACGTTCACTAAATTTTATTGTTTTCATGTCTTTGCCTCCAAAGACACCAGTTTTGGCTGAAAAGTTTTACGCGCAGCTCGGGCTACGTGTTCCCACCCATGAGGGGCAGCTTTGGAACGTCCCCATTGTGAGCAGTGTCCCCCAACTGTATGTGCAAGAGAAAACAACATTTTTGTATTTACCGTAAATTGTCTTTCTCTTAACACAGTTGCGGGACACTGCGATCCCACCCTTGTTTGTTATTTCTAACGGTTCATAAGTGTTCTGTTAATTGTGTTGCACATATCTTGTGGCCTTGTAAGATAAATAACTAATATCTCCAGTGAGAGGGGGCATAGAGGGGTAGGGAGCAGGCCAAACAGGTCTTTTTAGCGCCTAACTCCACACAGCGCCCTCTATATTCTATGTTGAGCAGTGTCCCCCAACTGTGTTAAGAGAGAGACATTTAACGGTAAGTACAAAAAATGTTGTTTTGTAATGTATTATGGAACATTGCTGTGTATTGTACACCACTGTAAAGGTCATGTACATTGCTGCTGACCTTTCGCAGCAGCCTTATAAATAAAAGATAATAATAACCACTCACTATTTATACAGAAATTATATGCAGGAGTTCATACACATAATACTCAATTGGTGTCAAAATATATATAATCTTTTATCAATAAACTTTTAGCATATGTTATATTCACTCCTGGGGGTAAATTTATCAAGCTGTGGGTTTGAAAAGGTGGAGATGTTGCCTATGGCATCCAGTTAGATTCTAGCTGTTATTTATTTAGTACATTCTACAAAACGACATCTAGAATCTGATTGGTTGCTATAGGCAACATCTCCACTTTTTTTAAAACCGCAGTTTAGTAAATATACCCCCTGGTGGTTGTTGCCTTTTTTACCACATTCAGGTGGGATTACAGAGGTGCTGTTTTATGATCGAGAACCCATCTATTACTGTAATTGTCATCCATCTACTCAAACTAGTCTAAGTTCCTCATTTTCTTCTATCTCTCTTTCTTCTAGCTCTCAGTCCGGAGGAAACAGAATCTGCCCTAGAAGCCACAAATTTCTTCACTGAGGACGTATCTCCAGAAAGTAAGTCTACTTTGTGCTATGTGATGACAAATGCATGGGATTTAAAGCTTAAAAATATTCCTATTTTTGCACAATGCTCATTTAAAATGACTCCTTCACTTTACTTTTATACATTCTACCCTAAATATTGATATGTTTAAAGTATCCATAATATAAGGCGTTACCTAGTTTCTATCATGATGCTAGTAAGTCTTCTTACAGAGCTTAACATTCATTGCTGAGCAATTTGTTTCTTAGTTATTGTTTACCTCCTTCCAGAGCTCTATTGTCAATATAATTCTGGTGTGATAATTCCCTCACAATACAATATCTTGTAGGAGGGCTGGGCCAAAGGGTAAGGGTATGTGAGAGGTTATTGTGCATAGGGCATCATTGTGCTGAAAGGTCTGAAAATATGGTAGCGTGCAGATAAATGGAGATCAGGCAAAGATATCAGAGGTAGTTTCATAGCCTGCACAGAGAGATAACATACAATTATGTCTAGCATATATATTTCCCATTGCTAGGCACAATTTAAGCACCTAGCATATTATAAGGTTTACTTTAAATAAATCATTACGCAAAAGGGGCATTATTTAAATGGACTTTGACTCAGTGTTCATTAGTCTCTGCTTGAAGCTTTGTCAGATAGGACCAATATCTGAGGTCTTTCTAAAACCAGCAGTCATCTTCCAGTCTCACTTGATAATATGGTAACCTGTGGTCACTTGGTCCTTGGGATAAGACAGAGAATGTGAGCTTATGTTTACAGTATTTAGTCTGTCCTAACTGGTTTGACTTCATATAGAAATCCATAACCTCATAAGACCATTTCTTTGTGTGCATGTTTCACCAAAGCAGTTGGTTAAGACTGGTGTGTGGTCTTTATTGTCCTGTTAACTGTGTTTTGGATAAATATATGGCTGTAACTACACAAGAGACAATATGTATCTAGTGTTCGAGCACAACCAAGTCACAAATAAACTCTGCACTATATCCACCATCCACTGAGTTATGGAGCGGCAGGTTTAGGTGAGGCTGAGTTTCCCTTCTTCCGTCATCAGATGAAGTTCCTCTTCGTGCAGTTCCTTCATGGAAGTTGCCTTTATTTAATTTCCGATCTTTTCTCCTCTTTCACCTCTCTTTCTTTTCCTTTTCCTGCTGCCCTCAACTTTTTCCCCTCTGTTTCTGACTGCAGTATCTCCCTATCTCTCCGAGTTGGATCTTATTCTCCAGAGTGAGTTCCCAGGTTAGTTTTTTACTTTGTGTGGGAATAGAGCACCCCTGTAAGTGTGTAAATAAACCGATTTACCACCGTGCAGGCACAGATGTCTTCATCACCGAAATTAAGTATAATGCGACCGTTCATTTTGATTTTCTCCCATCTGTTAACCAGAGTGGATTGTACAGTCCTTTGTTAGACTGAATGTACTTTTCGGGGTTAAAGAGCACCTGTTGCCTATGTAGAGTAGAGGCGTCTATTCTGGTGTCTGCACCAACATGTGTAACTGATGAGGCTGCTGCTGGTGGCCAATGAATCGACAGGCTGCATTGCCGTGCATATTGGTTCAGATCGCAACATGGGTTACTTCTCTATTGCCATAGGGGATATCACTGCTTCTTAGTGAAATGATAGGATGCATATTAATTCAACCCACAAATGGGTGTCTACACTGTGCATAGGAGACAGGTGTTCTCGAAGAGGGATAGTGATGTTCTTTTCAGTTTTCTAACAGCCGTATTTTGTTTTCAGACTCTGACGGACAAGGCTGTGAATCTACAGTTGAGAATGGGGACTCACAGGATAAAAAAGGTATGTATACCTTCTTCTTCTTTTTTTTTTTTTTGTTACATATTTGACTATTTTCAGATTATCCTTAATCCCTTAACACAACAACGTTTACAGACATCACATCAGGAGGTACCATACCACAGACTGACATTTATAAATACAGAAGTGGAAGCTGCTCAATCAATTTATAGGCCATAGCAGGTGCTTGAAAGGGTGGGGTTATCCTAAAAGGAACAAACACACAATTTTTTTTTCCCCCAGCACACTGCTATAGCCAGCAACAGATCTGCCATTTCTACTGTAGATAAAAATGCAAAAGTCTTAGTTGCACACATTTGCAAATGTATGTTAAAGCCACCCGCCACTCCACGGCACTTTTGCTAATAGGGAGGTCCTAATAATTTTGTGACATTTATAAATGTCATCAAGGAGCACCAACCCACACGCCCTCATGTCAACCGTCTGGTACTCAGAGACCGAAAACAACTACAATCCTTGGTAATGATTGGCTGAGCATCAGGATTATTACCGGGCGTGGCAGAAATTGCAGTCGAAAGGTGGCCAAATGAAATGTGACAATCTGTGTGGCCAGCTTGAAGGCGCAACATAAATAGCATTTAACTGTTCTCTCGCTGAATTAGTTATTTCATATTGCAAGTTTCAGATCTCAACCTGATTGCTAACAACTTGGAGAAATATTAACGAACGATTCATTTGTTTACTGCACATATATATACTTGACTAAAACTGAAAGATATATATACTGTTGTGTCAATCTATTTATTATAACAAATTTATATACGTTAGGTAAGGTCTGTATAGCCAGGTTGTGGATGGTTCCTGAAAGTCCAAATATTCAAGATTGGATTAAATTGATTAATAAAACAGCGGGATATGAAAGATTTGTTTACACTAGTAGAAAACATATATTAAAATGTGGAAGCCTATGGGGTAGGTGGACTGATTCTCCTTATGCTTTGAAATCAATAGTGGGAGCGAGCCGATTGAATTATACCTGCGAGCAGTCACATTGTCAATAACTGCACATTATGGTTGTGTTTTATAATATTTGTTCATTAAACTGTTTATATATTTGATATTGTTATGCAATGTCATTCTGTACGGTATTTATAGATATTTTGGATTGAGGAATTTAGAATTTTGGAAATTATTCAGCGCTGTTGCCTCACAAATTCAAGATTGAAAATGAAGGTATAAAAAGTATACTTCAGTTTTGGTGCAATGTAGTTTCTGACGATGTACAATTTGAGGTCCCCTTAATCTTTATCCAATAACTTATAATTCCATAGAAAATATAAAACAGACAAAAAAAACATAATGCAACCTATATAAACCGAGAAGTTGAATTAAAGAAAAAAAAAAAAAAGTTAAAAAAATTGGACATTAAAAGTATTTTTGATATCCTTGTGGAGTGAGAGCTTACTAGAAGGTCTTCTCTTATTAGCCTTATAGATATGTGCAGGTGAGGATATTGAATTCACACGTGTCCCCCTTGTGGTCACTTACCGGAGCAATTCTTGAATAAAGCCCATAATGGTTTCTTTATATGGATCACTCAGTGGCCTTTGCGTCAAAAGTGTCTTCCCTCAGAGTTGTTGTCCATATTATACCCAAAATTAAAAGACAAAGGAGGATTCCTAGCGTAATATTGTTTTTGGTTTTTTTTGTGGTTTTTTTTTAAAGTAATTTTTATTAGGGGTTTTTTTCAAAACAAAACAATGAGTTTGAAACATACCAAGAGAATGTATAAACATACTGTATACATATGAAACTCAAATGATTACACACAATAGTAAGAAAGACTTAGATAAATTATCTAAAATCCGGTATGTTATTCATGGAAAAGAAAAATGTTGTTTGTTTTTATTTTTCAGGGGGAGGAGGGGGACGAACAATGGGGGAAGGAAAGGTTTTAGGGATGGGGAGGGGAACAGGAAAATATTCTACTCATTGTTTTATGCATCAGAATATAGGAAAGAGGAGCGTTAACCCATGTAATTACACGGAGATCAAATTAGTTTAGTCTAAAACTTATAAGCGTAGTGATCCTTCTTAAACCTGACGAGGGTACATATCAAAACAATATTGTTTTTTCTAAAACATAATTTATTACAATCTGGAATTACACTCACATTAAAATATAAAATAAATGGGTAAGAAGATATTCATGGATACCCCTACCTGAGAGAAGAATCAAATAAGCATCGCACAAGCAGTCATTAGATGTTATTTTCCCAGTTTATTATAAGCAATAAAAAAATGGATTAGAAAAAAAAGTTACTTCTTACAAAGATATTACGCACTTCGTTTATTGTTTTCTTTTTTTTATTAAAACACTAATTTAAATATTTTTAATTGATGAAAAAGTGTTTAACATTATTTTTTTATTAAATCAAACCTCAAACAGTACTGCGTGTGAAGTTTACCATTTGGTACTCAATTTTCGATGTTTATCAAAATGTATCCAATTTAGCTTGCACATGTACAAACTGGCTAGACTTTGGTTGAACATGTTCGACTCTCGACTTTAGCTATATTCTTCTAATTGATCTAAAATTCAAGAAATTCAGTTAGTCTTTAGAATTTTAGAATGGATTCATCAAACCAGTTTGAGAATCTCTTCCCAAATTCTTTTGTGTCTTATTAATTGAATATCTTCATCTATGCTGAATTGTCATACTGCTAAATATTTAAGGTATTGTTTGCATGATGGTATAGAAAATATATGTGGCTCCTGTCACACCCTCCTGTCATACACATGACATTTGTTGGATTGTAGGAAGAGGACGGACATTATATAATCTCATTACTTGTATAAAAAAAACAATAATAATTTTTGGGATATTTTAGAGGAGAAAACAGCCAGTGCTCCAGACTACAAGTATTACCTGCGTATGTGGGCTAGCGAGAAGGAACAGAAGAAGGAGACCATTAAGGACATGCCCAAGATGAATCAGGTGAGGGATATCCGTTCTCCAGGCTACTGAAGCAAAAGTCACTACTGCCTTGTATAGAATTATTAGTTATTTTTGTTATCAGTGGTGTCTTGCTTTAACATCTATGCTGATTATACACACTGAGATATTGCAGCTGATGCCAGGCAGTTATCACAATGTGTATATAGCACCACAATGTCTACAATGCCTGGCAGCGATCTTATCAAAAAAATACAATCATTATCGGCCTTGTTAATAGATGGATGGTGATCACTATTGGTGGGTGTGTGGTCATCTCCTGACTGTAATAACAGTTACCAATGTTGGTGGAAAATATTGTGCTCCTAGGTCTTGACCGGCAAGAAGTGCATGTTCCATTACAGATTACATTTCCCTAATTTGCCACCACAATCCAGTTCGATTTGACGCAGATTTTATAACAAACCATAGAGTTTGTTGGAGCTTTCTATGCCAGAAGAAAATAAACTATGTAGTTCTTTAGTCTACTACATCCCTTGTCTTAAAACAGTATCCTGTTTCATAAAATGTAAATATGTTTCTACTAAATCCTACGGTTTTCAGGATTGTTTACATGTCTGTTATGTGGATCAACTAAAATAACGGTTTAGGAGTTTAATACAAGGGACGAGATCTATCAAAAGCAAGTAGCATGAGAGGTTGGGAGGATGCACCTGGTATTGTGGTGGAATCTACATCATAATGGAGAGATGACATTCAATATCAAGATAGTAGTTTGGGTTTTAAATAGGGATTTAATGACTGTTTGTTTACAGGTCTATGCTATAGTTTTTTTAGGCCCTAACCATTAATATTTTTATGTTATCATAGGAACAGTTCATCGAGCTATGCAAGACCTTCTACAACATGTTCAGCGAGGATCCAGTTGAACAAGAACTGTACCATGCAATAGCCACAGTTGCAAGTCTCCTGTTGCGTATCGGTGAGGTGGGGAAAAAGTTTTCTAATCCTCCCCTCAGGAACACTGAGGATGGACAAACAAGTATAACCGGAGAACCCTCTAACGAAGAGGAGGAGCAGACCTTGGGCTTGGAGAACAGACAGCCAAGTGCCACAGAGCAAGATCAGTCTACGAGACCTATCCCAGTTCCCAGCAACTCTCAGGCAGTACTCACCCAAGATGACCTAAAAAAACTTGGAAAGGAAGGAGGAAGTGACGAAAGAAACAGCCCTTCCACCCAGCCAACCTCCGATGATGAAACCAAGGATGACACATCAGTCTCCTCCTACTCCATGGTCAGTGCCAGCTCACTTCAGTGTGAGGATATTGCAGATGATACAGTGTTAGTTGGATGTGAAGCTGGCAACGCCACCCCCAAGTACGGCAGCACCATCGATGCAGAGTGGTCGATCTCCTTTGAACAGATTCTGGCTTCCATGCTGACTGAGCAGGCCCTGGTCAGCTATTTTGAGAAGAAAGTGGACATTGTTCAGAAGATGAAGCAGAAGAAAGTTGAAAGACAAATCAGCTCCTCCAGCGAGCATGAAATGTCTTCTGTCTCAGGCTGAGATGTGGCCCTAAATTATTTGGAGGACGGCATTAGATCTAAACCTCTTTTGAAACAGACATGACAACTTTTCATGCTCTTCTTAGTTCCAGATTGTTTTCATCTCCCATCAGTAGATATTGTAAGCTGTAGGAAAACATTGCTTGATGAGATAACCTTGAGCTTCAAAGTAACAGAATTGCATTTGGAACCTTTCAGTTCTAGCCTACACCTCTGCATGCTTCCCTGTTCATACTGCACATGTTGGCACTTGTTCTGACCACACAACGGCGTACGTTTGCTTTGCTGTTACTAGCAAGTTTCTCCTGTGTTGTATTGGAAAAAATAGCTACATTACCTGGCTTAGGGGTGCCGCACTGCAGTAAGATGGGATAACGGATGCCTTTACTTCTGATTGCTCTCTGCTTGGTGCCTGAGTAATGTACAGTACAAATCTCATTTCAGCTACTATGGTGTAGCTAACACATACCATGCCATAGGCTTGTAGCTAATGTGCAATATATCGGTATACTGAACAGTATCCTACAAAAAAAAAATTATTTTAATTCCAAATGTATTTTATGTTCTTTGAATCATGTTTGTTGATGTATATCTTCCTGCACTTATTTATTTTCTATCTTCATGATTGCCACCTGTATAATTGTGAATCTCCAATGATGTTTTCTCTCCTTGGCCCATTAACTACTTATATATACACACTAGATATAGCCATTCTTTTGGCAGAATACACTATGCTGCTATCAAGTCAGTCTTGTATTTAAAACATTTCAACTGTTTTTTTTCCCCATTTTTTCATGTTTATGATTTGATTACATTACAGTATAATTCTAGAATGCGCCACATTCTAATGCACAACCAACCTCTCACTGCTATATATCTGAAACAAGATGGAAGTCAGAGTTGGAAAAAAAAAAAAAAGTATAAGGGCCCGCTCTTAGAGGTTGTGACTGCAGAATATAGTCTATCTGCTTATACTCGGATCAGTTTCACACTAATATGTATGCTCACTAACCATTGTACAAACCAAGTTAATTGAAACAGAACAGCTGCACTTCAGTAGCCGAAGCAAAATAAAATCTTTAATGACAACGTCTACATTTAAATGTGACATTCCACCTCTACCACAAACATTCACTAATTTAACTGCCAACTATAGAAATACAAATCTATTTTTTCAGTGGAACTTTGAAAGTGAAGCATAATGATAGCAGATGATCTAATATTCACATCCCACCCAACCGTCCCGACCCAGACAGCTTTGTCCCGCGGGTGGGAAAGTTGTGAAGTATTCTGTTGACTGCTGCTCTGCACGGCAGAGCAGCGAGGAACAGGTTTGGTGCGCACCACACTGAAGATGTTTTTGAAGCATTAGACTGCCCCATTCTCGCTTCCACACCCACCATCCCAACGCCGCCTACCCAAATGTTGGGTGGTATGTATTCAGCCTGTCCGTTGACTAGGATCTAGGAAGTGACATACCTCAGTGATTTCACAAGTTGCTAGTGAAGTGACAAAATGACTGCCTCCACTGTATGAAGATGATTGGTCAACTTTAACTAGCTTTTGATAGAATTAGAAAAAGACACTCTAGTACACAGTTTGTACAAGATAGTAGTTGTGATCAGTAAGAGCTAATTAACCAAACATCCATGAAAAGCAAAATTACCAGACAAATTTAGTTTCAATATTCAATTTAAATATTATGATTAATGGCATATTGAGACTGAAGTCGCCTGCCAGTTTTGTGATTTATGAAGTGTTGGAAAAAAATATGTGAAATAGAAGTGGCTCCCTTGTAAAACGGATTGTGCAAAGCTCACTATAGATATGTAAAAGTTCCTACACATTGGCAGCACGTAAACGAAGACATTTCTGAAAACTGGTGCACAGGTAACTGAATAACAGATGCTGTTACCCATAGCAACCACTACAAATCTATCATTTTTCTAGTAAGATACCGTCCTCCGATGGCTTAACTATTGTATGTTGCTTTTCTGCCTCTAACAGAAATTCCTCACGCTTCCTGCAGATAATGTGTCCTGATCTGTCTTCCTGTCAAAGTATACTCTGTATATAAACCATGTTGTGTTTATATATACTCTAGGTGGTTATAGTATAGATATTGTTTTCTATTTTTGCATTTACCTGGGCACCAGTGTTCATAATCTTACTATATGTTTGACATTTGTATTTCATCTTGTTGCAACAGCATTAGAACTCTAATCAGCCGTTTTAGACACTGAAAGATTCCATGGGTTCTTCTAGTGGCTTACAGTCAGGGAGAAAGAGTATACTTTAATAATGAATAATTTCCCATACTTTCCAAGTATACTTATAACTATCTTAAATATGGTATGGAAACTTTTACTTAATCAGTTATGATATATTTGCTAAAACAACAAGAAAAAAAAAAATACTAGATCCAGTATAAAGGACTTCTCATTACATTCACAAATAAATGTGTAAAAATATATATATATTACACATACATCTCTGACTGTTATAGGCTGCATTAGTAATTTGAATTTTGGATAAAGTGACTCATGAAAATGTTGAGCGTTTACAAGCTATTTATTATTATCTTCGGTGTACATGTTCTCCGATAAATGGCTTAAATACTGTATGTTGCTTTACTGCCTCTAACAGAAATTCCTCATGTTTCCTGCAGATAACTTGTCCCGATCCGCTTTCCTGTCACAAAGTATATTGTGTATATAAGCCCTGTTGTGTTTATATATACTCTAGGTGGTGTCTCTGATTATGACCTAATTTATTATTATTTTTTTAAATCTTAAACGAAATCATATGTACCTTTTTAAACATCTGTTTTGTCACATATTCAATAAAATATACTAAATTCTGCAAAGGGCTTTTTTCTCCAAGTTTTCTGGCTTTGTAGCTCTGTAACTACCAAATATATATTTACATATACTATGCACTATTTGGTCTTTCACTTGCAGTACACACGGTAATGAGGGAGAAGACAAAACAATACAATGTTATCTGTACTTTAAAAAAAATTACAGAATAATTTTTCTTGGTTTATTGCCAAGAAAATCATGGACCGAGGAAAAAATGTATTGGTGTTATTCACATTTTAAGAAGTTATTGGGACAGTCAAGCAAGGCTAAACCATTTAAATGCCACACTACTTCAATGCAGGTGAACTAACAAACTAAAGCAGTACAGCATAAAAGGTCCAAATTTCAGCAACTTTCACCAATACACCCCCCCCCCCCCCCCAATATCCTCCAAAAGACCAAATTTCATCCATATTCACCAATACCCCCCAAATGACCACATTTAAGCAATTTTTACAAATACCTGCCAACGCACCAATTTCATCCATATTCACCAATACCCCCTCCCAAAGGACCAAATGTCAGCAATTTAACCAATACCACCTGGGTCTTGGTCCGAATACCTGGCTCCCTATTTTTCAGGAGAAGCGCAGCGAACCTATATAGACCTAGATGAGGACCAGGCTGGCGGCTGAATACGGCCATCTTAGCGAGGGTTGGAGTCACCAGAGCAGGGGAGGCCCAACGAAATTATGACTGGAGACTCTCCAAAGATATATCGGTTCGGACTCGGCTTGCTGAACTTGGTAGAACACTAAAGAAGTGGTTGCAGCCAGAAAAGAATACTACGGGCAGAATGATTGAAATTCTGGCCATTGACCACTGTATCCAGGGTATGGACCAAGGGCTTCGAAGGTATGCACTGCAGGCGGATCCTCAGTTATATGAGGAATTGGCTACTGTAGTGGAGAGATACAGCGCCTTGCAGCATATGCCCAAACCTCCGTTGTCCGCTCCAAAGTTTGTGCCTCGGTCAAAATTTGGCATATGGAACAATGGACCGGATGTTGGTGAGGAGAGATTGCTTGATAAAAAGGCAGCCAACCCTGCATTAAGTCCAATCTGCTTCGAGTGCAACAAGCCTGGACACTTGAGGGCTCAGTGCCCAACGTTAGTAGAGCCTATGGATTGTTCACTAGCGCGCACACAATCAACCTATCCGAGCTGCTGTACAATGAGACCGGTTACTGGGAAGTCCTGCGTGACTGTGTTTGTGAATCACCATCTGGTGCTGGTTCTGGTAGATTTGGGTAGTGAACTGTCCTTGGTTTCCAGCTCCATATTACCAGAGAAACTGACACATAATCTGCCCAAAATGAAGGTACTCTATGTCCATGGGACTGCAGAGGAATATGACAGAACTCTTGCCTGTTACTGTGAATGGAGAGACAGTAACAGTGGTAGCGGCCGTTGCCCCAAAACACTGCCATACGCTTTAATCCTGGGCAGAGACTTTCCGCTGTTCAAGCAGATCCTCCAGGAGCGAATCCAGCTGGACACGTCGGCAATTAAACCACCGGTTGAAAGTCCAGCCTTGATGGAGGAGCTTGAGGAAACAGAAAATGGAAAGTGCCAGGATCTACTACGAAACCTGAACCAGACAATTCAGGAAAATAGACCTCCTAAGAGGTGGGAGCATAGACAAAGGAGAGCTGCACAAGTACCAATGCAGAACCAGATTCTGGCATCGTTCGTTGGCGAGACCTCGGGTAAAGGGGTTACGCCACCCAATGAGGACTCAGATTGGGTAGGATTGTCTAACTCGTTTCCACTAAGAGACTTTGGCCGAGACCAACTGGGAGATGTTGCCTTAGCTAATGTCTATAAAAATGTGGTTGAGATTAATGGGGTAAAGAAGGCTAACAAGCCTGCAGAACGTATTGCCTATTATATGGTAAATAATGATCTGTTGCATAGAGTTGCTAATGTACAGGGTTAAATTGTAGAGCAATTGTTAGTACCACAAATCCATACATCACTTGTTCTCAAAGCTGCACATACACATCTGTGTGGGGGGCACTTGGGGGAAGATAAAACATGGGAGCGGATATTGCTCAGGTTCTATTGGCCAGGAGCGTACAAGGCAATAAAAAGGTTTTGCCAGACGTGTCCTTTATGTCAGAGAACCTGTCCAAAGCCAAACTATCGGGCCCCGCTTTTTCTCAACCCTATGGTGCAGACCCCCTTTGAGCGTATTGGTATAAATTTGGTAGGCCCATTAGAGAAGTCGGCCCGCGGCCATCAGTATGTATTGGTAATAGTGCACTATGCCACCAGGTATCCCGAGGCTATACCTTTGCGCAATATAAAGTTCAGTACAATAGCAAAAGAACTTCTGTATTGTACCAGGTTGGGTATCCCCAAAGAAATCTTGACTGATCAGGGTGCTCCCTTTATGTCCCGTCTAATGAAAAAGCTGTACCGGTTGTTATAAGTAGAAACGTTATACACATCAGTATATCACCCGCAGACTGACTGGTTAGTGTAACGTTTTAATAGAACACTCAGACATTTGGTCAGGGCTGCCAAGAGGAAGGGGCCCCCCCTTATAGTTGAGTAAGCAAAAAAAAATAATTTCATAGGTATGGTCACACAATTGGGGGCGTGGCAATGCGCCATTGGGGCGTGGCTAGCACAATAAAATCACTAGGTCCTGAATTCCCTGGACCGTGACATTTGCCCAAGCACTCCTGACTTTCAGGACATCTAGCACCCTTGTGTAGTATAGGAAGAATGCAGTGTGTACAGAAACAGTTCAGTCTTGGCCTGCGCCCACTGGGCTCACCAAACACTCACCAAACATTGGCATTGTCCCTACTAGAATCACAACATTTCACACACTATGCTGCTCTGTCCTACCTGTTCTTCTCACTTTTACCACATGTGGCTTCTGGTTTCTTTAGTTGCGGCTTGTCCGGATCCTGGAATGTTGGAGGACCTATTTGGAAAAAAATGGCTACATTTAGAAAATTACAGTCAGCCCCACCGTTAAATCAATAACATCCATGATTAATAATTAGGCCTTCCTCCAGCCCCAACATTAAAATAGTATTCCCATTACCCCGCAAACAAAATAGCACCCATTAATTAGCCACCATCTACCTCACACACACTACATTGCCAAAAGCTCCGTGCCATCACACACATTACTGTGCCCCTTTATCATCACCATACTATGCCCCCTTATGATCACACTGCGCCCTCCATGCTGCCTTTGCCCCTTTCTTCATCCCCCTGTGCCATGCTGCTTGTCCCTCTTTAACCCCCTGTGCCATGCTGCTTTTGTCCCTCTTTTCTTTAACCCCCTGTGCCATGCTGCTATTGTCCTTCCTTTCTTTAACCCCCTGTGCCTCTCTGCATTTCTCCTTCCTTTCTTTAACCCCTCTGTGCCATGCTGCTATTGTCCCTCCTTTCTTTAACCTCCTATGCCATGCTGCTTGTCCCTCTTTTCTTTAACCCCCTGTGCCATGCTGCTATTGTCCTTCCTTTCTTTAACCCCCTGTGCCTCTCTGCATTTCTCCTTCCTTTCTTTAACCCCTCTGTGCCATGCTGCTTGTCCCTTGTTTTTTAACCCCTCTGGGCCATGCTGCTATTGTCCCTCCTTTCTTTAACCTCCTATGCCATGCTGCTTGTCCCTCTTTTCTTTAACCCCCTGTGCCATGCTGCTATTGTCCCTACTTTCTTTAACCCCCTGTGCCTCTCTGCATTTCTCCTTCCTTTCTTTAACCCCTCTGTGCCATACTGCTTGTCCCTTGTTTTTTAACCCCTCTGTGTCATGCTGCTATTGTCCCGGGTAATTAGTACCCGCCCCCTCCCCCCCCTCTCGGCAGCCCTGCATTTGGTGAGGAAGGCAGTAGTGTAGGAAAAACGGGATTGGGATGTGCTATTACCCTATTTAATGCTCGCAGTGAGGGAGGTGCGTCAAGCATCTACCAGGTTCAGGCCCTTCGAATTGTTGTATTGCAGGCAGCCTAGGGGCATTCTGGATGTTCTCAAGGAGGGCTGGGAGCAACAGAGTCCAAGAGAACCCAATGTGATCCAGTTTGTGTCTCAGTTGTATGACAGGTTAGGGACGATCACCCCTTTGGTACAACGACATATGCATGAGGCACAGGCGAGACAAAAAAGAAACTACGATAAGTCAGCTGTAGTTAGAGCTTTCCAACCAGGTGACAAAGTTCTGGTCCTGGTACCCACACAAGAGAGTAAGCTCTTCACCCATTGGCAGGGGCCATATGAGGTGATTGAGGCTGTGGGGCCTGTTAATTATAAAGTCAGGCAGGAAGGCATGAGAAAACCTATTCAGACATATGTCAACTTGCTGAAACATTGGCATGATAGGGAGGAGCCACAATCCCTGTTGGTAAACACGGTTGTGCAGGAAATGCAGACACCCTTTCGCGCCGGGATGCGCTATCCGCAATGTCAGCGCCACGACGATTGGTGATGCTAAAGGGAGGGGTATATGGCAAAGAGAGTTCCACTATAAGGGAACTGTTAAAAACACAGCTAGTCTGCAGCAGCAGGATGCAGACAGGGTTAAAGGTTCCCTAGGATCCACATGGGTGCGATTGGTTTGCTGTGATTTGTTGTAGTGCTTGGGGTGGAAGATAAAAACACTATGTGTGGGTGGGACCACCAATGCCAGTAAGTGGCCGGCTTGCAGACAGGAAAGTAATGTCTAGCCAGATGTAGGTGGTGGGGATTTTTGTGTACTGTTACTGGATATGATTGCTGAACCAGCGTTGGAACTGTTTACCATTCTGACAACTTGTCACGGCTCTGAGGTTTTTTGCAGATCACTTGCCTCACTATCGAGGATGGTGGAGGCAGAATACAATGATATTCACAGGATAAGTTCACGGCTTACAAGCATCAAATAATAACACAGGAGAAAGTAGTGCTGCAACGTAGTGTATTGAATGTTGGTACAACAGGAATAGGTATATATATTGGCAAAGATGAATACATGGCAATTCGTTGTAATGCAGATATTAATCACATATGCTACTTCATAGTCGGTAACCCTTGGCAACAGCATGGGATGAGATGATATACAGTTCAATGCAGTGATGATAAACAAGAACACTAGGATCCAATAGAGAACCACACAGCAGATGAATGTAAATCACTGGTACAGCTTACAGTCCAAACAGAGTAGTATATACAACTTTAGCTGATCCGAGAGTAGAGATGACTCAACATAGCAGGTGGTACTGGAATCGCTGATTCTTATTAAGTAAAGCAGTAAGCGTTAAACATCATCCAAGGACTTGGATGAACACTGACACGTGCAGTAGAATGTTGCCTAGAAGTAGCAGAGACGTGAGTAGTATCTGAATCATACGTGGAACTACAGGTAGTAGGATCGTTGTAACTGCAATGGTAAGTTCGCTGTATGGAGCAACTGAACAGAGACACGCAACTTGAGCCCAAGTACTAGCCACCGGCACAACAAGTAGTTCACAATAACAGTCCAGTAACCAGGTAACAGCAGAGTAAGGATAACCCGTGTCAGACGTGGAACTACAGATGACAGGTAACTTGATAGTAGCTCTAACAGTGAGATGCTGCGATCTTAGCCAGCCAGCAGTAAAGTAAACCAATAGATAAAGCACAGGTTTAGCAACAACTCACGATACCCATTCAGCGTGCAGATGAACAGCGGTAAGAAGTTATAACTTGCAGGTGAACAGCAGTGAGGAGTTTGCAGCTTGCAGCTGAACAGCAGCGAGGAGTTTGCAGGTGAACAGCAGTAGGGAGTTCAGTCCAGCGTTAGGTAACGGACACACGGAAGGAGCGTTATACAGCCACATCCAAATGTAATCAGAGTAACACGAAGAACAGGCAATGAGCCCATAACCATGGGAGGTTAATATAGTGCTCCAGGACCAATGAGGTTCAGGAGGAGGTCCAGATCACAGTAGCCAGGAACACCTGTGAAAGTAATGTCTCTGAGGCAGAAGCAAGCAGAATCATGGTTCTTAAAGGGAAAGTCACAGCGCCGACACATAACTATGGGACCGGCGTGTGACACAACTGCTTATAAATGGTTGAGCATATCTGTGTCGGATTCCTGTGAATGCTTAACTTTCTTACAGTATGTATTAATGCTGTAATGGTGTGTTGGTTTTATTTATTATTTTGCATGTGTATTGCCTTCTTAATTGCATTACCTTTCATTTAAATTCTTTGACATTTGAATGCACTGAGAAGTCAACAAAGATGAATTCATATTTTGCATCCACTATGGCCATCAGGAAAATACTGAATAATTCCTTGTAATTGTAGAAATAGGAACCTGTTTTAGAGGGTGGCATAATTCTGACAATTTCCATCTATGGCCACACCACAGTTTGGAGAATTTCACATTTCTTAGATTCTTCAGAAATTTGCCATTCCTCAACCTTTGATGGGAACTAAAAAAGTAAGATTGTTGCAATGTTAAATCAATACATGCATCTATTGTTATCATATTAACTATTTGACTTTATATTTTTATTAAACAGCCATCTGCGTTCTTTCAGAAGGGGATTTCCGATGTGGTGGAGGATACTGTGGAGATGCCAGCTCCCACCCAGCCATAGGAGGCAGACAACACAGAAGTCATGACTTGTCGGATACTGGACTCAACCAATCAGGCTGATGGAAAAAGAAGATGACGAGTGTGATCTTTTGTGTCCAGCCATAGCAAAAATACGCTTGGATGCTGAAAACAGGGCAGAGGCCGAATTATTAATTATGGAGGTCCTTTATAGGACTAACAGAGTGGAATTCACCAAGTACACGGTTATGACAGAGTTCCCACCAAGACATGTACAAGACTTCTATAGGCTTGATCATTCCCCTCATTTACCGTTACCTCCCCACAGGCAACATCAATATAAAGATGCTCCACTACCTCTTATGTCTATAGGACTTCCACACCAAGAAGCAGTGTCAGTATACTGCAATATAATGGAAGCCCTTCATCTTTGGAAAATGTTGAACAGTACCACTATAAGCATCTTTGACTTTAAAGAAGTTTTCACCCTCTATTTTATGCAATGTTTTTTTAAAGTTTGACTTCCCTTTATTTATAGGTCTTAGATATATACATTTGTGTTTTCTTTGATATGTCAATAAGTTCAGATATATATGTTAATAAGAAAAATTGTTTAAAATCTATCTATGATGACCTGACAGCTTGAGGTGAAATAGTTGTGCTCTACTTGACATCAGCCAATGTCCTTCCAGTAGCCAAAAATCTCATGGTACCAACCAGTCTCTGCTCTGCAGATATAGGTCTCCTGAAATATGTGTCCTCCTTTTTATGAGTGGGGTGAGCAGTTGCAGCAGCTCCTGGAAAGTAGGGTCATCCATCCACAGGAAATTCCTGACGTCATCAAGATTATACTTCGGTATCTCCTGCAGCAATGGCATATGAGAAAAGGACTCCCTGCTCAGGAACAATTGCAATTCTTTCTTTGCCTTTTTCTCCCCGGTTTATTATGGTCGCCATGGTGACAAGCAAACAAGCATGAAATTTTCTTTTACAGTGTAGGCTTATTATAAACAATAAAATCTACAGAGTGTACAGTTCTGCAGGGAGAGAACCGAATGTAAACTATATACAAAGCAATGAATGACGATGATGTTATTTCCTCTTCCCGGATGTTTGTGTGTGTGTCTGTGTGCGTTGAGGTTCAGACCATTATTTAAATTAGGTTTACATATTGCTGCAGGGTAGGGAGGTATCTGTAGAGTGTGTATGGAGTCATAATATTTTCAGCAAATAGTTATGAGAGATGCAGATCTTAGATCTGACGGTAAATCATATAGCTGTGTACATATGAACTGACATGCTCTTCGGAACTTTCAGTTGTTGGTAAAATCAGAGACTGCATCTGAAGTAAGATTGCATAGGTGTGTATCCAGCTTTACTCTGCCTATAGTGAAGATTAGAGTCTTACTACCTAGCCCACCAGCTGTTTTAGGAGGCAATCCTATTGCTAGATGAAACACAATTTGCGGGTCATAGATTCCTGCAAAGTAGTGTTTTATTTTGTGTCTTAAAAACACTAAAAAACATTTCAATATTATATATGACTGTATGGTACTAGTATAAAAATAGTATTGTCATATAATGTATTTATGGACAGCATCCACTAAGAGTCGAGTTATGGACTAAGAATTCCTGTCAGTATCTGGGCACTGAATTTGCATGGCTGTTCCATTCCTCCAACGAGGCGCTTGTTGCCATGTATTAACTGTAGAATTACCAAAGTTATCCAAGAAACAGGTGGCGCGGTGAAGTGAACCATAACTAATTTCATAATCCAAGGATAATTCCATCTTGCACCACTTTTCTTTTCTGCCAATGCTGTGTGCCAATGTTTCCTAGATGGTGCTATGAACTGTCGTGTGTTTGTGTCATTGCTCTGTCGCTTAGCATCCAGCCAGGTCGCTGCAGTCTTTGTTTGAAAGTGTATGAAAATAATATTGTGACCTGTGAGATGGTCAAAATTGCAAATGACTTGAAATTAGTGTTATCGAGCTTAATAATAATGTAGGTGGGGAAAAAAAGCAAAATTACGTGATTTTAGCAAAAATAAATAAATAGGGATTTTAGAAAAAAATAGAGATCCAAAACCAAAACATGCAAGGGCGGTTTTGCCAAAACCAAAACACGAAGTTAATCCAGATCCGAAACCAAAACTAGAACACTGGGTTCGGTGAACATCTCTAGCTACAATGCTGGCTCTACTGGTTTTACACACAAGTCTGTTCGGTGGGGTTGGATTTTGTTGGTGCTTGGCAATCATTTTGAAACACACATTTGGTATATTTTTTTTATTTAATAGGGTCAAATTGATCACTTGCACATTTGTATGGCTTCAGGACAAGCATGGTACTCAATAATAATCCTATCAAGGTTGAAAGGGTTTTCAGGGGAAGAACTTCTACCATTCAGTTAAGGGTTTGTTTGCTGTTTAAATTGCTGATATAATTTAACAATATATAGGTTTGTATCTGTAAAAGCACCTTTACAATGACCCCTATATGTGTTCATTTCCTGTATATATACACAAGCTTTAACCTGCTGGATGTGCAGTTTGTGTGAGTTGTAGTTAAGGCTACAAACAAAACAGCGCTGAAATATCGTCTATTGCCCGTTACTGATTTATGTAATATAAAGTTTACTTTCTTATTCAACAGTCTTTTTAGTCAGAAACTATGCACCATTTTGCATGTGAGCAGACGGTGAGGAAGAAGTCAGCTGACACTAGTACTGAGACTGACAGCCTGACTCCCCGGGCTGCCTGTGTGTGATCCCGGCCATGCTGTGTACAGGCGGGAAGTGCTGGGTGAGCTGCTGACTGCACAGCTTCCTGCTCTGCATGTTATACATGTTATCATTATGGTGCAGGAGTTTCAGGTTCTCCGATGTTTCTCCTGTCAGATCTTCCAGGTGCACCAGGTACCGGTCTGTGTGGCTGCATGACTTGGACAATTGTTTCTGTATGTAACTCCAAATATTATCTTAACTGCGTTATATTTTGTAACTTTATGCCTCCCCCTTAGGTTAAAAAGAGCAAGAAATGGGCTTGTAAGCTCTGTGGAGAAAAGCAATCATTGCTAAAGGTCAGTTATTATTTTTTTGCAAATATTGTCTGGGGCAGAATTGTAACTTTTTTTTTTTTTTTTTTTTTTTTTTTTTTATATAGGAGTTAAATCTATATTCTATTTTCTAGCATCTGTTTTGCAGGGTGCATCCTTTCACCTTTTCTACTTCACATTGGCAGTTGATGGGGCAACATTGATTTTCTAAAGTCTCACAGGGCTGACACTGGTTATGCCCAAAATATCATTTAAAATCAGGTTTTATAGGTAAATCTTTGTGAAGACAGCCAATGCCTTTCATAAATGAAACGAATCCCTGATTAATTTATGAGAACTGTTTCACACAAAATAGGTGCTGTAAGCAGCCAATCATGTTTCAATCTGTTTAGTTGTCATGGGTTACAGCATTTGTTTTTTTATGTTTGTGGCTCAGTTTTTATTAATGTCCCCCAGTTTCTGAACGTGTATAGCTGTCTACCAGCTAATACATGCAGGAGTTCCTGTCCATTCCACATCTAGCCTGTGATATAGGCCAACAAACACATTTGCAACAGAAGACTTCCTACCAAATATATCTCTTTAGATATAACACTGTATTTATAAATATAAACGGCAGAATATTTACATTACCATTACTTATATACACAACAGTACCATTCATGTATGACTAGATGCCACTTACATGGGGTTCTATTACTGTATTTTTTGTTGTACTGTATTCATTTATTTGCTCTTACAAATAATTTATTGCATGGAATGCTGTGTCTTGTAGACATTATTTTAAAATCCGCCTTGCCTGAAAAAGTTATTTATACCCTCACTGGACTCCTTTGTTAGCGTAAAGCCGGAAGCCTGTTAGTGAATAATGCACAATTGTTGGTATATTTTAAACCTGATTTAATTTTAAGAAGATGCAAAGATCTTAAGTGTTAATGAACCCAATATACTAACTTGAACTACCCTTAGTAAACAGCAATATGACCAAGATCTCAAACCTTTTTAACATGTAGTGTGTTTTTATGCAAAATATTTCACACCCCTACCAAACCTATAACTGTAGATTAACAATGCATTTTCTTACCCTATTTTTAACTTGTGAGGTGACTGTTCAGCTTTTCAGAAGCTTTCCTTCACAATCCACCTGTCATGAACAAAATCTGATTTTGTTTGCAGGTTGTCCATTCTGTATTGCAACAGCAGTAGTCTGAAGCCTGTTTTTGTGGGTTTACATATATGGTTTTAAATATATTTAATCGTGTAGAACAATAGGTGTCACAGGGGGTTGAACCCACCAATGCCTGCCTCCGCTCGTTCTGCTCTTCTGAGAATATGAGGGAGTCCGTGTTTCACATGAGCAGAGTGGGGGACCTTGAAAAGCATTGCCGCTGGTTATATAGACCTTTAAAGAAGTTTTCACCCTTCACGTATATTTATTGCCTTGTACATACCCTCATACCCTAAATACATTGATTTTATCTAAGAAGTTACTCTATGGATACAATGGCATTTAATAGCAGAGAGCATAGCGAAGTTTTGTCTTAACCATTGGCAACAAAAATAAACAATTCTGCCCGATGACTGAAAATTAGTAAAGAAAATGTATATAGTAAAAGTTGCAGGGTGGCAGCTATACTCCAATGCATTATAATGGGCAGCACAGCGGCTTAGTGGTTAACACTTCTGCCTAAGAGCACTAGGGTCATGAGTTTGATTCCCAACCATGGCCTTATCTGTGTGAAGTTTGTATGTGCTCCCTGTGTTTGCGTGGGTTTCCTCTGGGTGCTCTGGTTTCCTCCCACACTCCAAAAACATACTGGTAGGTTAATTGGCTGCTATTAAATTGTCCTTAGTCTCTGTCTGCCTGTCTGTCTGCCTGTCTGTCTGTCTGTCTGTCTGTCTGTGTAAGTTAGGGGATTTAAGTTGTAAGCTCCAATGGGGCAGGGACTGATGTGAATGAGTTTTCTGTACAGCGCTGCTGGTGGAGCTATATAAATAGCTGATGATGATGATCATCAGGAGGTATAAAACATCTTTACATTCCGAATATGTTTGGTTTATCCCACAAACTAGGGTGTAAACAGGGGAGACATACACCACAACTGTTGTTCTAACAATGATTTCCTTTAAAAAAAGAAAAAAAAGATTGCTTTCTTACAGATTTATAAGTGGTAAGGAAGGTTGTTGCTATAATGAGGCAGCACTTTATCCAGGTCTGTAGATTGTTACAAAGGGCCTCACTTAGAATTAGCAATGCAAAAAACGAGTGCACTGGCACCTGGACAAAACATGTTGCAATGCAAGGGATGCAAATACATTTATTTATATTTGCATGTATGGACAATGCTGGCGGCTTTTTGCATGCGGTACACAAATACTTGACATCTTTATTTTACACTGGAATTTAGAGTTGAGCCATTGCACGCCCCTTCCCAAGTCTAAATATTTCAAATCCAGCCCCCGTTCAATGTAACATGGTTTTGCCAAGGTGAAAATGTACTCCTGTTTTTGCTTTCCTCTTAACCCTAAATGAGGCCCAAGATTTCATGTTACATAAACCAGCTGTGTATTTATGCTGTAATTTTCCTATAAAGTATTTTTACATGTATTCATTTCTCTATATTTCAATCTGATTATAGGTTTTTGGTCAAGGCTCTGGAGCAGACTGCAGACACCATGTCCAGAAGTTGAACCTCCTTCAGGGTGAAGTGGGGGAGGCAGCTAGTAGCACAGCTGGGTGAGTTCAGTATATGATCCCAGGGGCAAATGCAGGATATCTGGAGGGGGGTTTCCGCTCTGCATAGTGGGCATGACCAGCATGCAAGGGGCGTGGCTGTCATATGAGACTGCTGCTCTCCAACTCTTAACCATCCCCTTAAAATACATGTGCAATGTGGCGTGCACTCCTGTTAGGTGAATGCAGCTCTCCCTTCATAACCAGTGAAGTGTGACATACTTCCCAAAATCCTGACTGAGCAGGACAGTCGCACAAATTCGGAACTGCGCCAACAGAATTAGGACAGTTGGCAGACTGGCCTGCTTTCTCCTACCCGTTCTTGAGGCTTTCGCTACCTGTTGCTGGTTGTGCCTTAAGCTCAGTTGCTGCTTGCCTAGATCCTGGAATGTTGGGGCCCTGTTTGGATATTACACATTTTCACTATATCCCGGCTTTTCTGCTTATATAACAATGTTGTCATTTTAATTACATGGTGATATTAATAATAACTTCACTGGGAACCAGTAACATCACTGATGCATTGTGTTTACAGTTTTAAGTATATTGTTTCCTTCTATAGTCGCAGAAAAAATGTGTATAGTCCCCTGTCCACTGGATCTGCCACAAACTAATACTGGTTACTGGTGCTTAGAATTCCCAAGCACAGCATTATAACACACTGTGCTATTATACCACCCAGAGCTGTGCTCACTCAAATAGGAGCAGGACTCGGACTTCTGTAACGCTTTGCCTTGGAACACTAAACACTGTGAACCAGTTGTAACAGTTTCCAGCCAAGACAGAGAAGATGAGGAGCTGGAAAACAAGAGTTACTGTGAAAGTTGCACCTGGCTAGCTAGGAGCTGTGGTCAACCAATCATTATCATCTATTTATATAGCGCCACTAATTCCGCAGCGCTGTACAGAGACCTCATTCATATCAGTCCCTGCCCCATTGGGGCTTGTAGTCTAAATTCCCTAATATATACACACACAGACAGAGAGAGACAGACTAAATTTTATAGCAGCCAATTAACCTACCAATATATTTTTGGAGTGTGGGAGGAAACCAGAGCACCCGGAGGAAACCCACGCAAACACGGGGAGAACATACAAACTCCACACAGATAAGGCCATAGTCGGGAATTGAACTCATGACCCCAGTGGTGTGAGGCAGAAGTGCTAACCCAATCAGATGCTTTAATCCATCTAAGCTATTGAGTCGACATGGACAGATGGAGATCTCCTGCTCTGAAGATTGCAGCATCTGCTTTGTCATTAATGGCACAATCCAGCTTAAACCCCCTTTACATTGTAGCAAAAGATATGGATGGACATTAGTATTTCAAGACATATTTGTGTTTCACAGTGCTAAAGATTTGTATCTTTAGATTTTTGTTCTGAACTATTTCCCTTGTTTGCTGACTGCATTGTTCTTATCCTGTATATATTAAATTGTATTAAGGATGAGTTTTAAAAATGACGTACAATTATGTTATAATCCTGTTCTGTGGTCAGGTCATGCTGGCAGGTGTAGTCTCCTATGTCTGTGTAATATAATTAAGTAACCCTACAGTAAATTATTATGGATATTACAAGTTACCTTGGACAACCATGTACTTTATAAAAGCAGTCTGCCTGTGTGCCGTGTGCATATTGTCAATGAACTCTTTGACTTATAATATCCTTGTAATTTACAGTAGGGCGGTACATTACCCCATATATTATCATGCCTAGTAGTCTGGCCATATTGGGTAAGTGTGATGTTCTATGTCTGTAGTGTCATAGACTTATCTTATCATGTTCTATGATCCAGTTTTGTTGAATAGTTATCCATATCCATATATAGATATTGATCTGTGTGCAGTATATTTGTTTGCTTGATATAACAATTATACCTAGAGTAAAAGCTGTTGAGTTAAAGTAAAAGAGTTGTAATGATGTTATGCAATCCTCCTCCAAGGCTGGACAAACCATAACAGTGATTGCTAGCACCTAACTTCGGTTTACTTGAAGTGTAAACTGATACATATTTGCCTTTGCTTCCTAAATCAGCCAGTGTACTTGTTTACTATTATCTGTATCTGTATTCTGTGGCCCATGTACTGTACAGTTTGCCCTGTACATTGTTCTCTGATGACCAGACAAGACTTGCTAATGCTGTTTGATAATGGTTCTTATTCCATTCTATGATTGCTGGGCACGAGCTCTATACAGATTACATTTATATCACATTGCCATGTATTCCTTTGCAGGCATAGCTGCCAAAATGCAATCTCCGGTAGTGATGTTGATGATGACAACACACAGCAAAGACTGGGGATTTCGCAGGTAATTTACCTCTCGGCTATATCAGTATTTGATTTTCCATGGGTTACTTAGTATTCCATTATACCTTACTTTTGTTTGGTTTGTGTGTCTTGTTTTTTTTCTTTTTTATTCATTGCTCTGGAGATAACCTGTCACCAGGTCATTACTATATTTCTACCATAATAATTTATTTGCTAAACTGCATTTTGATAGAAATAAAGGATATCAATTATTACTATCATTTTGTTCTTAATCAAATAAACAAAAATCAACGATACATTATAACCACAGGATTTCTAACAATATAACTGTATCCTATAATCCAATGAACCTTGCTGATGCAAGGTGTTCTAGTTATAGCAAAATTATATCCAAATATCTGCAGCATTCCTGAATGCAGTTATATCTCCTCTTGTACGACTTTATGGTAATGCCTTAAGTAAAAACTTGAACAGCATTATGAAGGTTTGTTAGAATGTACTAAACCACAATACTTGGCATTTTTTATTAAAATATCCCGGTTTTTAGATGAGGTTATTACACAAATAATGCTACACCTTACTATACGTATTCCTCTGTCCACGCTCAACTACATAGGCTGCCCAAATAAATCTAAACTATAACTGTTCTATGACTCTCAACCACCGTTATTATTTAGAATGGTAACCCTTATTGAGCAATCAGGAATTTTATTGATCTAAGTTAGACAATTAAATCAAAATTCTGGTCACTACAGGTCAATACACGCCATAAGTGAATAACCCATAAATACATATTACATCAAAGATACAGATTTATCACACATTCTAGTAAAGCAGTTGTATCTTGAATATGCAGTACAGTTCTGGGCACCACTCTATAAAAAAGATAATTTGGAACTAGAAAGGGTTCAGAGAAGGGCGACAAAATTGATAAAGTGTATGGAGTCTTTAAGTTATGAGGAAAGGTTAGCCAGTTTAGGCATGTTTACTTTACAAAAGAGGCGTCTAAGAGGAGATATGATTACTATGTACAAATGCATTAGGGGGTCAATACAGAGAACTTTCATGGGAACTTTTTACCCCAAGGACTATACACAGGACACGTGGTCATCCCCTAAGGTTAGAGGAGAGGAAATTTCACAACCAACAAAGGAAGGGGTTCTTTACAGTAAGGGCAGTCAAAATATGGAATTCATTGCCAGGGAAGGTTGTGATGGCAGATTCAATAGATATGTGTAAGAAAGGGTTAGATAAATTTTTAGCGGAAAAGTGTATCCAGGAATATGACTGTTAATTAAAATTAAGGATAGTAGTGAATATAGGGTAAAATAGGACTGCAATATTGGGTCTGGGGGGATTTTTGACAATTGAAACAGATTGGCGGTTGCTTACTCTGGATCAATTTCAAATATAAGTGCAGGATCGCAAGAGATCCAAAATAGGATGAACTTGATGGACTGGTGTCTTTTTTTTTCAACCTCATCAACTATGTTACTATCTGACCCTTGCCAATATAGCTTCACAATAAGAATGTCAAGGTAATTACAACAGTTCACTTATGTGTTTAATGGCACTTGGATAAATATTTCCTTAATTGTGTTGCATATGATGTAAAACACAAAGCTTTACTTACCTGTGATTCGGGGGTTCCACAGACGTGTCAATGCTCCTAGCATACAATTCTCTTTCCTGGGCAGGCTTTGTTCAGGGTTGTCAAAACCCTTGCCCGATTAATTGAAAGTTAAAGGGGGTGGTTTTGACAACTGTAGTGAGGCCAGCCCAAGCAGAAGAGGGGATCCATGCTGTGTACTAGTGTGCGCAGGAGAGCGGAGAACAGCGCGTTAATTTAAGTACTAGTTTATTTGATCTTTGATTTATTTAAACAAAAAATACGATGCTCCCAGGAAAGGGTGACCATGAGCCGCTGGAATAAATATCTGGAGGAAAAGAGTGACAACGCGTGCGAGGAGGAAGAGAGCCAGATTGATACTGACCAGCAGAAAATTACACCATCAACTATCAGGTCATAATCTTTTAACTGAATGAAAAATTGGATCCTAGTATGTATGGTGGAGGATCTAGATTTTAAGTTCCAATGGGGCAGGGATTGTTGTGAATGATGACATAGTCTCTGTACATCCCTGTGCAATATGATTGGTGCCATATAAATGATAATAATTAATAAGGCAGAGAGATGTAGTATAGGACTTATATACTACTGAGTCCTAGCAATTGGGAGAGGGGGTAGAATAGACTGTGTTTTGCAACTTTTTTTTTTTTAAATTTCCTTCTTTTTGTTTTTATTAACCATTTTTTAATTGAGTTACAAAAACCTTTTTTTTTTTTTTTTATCAGAAATCAAATAAGCTTGTGGCCAACTCCTGCATTAACTTAGCCTGTCTCACACTTGGCAGGGTAGAATAATACACTTAGTGATTGGTCCTATGAAGCAGTTCTGAGGTTGTCATTAGATGACATTTGAGACTTAACACACTTTAACTATAATAACTATCTTCATAAATGTTTTCTACAGCTCTGAAATGTGAAATCCTAATATTTGTACGACGTGTGCTCTTTTTTTACTTTAGGAAACGTAAGAAGATTTTACAATATGGCTGTGGATTGGATGACCAGAATACCAAAGGAGTGGTAGAAAACATTCCAAAGAAAAACAGAATCTGTGAGGTTTGTGTCGATGAGCATATTATATAAAATAGGTTAATAGGGCTAGATGTAAACCATATACCTGGGAGGTGAGTGCATCTGATTTTGACTGCATTTTAATGGTATCTAAAACAAGCATATAGGTCAGTGTAGGACCTGCATATAATGAGGTGCTCTTGACACTGGGATGCAAGTTTAAATGTTTTGATCAAAATATGAACTAATACCTCATGTTTTCATTTTGTTAGACACACACAGATCTGCAGTGTTGAGGAAAATCGCTGACAACTTTCTTTTTTTTTTTTATATACATATATGGACATTTACATTGCCATGCACCTGGTACCATATCTAATATGGTATATACAGAGCGCATTCTTATTTTTTCTCTGGTTTTGAACCAAACTTTTTAACCCATGGTTGCAGACAGGTATAATTCCAGATGATTGTTCCAACTACTATAAAGAAAAAAGCAGTTGGGAAGAGTATGATCAAACTTTGAGTCTCAGATTAATATTGGAATCACTTCACAAATAGTCAATAATAAATGTTATTTTTACTTATTACTTGTGAGCAAGTAATTTGCAAGACCCGAGGCAGCAAAGATTTGTTGCAGGAAGATTTAAAAAAAAACAAAAAAAAACCACTAGATTTATTTGACAATCAGTATTTAAAGTTATAGATCAGAGTGGATATAACTTATTTAGATAAAGTGAATTCAGAAAATTGAAATCCATGGTTTTGACTCCGACAGGGACAGGGAGAGGGAAGGTGGTTTGGTTAAAGGACAGGAGGTAGTGGTGTAAGATTAGATAAAGAGTACCCCAGGGATCAGTTAGGGGTTCTGTTTTGTACGTTCATTTGTGACGATCCTTATGGTCTACAAAAGAAGGTTTTTTTTTTTTTGTAGCTGATACAGTCAGGGCCGCCGAGAGGGGGGGGGAGCGGGTACATTTTACCCGGGCCCGGCCATGCCAGGGGGCCCGGGCCGGGCCCTTGCTGCTATTTTTTGTCATTTTTTATTTTTTATTTTATTTTTTTGTATTTTGCGTATTTTTATTTTTTTAAAAAAAAAATTCCCGCGGGGTAGGGGGAGGGGGGGGGGGGGCGTTGGTGGGGGGAGCTATAAGAAATAAAAAAAAAAAAAAAAAAAAATCAATACTCACGTGACCGCGGCGCCGCGTCCCTCCTCTCCTGTCTTCTCCATTCACACTGACTGTCGGGCGTGACGTCATCAAGTCACGCCCGGCAGTCAGTCAGTGAGGAGCGCCGCAGCCTGACAAGACCAAAGAAGAAGAAAGAAGAGAAGACAGAAGAGAAGAGAAGAAAAGAAAGAAGCTGACAAAAGGTAAGGAAAGAAACTGAGAGGCACAGAGGAGGAAAAGAGAGGGACAGAGGAGGAAAAGAGAGGCACAGAGGAGGAAAAGAGAGGCACAGAGGAGGAAAAGAGAGGCACAGAGGAGGAAAGGAGAGGCACAGAGGAGGAAAAGAGAGGCACAGAGGAGGAAAAGAGAGGCACAGAGGAGGAAAAGAGGGGCACAGAGGAGGAAAAGAGAGGCACAGAGGAGGAAAAGAGGGGCAGAGAGGAGGAAAAGAGGGGCACAGAGGAGGAAAAGAGGGGCACAGAGGAGGAAAAGAGAGGCACAGAGGAGGAAAAGAGAGGCACAGAGGAGGAAAAGGGGGCACAGAGGAGGAAAAGAGAGGCACAGAGGAGGAAAAGAGGGGCACAGAGGAGGAAAAGAGGGGCACAGAGGAGGAAAAGAGGGGCACAGAGGAGGAAAAGAGGGGCACAGAGGAGGAAAAGAGGGGCACAGAGGAGGAAAAGAGGGGCACAGAGGAGGAAAAGAGGGGCACAGAGGAGGAAAAGAGGGGCACAGAGGGGCAGAGAGGCACAGAGGAGGAAAAGAGGGGCAGAGAGGCACAGAGGAGGAAAAGAGGGGCAGAGAGGCACAGAGGAGGAAAAGAGGGGCAGAGAGGCACAGAGGAGGAAAAGAGGGGCAGAGAGGCACAGAGGAGGAAAAGAGGGGCAGAGAGGCACAGAGGAGGAAAACCGGCAGAGAGGCACAGAGTTATAAAAAAAAGGGGCAAAGAGGCACAGAGTGAATAAAAAGGGGGGAAAGCAGCATGGAGGGCGCAGTGTAGTTGTGATGGGGCTTGTTGCAATGTAGTGTGTGTGCGGTAGGTGGTGGCTAATTAATGGGCGCTATTTTGTTTGTAGGGTGATGGTGAGGCAATTTAATAGTGGGGATTATTAATTTAAGATGGGGTGATTTGGGGCCTATTGAATGTGGAGGTGAGTTTGGGGAGGATGAGGTCTATTTATTAAATGTGACTATGAATTATTTAATGGCAGTGATGGTTGCGGGAAATAGGTATTGCTAGGCTGTTTGCATGACGGGAAATAGGTTTATTTATTACATGTGAATTCTATTATTTTAATGTTGGGGCTGGAGGAAGGCCTAATTATTAATCGTGGGTGCTATTGATTTAACGCTGCGTCTGACTGAAATTTTCTAAATGTAGCCATTTTTTTCCCAAATAGGTCCTTCTACATTCCAAGATCCAGGCAAGCCACAACTAAAGAAACCAGCAGCCTCGGGTGGAGAAAGTGAGAACAGGTAGGACAGAGCAGCATAGTGTGTGAAATGTTGTGATTCTAGTAGGGACAATGCCAATGTTTGGTGAGCCCAGTGGGCGCAGGCCAAGACTGAACTGTTTGTGTACACACTGCATTCTTTGTATACTACACTGTGGTGCTGGATGTCTTAAAAGTCAGGAGTGCTTGGACATATGTGACGCTGTGGTGAATTCAGGACCTAGTGATTTTGATGTGCTAGCTATGCGCCCAACGGTGCATTGCCACGGCCCCAAATGTATGACCACATTCCCGAAAATTTTTGCACCGTCGTTAGGCTAGCCACGCCCCAATGGCGCATTGACACGCCCCTGAATGTATGACCAAACCCGCGTCGTGTTTTTTGCGCCGTTAGGCGGCGCAAAAATTTTTTAGGGCTTACTCAACTATGGGGGGGCCCCATGAGTTTGTTGTACCCGGGCCCTGAATTCCTCTTGGCAGCCCTGGATACAGTTTTGTGACAGGTTTGATAATCCAGAAGGTTTAAAACAAATGCATAGTGATTTAGAGACAATAGGGGAGATGAAACCTTCAATGTAATCAAAATGCAGTATAATGCATGTGGCACACACAGAATACAGAATGAATGGTGATGTTATGAAACCAACGCCAAGGTCCTTTTCCTCAGTTGTGTGTTAATATCATATGAAGGTAAGCAAGAGGTGTCTGCAAGCTGTGAGAAAAGCTAGAATACTTGGTTATATACAGTAGGTAGAGGTATTAGCCTGAAGAGTGCAAAAATACATTAATAGAGAATCCACCTCCAAAATAAAACACACACAGGTTCCTGTAAGTCAGATTCAGTGTTTACTTATGGTGCAGCCTGTAGGGATAATGTCTCCAAGTAAACATCCTCTTTATAGTTTTACACTGAGCTTCTTAAAGTTTCTTTTATCTTGTTTCTGTTAGGGGGAGGTCACTGCAGGAGCGATAAACAAAGTAGTGAGGAATAGGGTAATAGAGGGGAGGCCTCGTAGTATTCAGTCCAGGGGCCCGAAAGGCAAGAAAATATATTGGGAGTGCTATGGATGATGCTAAAATTAAATTCCATGCGATAGACCTGACAGATCTTATTCATAATGGAGAATGGTTCTGGATTTTTCCATTATAAGGCAATCTGGCCCTTCGTGGCTTTATTTATGTAAGTGATTCGTTTTTGTGTGTGTTTAGGAATATCTGGGATGGGGTAAGGAAGAGTAGGATAAAGAGTCCGGGATAATTATGACAGTGATACTAATAATTAAGCTGTGTATTTCCTGCCAAAGAGGAGTTATTTTCGGCCAATTTAGGACAGAGTACCTTCATTACCACAGTGACACCAACAAAGAGGGGAAAAATTACATGGAGCTTGTGAGGAACAAGATAGCAGGGGTAGTATATCTTGCGAGCATTCTCACTAATCTTAGCACAAATTGAAGTTTAAAGAGAGAATAAGTCTAATTGTAGCCCAATCCTCAGGGTCAACAATCTCCCCCATATTCTCCTCCCATTTAATCTCACGTGGGTCTTTGGAGGAACTGTTGTTTCATTATTAAGCGGTAGAAAGTGAAGATGAGGCTTTGGAAAAGGACCTGTGTGTGCAAAAGGACACAAGTACAGAGGATTGGTGTATATCGGGGTGAACGTGACGCATGGTGTCATAAAAGTGCCTGTGTTATAGGCATTGCTAGAAGTAGGGATATGAAATGGGTTTGAACATCTGCAAAATGTCAGGAAAAGTTGAGTGGGGGCCAGATCATTGAGGAATTTAATGTCACGTCCATTCAGAGAACTGGGTGGGAGTGACACCAGGATGGATGTGGGTTATTCAATAAGGGGGCAATGCCTCGAGTTGGGAGTCATGTGAGTTGATTGTATGGTTCTGGGTTTGTAATGAAAATGCTAAGGGAGCAGGTAAACTAGAGTGAGGACACGTATGTGGTGGACTAAGCCACAGCAAGGTGGATGCTGAGTGGGAGGTTATTGTTTTGTTTTCTTTTATTCATGTATTTGATGTATTCTAGGGCGCGAGTGTATCTACAACAGGAGCCATTCAGCCTTCCTGTATGAAAATTGAGGATTTGGGTTCTTCAAAATGTAATGAAAAAACCGTGGTGCACACATTACCGGTGATACAGTCCCAATCTAGATGGCAGAGGTTTCTTTCCATCAACAAACCTGAGGAAAAGTCTGAAGAGAACATCTCCAGTATTCCCAGTTTCCATAAGGAAGATCTGGAAAGAGACACTGCATTAAATAGAAGGACTCTTGAGAACAATAAAGGGCCAGCTTGGTTATCTGCTAGTGATCAGCTTAGTGAGACAGATACATTCCTTGCCCATAAAGTCTGTACCTCTGTGCAAGAGACTGGTCTGTACTCGGTCGACCTTAGAGCTGGTGCTTCTAGCTCGCTGTCAAAACCCTTCACTCAGTCTAATATCTTCCACACTGATGAAGATTTTGATGATAACTATTAATACCAATATCATCCTAAACTCTCCTTCAAGAGTAAAGTGCACCAATGGTTAACCCACAATGACAATGCAGCCTAACAATTCACTAGGACAGAACTGAGGCATCGGTGATGTGCCTGGTTCTTAATGTGATGAATTCTCTGGAATATTAGTTCACCTCATACATTAAGATGGGGGAGAGAGCATGTTGCCTTGTTTTATTATTTTTTACTGGTAAATATAAAGGCAAACTATACATTGATGATTGTGTCCCTACAATTACCTGTGAATGTGTAATTAGTTATGTATATGTTATTCAGTCTCACTTTACAAAAATGTTGCATGTATTTACAGTTTATTGTACAGGTGTAGTCCCTACATGTATGAAGTTTATTGTACAGATGAAGAGTGCAAGATATTTATTCCACTATGCTAGATATAAAAAAAAAAAAAAATACATAAAGATTTAAGCCAGGTTAGACCACAGCATGGTGGAAATAGATTTAATAGGATTAAACTGTCTTTTTGTAGTATTGTCCATATTTTAATGTTCTGTTTAGACAACCTGTGGCCCATCTGTTGAAGAGTCCCCTGTAAGCTCCCCACACCGTTTATGAATGGGGATTGATGTAGTGGGAGTATTGTGTCCTTCTGGATATTAGACTTCTTTGAAACAATCAAGTTTCTATTAAACTTTGGGGTTTGACTGACATAGCAGAGTGGCTGCCTTTAGGTCTAGTAACCATTGATACAGAATATACACTAAATCCCCTGGGGAAGAAGGAAACGAAAAGCAAATTTGTAATGCTCAGAAAGCTTTAATTGCAAGTTGTCTGACACATTTAGAGTATTACAGAATATTCACGTCATTCATACAGACAGGTCCTCAACAAACTAGCACTGTGGAAATCTGTCTATAGTTCTAGATGTGACAAGAACAATCAAGAGAGGGTTCATAAGCTAGTTCAATATGTAGACAAATATATGTTGATTATTCCTGCTTACAGCTATTTTTAGATTTATTAACATTTAAAATCTTTAACATTCCAGTACATTTAAAATTGTTGTGCAAAACTAATCAAAATTCGTACGTTTAGGTGGAGATGGTAATTTATAAACTCCCTTTTCTCATTCTTACTTATTCAACCACAGGCCGTTTTTTCTTTCTATTGGGACAATATACATTTTCTCATAAAATCAGTCTCCTTTGGGTTTAACTGCTGCAGAAGTTTCATCAGTGCATGCTGGGACTTCTAGTTCCATTGGCCATTTAAGTCTACTATTGCCTTAAGGCAGGTGGGAAACAGCTACTGTACAGTGTTCCTATGTTAGCCAATTAATACAACAGTGGTTTCTCATATTAAAAGCAGGCGTTATTAGAGGAAACGCTACACTACGGCCTAGTTTGGCCTTAATAGACAGGATTTCCTACAGTGTATAATCAACAATTAATCATACTAGTAAGTTCAGAGAAATATAAGGAGGCAGTTATAAACAATAAAACACAAATATTGACGTTATGGGCGAGGAATATGCCGCACAGACTGCATGGTGTCAAGGGCAGCCCCGATGTCGTACTGCTTTGCTTGCAGAAGCCGTGTGAGCCAACCTTCTTCGTCTGTGAACCCCATAGACAGCATTTGTGATAGAGATTCAATAAGCTGAGGGTCTGCTTCTGTAAGAGTAATAAACAAGCCACATCACTAAAAGCACACACAGTATTACTAAAAGACTATGTTTAAACAAACGTGGCTGTGTCAGCTATGCTCTCTGTAAAATGAGGTCACTGAAGTAGGTGGCACTTAAAGACCACCCTGCGTGGAACGTTTAGAAGCTGTGACATCACAATGTATTTAATGTTAAAGCAGAATAATATTTCCTCAACAGTTGTTAACATATAGTTAGTAATGCTGTTATGCAAAATGTCAAACCCCTATACAGAAATCCAAAGATGGTGATAAGTATATTGCACTGTCGATGTGTCAGAATTCTACCACTATTGAAAGGTGATTGGTCAGTTCTGTTTTGTTGTAGTGGCCAAAGGAAACAATCCATCTAATCATCTACATCAGAAGTAGAAAGCCCATGTTCAGCCAACTGTTGTGGATTCACAAACCTTTACATGCTGGGACTTACAGTTCCACACCTGGCGAGCAACAAGTGCCTGAAGCCTCACCTTTTTTTTCCCCAATACTGTATGTATGTTCCACTAGTGGTGAATGCGCTGCAACCAAAATGCAGCGAGCGAGTGCTTAGAATATACGTCTAGAAAGGTTGCTTATGACGTGCTGCAGCTTACTCAGAAGTATATTTAATATGATTACCTGCAGGGAGATGTGGATAGAGAGCAGCTTCTCTTAGACCTGTGGGTACATGTGTGGGTCTGCTTGGGTCTAAAGGACACGGCTCGTCTGTCTGTAGCTCACCAGTGGCTGGGTCTACTTCTTTGGGGGAGACGTGAGTCCAATCGTCATCACCGCCTGTAGCACTGCCGCTGTGTTCACTTTGTTCCTGCTGAAGACATAAAAATGTAATTATATATCTCACGTGATGTTTTGGGAATGGCAGTACACAGGATAGTACCTTTTGAAGCTGTGAACAAATACTGCAATCCCATTAGGGCTTGATAGAATAATTAACTCACTGGTTAAGTCTGCTTATTATATAACCATCACACAGACTTACAGGAGACCCTGGTCAAGGCAGCCTTTACAATAACTTGGCCAGTTAACTTGTTTCTTAACAATTCTATGTACAATGCTGCAACCTTTCTGTACATCTTTTTAGAAGATATCTTTGTTTTGAGATAATGGCCATTTTGAAAAGCATTAAGATACATTTATTTAATATTGGATAAGTCTCCAGAAACACTAAAATCAATGCTGTTCATTTTTAATCCTCCTAAAGTCTACTAACCCAATTCTGTAAGCTACATTTTATACAATATAGACCAAATAGCTTTTGAGGAATTTAGTGCAAAAGGATCACAATGAACACACCACTTTAAGAAGTGATACAGCATCACAGATTATAAAATCCATGTTTGAGTGTAAGTACTGGTCATGCAGTCTAGATGCCACATAATCTCAGAAACAGTGATCCAAGGCCACCGTGTTAAATGTATCAGATGAGTTCTCTCTGTCCTATTAGTTATGCAGCAATAACCAACTTTGGCAGAAAGCTTGTTTGACATTATGGGCAGTGATGTGATTTCTACATGGCCTTCCAAACTCCTAATATATAAAAGCCAGGAGGTAAAGCATACAGTATGCATCCCATTTACACAGCTAATAAGGTAACTCACATTGTCGCATTGTGCAGATGAATTTAAAGATACATCTTTCATCCGTTTATTAATGTGGTCTGTGTCCATGCAGTCAACGTTCTCTTCAGATTGGCCGTTGTTGGTCTGAGGGTTTTGGGATGAGGAGCTATTTGGTTGAGAATCTTGTGGTTGCGGAGTTGTGACCTTGCTGCGCTTGCCCCCATGTTCAACATCTATGTCCACATCAATCCCTGCGAGGATAACAAAGTGTTACAATACTGGATAAGATTTTATGCCCATAATTCCTTGATGTCTGCAAATTACATTGCTCACTGTGGCCAGCAGCACAGTTGAAAGATTTAACGTACCTGTAACCTGCATTCTGTGGAAGCAGCTACTTCTTTTTTAGCTTAAACAATGCTTGCTAGGAAGCTGTGACATTGCTGATACACTTTCTGCTTTACTAATGAATCGATAACCAATATTTATAGGAATGCAGGTTAAACCCAGAAATAGGCTGCAAGGTACAACTTGAACAGAGGTAAATATATTTAAAAACTCCCACTGTGCCAGTCTGACCTCAAGGTATACTAAAGGACACTTATGTATGATTAGATAACAATCACTTGATAACGTTTTTAAAAAGGCATTTTTTCAGTGTAAATAAAATTGCATGGTTAGACCTGGACTGGTGGGCAGAGAGGGTACTCCATCCCAATTATAAGAAAGTACACCTCATGCTAAGGGAACACTTACCCAGAGGGCTCAACATGGCTGCCACACTCTCTCCAATATTCTGCAAGAAGGAAACATTAGGATTTTCGCATGGCTGCGAGGAACTGCCAGATGGTCCTATGGGAGGGGGGAAAAAAAAAGTTCCTTTTGAGTACTAAGCATGTGTACAAAGTTTAAACTTAGCTGTTAAGGAAGTCAACAAGTTTCAACATTTGAAATGTTACCTAGTGGTGTTTAAGTTCACCTTGAAAATGCAGAAGTGTTCCATGGGTTGTTGATAGTGATAGGTGACAGAACAATCTGTCCCCTTAACACTTTATTAAAGAGATCCCTTGTATTTGTAATCCGAGAGGGTAGATTTACTAAGCCTTCTAAAAAGGAAGAGTGGCGGTGTTGCCCATAGCAACCAGATTCTAGATTTTCTACAATGTACTAGATAAATGACAGCTAGACTCTAATGCTATGGGCAACACCTCTCCTTTTCTGTTTTACTGAATCTATTTCATAGTGTTCATGGTTTCAGTTGCCTTCAATGCTAACCACTCTTTCTTAGCCCACCTTCACACTATATATACCACTAAACAAGCTTTATAGTACAGCTATACAATGCTCCACAACTAATACAAACTGTAGACTTGTTTGAAATATGATAACTATAGCACCACACGTCCGACTAGCCTTATACTATTGCAGGTGGTATGTTCACAGCTTTAAGACTCAGGAACTAGTATAGCACACAACAGTTGCAATTCTCAGTCAGTGGTTGTTTCTACATTAGTAAAGATTCCAGCATATAAAGCATTTACCTTCCTCTGATGCAGTCTGATTCTGTGGGGCAGCACTTCCTGGTGTCTGCTGAGAGTTTGAGCAAGTGTATCCTCTGCCGGGGAAACCCCAGTCATGCATCCAAGGAAAAGGTGGCATTCCGTGGTGCTTCTTGCGGAACCAGCAGCCACGAGGGAAGGGCTGGAGATGAAAAATACATTATATAACACTCCAAACATACATAGGAATGGTTCATTGTGTATGTCAATGTCCAATACTGTTTGCAGTAATTTTATTAAATTTGCCATCAGCCACAGGGCAACAAGATACTGTCTAATGATGTACGAGACATGGCTGGGGAAAAAAAAAAAAAAAAAGGGGGAGGGGGATAGAAAGCAATTCTTTAGTAAAACGTGTCAAAGGACATCATCTTACAGCTGAGAAAATGAAATGTTTGTGTAATTATATATATATATTTTTTTATTATTATTTTTATTTTATTTTTTAACACGACAGTCTAATCCAACACCTCTTGAATTCAGCATAATAGTTGTGTATTACCATACAATATACATTACAACGTACTGAGTGGCTGCTTACAATAGGCGTTGGGAACATAATCATGTTGTGCTCCTGGTGAATTCCTTTTCCCTCGCAGGTGCTGCACAGGTCATAATCCGGACAAATCAGGCACTTGTACCTGTTCCCCACCACAGGAGAGTCACACCCATCACAGGTCACGTTGGGATGCACCACGTTCTGGGCGTTTTCTTGCCCACAATGTGAGCGATGGTCACGCTTAAGCTCTCTCCTTTCTAGGAATTGAGTTATAAAAATAATGAGAACCAGTTGATAGCAGCATAGAGGACTAAAAGGATTTTAAACAATGTTTAATGAACGATAGGTCATCAAATCTAAAAGTTTCGGCAGGCAAAGTATAATATCAGTTTATATTAGTCTAGAGATCAAACTCATTTGCTAAGCACAGTAATTAGGTCCAGCACAGGATATTCCACAACAGACAATGATCTTGTCTAAAAATCACCATGACATTGTTCAGAATGAAGACATAACCTAAAACTTACTTTTTCTCAGTCGAATATTGTACATACCTTTAATGTAGAGACGGAAAACACTTTCATTGATCATATCAAGACCCATTTTCAGTTCTTCATCAGTAGAAAAGGCAACCAGATCTCCTTCTTCATCTGAAAACACAAGTGTATATAAGATACAGCTGTGCAAACAAAACATAGAAAAGGAGAGACAAAAAATACTTCATTCAAACTATGGCAGTGTGACCATAGCTCTGACAGCATGACAGACTAGTTGTCAAACCAGCGCAGTATCCTACACAACCAAAGGGGACCTTAGTGACTCCAAACCAGCTGTGGATTCATATGAATTAAGAAAATCTGTTTTTTAACCAGCAAAATGCCAAACAATATACAATAATGTCCCAATGTGTACTTTTAAATAAGACTGCTTGCTTATAGGTGGAGAAAAAAAAAAACAAAGTTGAGATCAGCAGTGGTTTAGATGTAATGTTTTTGCACCAGCCTGAAGGTGTTAACTTATTAACACAAGTTTAAACATCTCATTACTTATCTGTACTAAGGGTCCAGCAAATATATGCTGTTGTCTGTTTTTATTTTAAAGGAATTCCAATTGCAGCCACATACTATTATTACCCTTAGTGACAGCAGTCAGTCCCACCCCCACTCTAAAGGGATTACCTTTGCTCTAGATCACTCCTACTTCACCTTTGCCAAACCCAAGTAATGCATAAACAAACTGCAAAGGGCACATTCCACTGGCTGGATGTCATTGTATTTTTATTAATTCCCTCGAACAAAACCTGAAACCTTTTTATCTTTAAAACAGGACTGTCCAACCAAGTGTTAAATGTGGTTTTTATTTACACTAAACCTCTATAGACATTATTTGATCATTTAATAGCCTTGAGGCCCCAATCATACAGTAATAACACACTGGCAGCCCTCTGCATAAACAACACTTGAACAGCAGGCTTTTATAAAGCTCCCCACCTTCAACATACACCTACAGTAATGATAAATAATACCAGTGCCTTATAAGAACATTACATTTACAGGTTGAACAGCCTATGAAATCCATCAGCTATTTAAATCAAATATCAGAGAAAAAAAAATTGTACATGACATTTTAACAACCTGTTCTAGTGGATCTGTAGTAGTGAAGGTTTGGAAAGAGGATGATGAAAAAGTAATCAAACATACATTGCATAGAATGGTGGCAATCTTATGGTGTTCAGTAACAGGTATAGCCCTTAGGGGACATTTAAGAACATATGTGACTAGTGTAGGAGCCCACAGCAATGATTAGCCTAGTACAAGAGATACCAAGATATACAGAGTGATGTTTCCTACAGGTCTGTGCACTGTGCAGGTTGCACCTATGTCAGTACATAGACTCATAGAGAAATACACTATATTATGATCTGGGACCTGCTCACCTCTGTACAGCATCTGGAAGCCGCCGGCTCTCAGGCCTGGGAAGACTTCTGCCACCTTCTTGATGAGCCGCTCACAGCTGGGGGCCGGGGCATCGAACAGCCCGCTGCCCAGCTGCAGGGTGAAGCGGCGGATCTCCTTCTGGTTCTCGTCCTTGCCCAGCAGGTAAGCCTTCACCGTCACCGACATGGCTGCGAGTATCTGATCCTGTCCTCTCGGCTGATGTCGCACTTGGAATTCTCGTCCTATCCGTACACAGCACGATCCTGTGACTGCCTCAGTGACGCAGCCGCGTGTATATAAACACGATCCTGGGAAAGTCCCCACCCACCGCCTGAGAAGGGCTGCTGGCTCCTCCCACCTGTCAGTCTGTGAAGGGCCCGGCTTGTAGCCACGCCCACCATGTATTGTATTGCCATACTGAGTTCGCCACGCCCACTAGTTCCTGATAATATCCTTAGCCGCGCCCCCACTGTTCTGTGACGTCACAATGAGCTGGCAAAACAAAGGGAGATTTTTTTATAGCTGGGGGTTGAGTGAGGGACACATCAGGTTCTAGAAAGATCAAGAATAAATTTATGTGAATCCATATACATCTGTCTCATGTTACATCCATTCACCATTCACCTCTGTTTGTAATATTTGTGACAAAGTATAGTGGACAGTGTTTTATTAATATTTTATTTGTATGCAGCGCAGTACAGTGGGGAAATAGAGCATAGTACAGTAGTGGGCAACAGGTGGCCTCACGGGTCACTAAGCTTTAACCCCAACCATGCGCTCCAAATATTAACAAAACATGGCAGACCTGGATGAGGAGGGAGTCAGGCGCGGGCTGGCAAATCTCAGCCCGGGGGGCGCACAGGCGGCCACATCACATGACACGCGATGTGGTCGCGTCATTGATGACGCGGCTGCATTGCGTGTCATGTGATGCGGCCGCCTGTGCGCTGACTGTTTTTTCATGTAGCACACAAATACTTGATAGCTTATTTGTACACTGAAATTGAAAGTTGATATTTGTGTGCTACATGAAAAAACAGTCAGTATTTAACCTATGTGCAAAACATAATTTGCTAATTTGCACCCCTTGCATTGAAACATGGTTTTGTCCAGGAGACTGAAATAAGAAGTTTCTTAAGTTAAGATCCTTAATGAATCAGGCTCCAGGTTGTTATTTTTTTCTGGAAAAATACCAACCTTCCTATCTACTCCCAACCATGTAGGTATGCTAGACAGGGCCGCCGAGAGGGGGGGGGAGCGGGTACTAATTACCCGGGCCCGGCATGTCAGGGGGCCCGGCCCGGGCCCTTGCGCTGCTGATTTTTTTTAATTTTCAAATATTTTTTTTCAAAACGTTTTTTTTCCTTTTCTTTTTTTTTTTTTTTTTTTTTTTGGCAGGGGGGGGGGGGGGGGCTCGGTCGTTGGTGGGGGGAGCAGGCTAGTTTAAAAAAAAAACAAAACATACTCACCTGATCGCGGAGCCGGCATCCCTCCTCTCTGCTGCTCTGTGCTCTATTCAGACTGTCTGAATGCTGGGTGTGATGTCATCATGTCATGCCCAGCATTCAGTCAGTCTGGAGCAATGGAGCACAGAGCAGCAGAGAAGACCAAGAGAGGAGAAAAGGTAAGTGAAGGGAGGAAAACGAGGGGGGCACAAAGGGGTTAAAAAACGGGGGGGCAGCATGACAGAGGGGTTAAAAAATAAGGGGGAGCACAGAGGGGTTAAAAAACGGGAAAGCAGCATGTCAAAGGGGTTAAAAACGGGAAAGCAGCATGTCAAAGGGGTTAAAAACGGGGAAGCAGCATGTCAGAGGGGTTAAAAACGGGGAAGCAGCATGTCAGAAGGGTTAAAAAATGAGGGGGAGCACAGAGGGGTTAAAAAACGGGGAAGCAGCATGTCAGAGGGGTTAAAAAATGAGTGGGGGCACAGAGGGGTTAAAAAATGGGAAAGCAGCATGTCAGAGGGGTTAAAAATTGAGGGGGAGCACAGAGGGGTTAAAAAATGGGAAAGCAGCATGTCAGAGGGGTTAAAAACGGGGGGGGGGGCAGCATGACAGAGGGGGTGAAAAAATGAGAGGGGCACAGATGGGTTAAAAAACGGGGCAGTATGGCACAGTGGGGTTAATAAACAGGGGTCAGCATGGCACAGTGGGGTTAAAAAATGGTGGGCAGCATGGCACAGTGGGGTTACAAAGGGGGGGGAGGCATGGCACAGTGGGATTGAAAAAGGGGGGGAGCAGCATAGTATAGTCTGATGAAGGGGAGCCAGATGAAGGGGGCAAAAACAGCATGGAGGGCACAGTGTGATCATAAGGCATGGCGATGATGAAGGGGCACATTATTGTAATATTGGAGCTGGAGGAAGGCCTAATTATTAATCGTGGATGGTATTGATTTAACGCCAGGGTTGTTTGGAATTATCTAAATGTAGCTATTTTTTTCCAAATAGGGCCCCCAGCATTCCAGGATCCAGACAAGCCGCAACTAAAGAAACATGCAGCCACAGGTGGAGAAAGTGAGAAGAACAGGTAGGAGAGAGCAGGACAGTATGTGAAATGTTGTGATTCTAGTAGGGACAATACCAATTTTTGGTGAATGTTGTGCCCAATGTAAGGTGTAGGCCAAGACTGAACTGTTTGTGTACACACTGCATTGTTTGTATACTACACTGTGGTGGTAGATGTCCTGAAAGTCAGGAGTGCTTGAACATATGTGACGCTCCGGCGAATTGAGAGCCTAGTGGTTTTTATGTTAGCCACGCCCCAATGGCACGTTTGCCACGCCCCAAAATGCATGACCACACCTCCCAAAATTTTTGCACCGCCGTTTGGCTAGCTACGCCCCTGAATGCATGACCATAGACCTAAATTTTTTTTGTGCCGCCGTAAGGCGGCGCAAAAAATTTTTGGGGCTTATTTGACTATGAGGGGGGGCCCCATGAATTTGTTGTACCCGGGCCCTGAATTCTTCTTGGCAGCCCTGATGCTAGATAGGAAATGGATGTTCACATACATATGGTAGCCAGTGGTGAGCTAAGCACTTATGGCATTTAAAGAAAGAGAAGGCACTGGAGTTTTCTTTAATTAATATTTTTAATGAGTTCTGCGTTGTAATTTCAGATACTGTGTAATAAAACAGAAATTACGTATACGGAATTAATCGTACCTGTGACAGTAGCATTGTTTTTATTTGAAATTCATTCTGAACCATATTCTCTTGTGAAACCAACTTTAAGAAAAATATATAAAATCTTTAAAAATGGAGGTTTTACTGTGTGGAATGACAGTGACAGTTTACACTACTTAGTCATGTTTGTTAGGCCTCGACTATCAACTGTTGCTACGTAATGGCTCTCGTGAAAGTTTTATTATACAAGTTCACTAGGATGACTCAACAATAGGAAAGTTTAAGAACTCGGAACCCCCTAGAAGGGCCCTCTCGGTATTGTCAGAATCATGTGACACTCCCATGATCACTTCAGGCAACATTTATGCAACAGGCTGGCCCTGTGTTATTATTTCAGCCTGTATTTGTCATGTCATTCTCATGTCTTAGCTGACATACAGTACTGAGTCCTAGCCAGTAAGATTCCTGCCTGGGAGTGAGCAGGATCAAATTATATCATCACATCAAGTGCAGTTTCATGAGTAGGAAAAAGCAACAGATCACAGTCTTGACCCTTTTATCAATGGAACTAACTGACCCTGACACAGCTATAAAATATGTAATACAAATACTACAAGAGGGTAACATGACCCTTAGAGATATTTCAGAACTTTGTCACTGGGCATGAATGGGGGGATCAGTTTTTTATTGCTTTATTTAACTCTCCAGATTTATAAAAAAAACAAAAAAACAGCATAATACTAAGTGAAAAATAAATATATTTGATATTATATTATATTTTGCTCTCTATTAACTAGAACTTCCAAAAACTAGTGTATAGACGTAACTCATTGGCCCCTATATATTATTAAGTGTTGATAACACAGATTCTCCTTCACCACTTATTGCAGCGATAGAAAATCTTTTATCGTTACAATTTACCAATAAAATTTCGCCGACGCAGCAGAGGGCCAGTTCATGCATGTCAAACAAATATATTAAAAAAATATATATATTCCCTTATTCAGATTTAAAAATATCTTCTTTAAATAAAACATTTTTTTTACTATTGATATTTTCTGTAAAAGAGGATTGCTGGAGTACATGTAACGCCACAATCCTTGGTAAATAGGCCGGCTGAATCTCTGCCGGCGTGGGCCTTTGATTGCCAGAAATATAGCTTTTCACCTTTTCATATATAGACCCCATAGTGTCATGGCATTTGTTAAATAGTGTACATTGTCAGCAGTCACAGTCAGCATCTTTAGGCAGATTACCTGAGTCATGGTAGGCCTCAGTTCCATGACCTCATTATTTTGTACACGTGTTTGACTTATATAATGATTCCTACAGACAACAGCAAATGTAATGCATTTCCTGTACAGTGTTTATACAGACTAGGTCAGGTGTCTATGAGTCATGATCATGCCAGAGCCTCTTTCCAAAGACATATCATTATCTACAAGTTTCATGTAGCCTGGATTGGTTGCTGTTAGTTTCATCAGCTTTTGGACAGAAAGTTACACAAATGAAATCCATCTTTTTTATAATTCTTTTGTGTGATCCATACTTGCCCACTTTGAGATCTCCCCTCCGGGGACTGGCAAGTGGAACTGAAGCGCTACGGAATATGTTGGCACTATATAAATAAATATTGATGATGATGGTGTTGATGATGAAGAGGATGATGGGGCTGCTAATCACTTCATTTTAGATATGCCCCTTGCAGTAAATTCCCGCAATAGCTTCATCAAGCCACGGGTTGGGGCCAAAATGACGCATTTCGGAGGAAATCATAACATTGAGGCCACTATCCATTAGAACTATTTATAAGGAAGCAAATTTATTTGCAGTGCGCTTTCCCCCTCTAGGGCAACTTGGTTTTGCATTTTGTATCAAGCACCTCTTTATCTTGAACTAATTGTACTAGTTGCTATGATGGGATTATAAACTAAATATATTATCATCACTGATTGAAGTGATTGGATTATAAAATTTGTATTATTATCAGGGGCGCACGCAGGATTGTCAGGGGTGGGGGTTTACCCCCCTGACCCAAAAAAAACAAAACACGCGAGAGAGCTGCTGCACATGAGCCCGCACAATACAGCACCGCCACGGACGCTTCTTTGACAGCGCCACGGCTGCTGTATAGTACAGTGCCGCTATGGTGGGCACTTAGTTAGCGGAGGGGGGGTTTCTGCAGACCCAGAAAACCCCCCCTGCGTGAGCCACTGATTCTCACTGGTTGCTATGATAGGATTAAAAACTATGTATTATTATTACTGGTTACTATGTTATGATTATAAACAATGTATAGTTAGCATAGTAAATATAATTTACTAACTACATTAATATTTTAAGTTTAAAGCTATGGAGATAATTCTTAACATGTTAACTATATGAAATCAAATAAAAAAAAAAATGTTGATAAATTGGGGAGGGAACAATGGAACAATATTGGGTAGAATATTTTTATGGTAGACGAGAGAGAGATGTGGGTAGAATAAATACTATAGGATGGAGGTGGAATGATTTTGGAAACCTGATCTAATATAGGGGAAGATGGAATGATATGGTGATGGTATAGGCACATAGGAAATGACGGGATGGCAGCAGATGAAGCAATATGAGATGCATACCTCCCAATGTTTGTCTCTTCAGCAGCGGGAAGGGGGTATGGCCACACCAGATGTGGGTGTGGCCACATCCCCCGGGGGTGTGCCTAGAGCAGGCCTGTCCAACCTGCGGCCCTCCAGGTGTTGTGAAACTACAAGCCCCAGCATGCTTTGCCAGTAGACAACCTGTTGATAGCTGGAAGGGCATGCTGGGACTTGTAGTTTCACAACATCTGGAGGGCCGCAGGTTGGACAGGCCTGGCCTAGAGCTTTTAAAGCACTAAACTTAAGTTAAGGTGTTTAAATGCTTAGCACCCCTAGAGCAGAAAGCAGGCACAATGTTTAGTGGCAGAGAAATATGTAGGGGAATTTAAATACACATTTTTGCTGAGCGTTGCCAGGGAAATAACTATTTCCTTTGCAGGACCTAGTTTATTTGAACAACAATAAGTGTTGTTATGTGACTAATATAATAATGGTTGAAACTCCTGTTTTCATTGGTGATAGTTATTTTTTTCCTTGCCCTATATATGAAAAGGTAATCGCCACCGGCAGTATGATTTTCCTTTGCATGGGAAAGCCGGTTTAACAAGTATCACGGCAGTACTTGTACATCTGTAAAACCTGTTCTCTCATTACCAGCTCAGCATCATCAAAAAATTATTATTGTGTAATTTTTTTAATACATGTAATTTATTATTTAACCTTTACTTTAACATTTTTTTCCACTTTAGCTCAAATCTGGGCTTTCAGTTTCATTGCAAATGGGCAAGCTTGCAAGGCAACTCATGAACACGCATATATACAGGTACAGGCCCGGTAAAGTGGTAAATTAACCCTTATTTATTGGCAAATTGCAGCAATAAGTGATTTTTTCCACTCCTACTGTCCCAATTCCAGAAGTACAGGTCCTTATTTTTGGGGTCTGTTGTTGCTGTCCCACTCAGCCAGCAGCTGGTCCTGAATTGAGTGCACTGGAATCTCCCTCCTTCCTCTGTAGGTGGCCCTCCAGCTATTTCACATTGCCCCTCATTGATCTAGGTGGTTGTAGGGCAGACAGAGTTTGTTAGGTGCTAGCCACACACTTCACAATGCTAACCACACCTCCACAGCACTACTAGCCAATTAGCCCGGTCCAGTTTTCAGCTTGAGCCCCCCCCATGACCCTGATTCTGGTACTGCATACTTCAGCAGCATGTTATAATGCTGCACATCAACTGCTAAAAGGCCACACATGATGGGGAAACAGTGCTTGCCATTCACTTCTATGTGTCTCTACTGAAACGTAAAACAATTAAACCCTGCTGCTTCAGTGGTCTTATCTGGACCCTGCACTAGCTGAATCACAGGCAAGTTTAACCTTGTGAGAAGTTAAATACATTCATCTTTTTCACACACCTCACTGTCTGGTCTGATATACTGCACAATCCCAGATAGTCTCTTTCCGTTGATCTCTTTACATGATGTTTGTTTGAGGATTGCAAAATTCCAGTCCCTGTTTTGATCAAAGGTTGCTCCTCTCCTGGGTGACTGTTATCACTGAGTGGGAACATTGTTAAAATAAACATAAATCTTTGTGCATTTTTGTAAAATAATCACTACTGGCTACATAATATTAACTTTATCTGACACTGCCTCCTCTGTTTCTCTACATGCAATTATGAATGCTCAGTCCTAGGAGATTCTGGAGAAAGAAAAACCGCTGGGGAACCAATGCTGTTTTCAGTTTCTGTAGCTTTCACAGATGCACACTGAAGCTTATACAAAAGCACTGATAGAGTTGGTGGGTGTTCCTGCCATGAGGCGAGGTGAGCATGCTATCAGGTATCACTCTCTACGGCATAGGAGGCGATATATTGGTAATAAAGGCTAAAAAGACACCTTTAAATTGGTGGGATCCTCAAAATCCAACCAATAGCCAGACACCCTCCAGTTCACTCACAGCACAGTCCATACTACCTGTCACAGCCAGCAAGCTCCTTGAAGCACACAGTCATTGGATAGTGAATGACCGGATCACTACTCATCACTCCTGGATTGTATGATGATCACGCCAACGAGGATGGAAATAAGGTTAAAATATGGAAGATTTCCCTTGCATTACTTCTAATTCCACTATCACTGCCTCCCTCATTATACAGGAATAAATGAAAAGGAAGCAATGACATCATGCATTGCAGTCATCATCATCATCAACATTTATTTATATAGCGCCAGCAATAACACAGTAATAAAACAACACTGGGTAATACAGACAGACAGAGAGGTAAGAGGGCCCTGCTCACAAGCTTAGAATCTATGGTACAATGGGAGTTTGATACATGAGATTAAGTGCTACATATTGCATATTGGTCCAGCCATATTGCAAAAGTAAAAGGTGCTTAGTGGGCCATATGATCCAGTCACATAGCAGTGTTGTTCAAAGGGTTGTTGTCTTGTGTTAACTGTGTTAAGGGTGGTTATAGGGTAAGCTAGGGAGGTTAAGAGGGTGGTAGAGGAATATTATAAGCTTGCCTGAAGAGCTGTGTTTTTGGAGACCGCTTGAAGGTTTGAAGACTAGGGGAAATTACTGTGTGAGGGAGGGTATTCCACAAAGTGGGTGCAGCCCGAAAAAGTCCTGTAACCGGAAATGGGAGCAGGTAATGAGTGCAGATGAAAGACGCAGATCTTGTGCAAAAAGAAAGTGTTGAGTTGGGAGATATGTTCAGACAAGTGAGGAGATGTTGGTGCAGTTTTGTTGATTGCCTTGATGTATGTTAGTAGAAGTATTTTATATTGGATTCGGTAAAAAACAGAAAACCAATGTAGAGACTGACAGAGTGGATCAGCCGAGGAAGAACAATTTGCAAGGAAAATCAATATAGCCGTGCATGCAAAATGGATTGTAGGGATGAGAGTCTGATTCGGGGAAGACCATTAAGGAGGGAATTGCAATAGTCAATGCAGGAGATGATGAGTGCATGAATTAAAGTTTTTGCAGTGTCTTGGGTGAGATTTGTACGTATTCTGGAAAAGTAACCGGAATGGAACCAGAGTTCTGGAATTGGACTGCACTGTCAGAGATAGATTAATAGCCTTGATTTTCATATTTCATCTCCTCAAATGTAGCGACTCGACATCCAACTAAACCAGGAACATCTTCATTATATTTCTCTTTATTATAAATCAATAAAGACTTCCTGTCCATGTCCTTGACTTCACCCAGGGCTTTATTTATGAGATAACAAGGATACCCACAATCCCAAAAATTCTTAGACAAGATCTCTGCCTGTTGTAAAAAAATTTCATAATCGGAACAGCTCCTGGGCAAGTGCATGAACTGTCCCTTAGGGATGTTTTGCCTCCACTTTGGATGGTGGCTACTAGAGTAATGTAAATAATTGCTACACCTTTTTAAAGAAGGTGGATGTAGAGATCGACCCCTCCGTGGCCGAGAGAGACAAATAGAGAAACTCCATATGTGTGGAATGATACTTATGAGTAAACTTTAAATTATAATCATTAGTATTAAGAAAATCAACAAAATCTAGTGCCCTCAATTCACCCCCTTTCCAAATGAAAAAAAGATCATCTATGTACCGGCCATAGAGAATGAGGTCCGCACCGAATCTGCTTCCCTAAACTAGGGATTCCTCAAGGTCACCCACGTATAGGTTAGCGTAACTCGATGCAAACCTCGTCCCCATGGCCGTACCCATCACTTGTAAATAGTGATCCCCATCAAACAAAAAGTGGTTATGTGTCAAAATGAACGATATGGAGTTAATAATGAACCTTTGGTGTTTAACGGAAAGCTCCGTTTGTCCAACTGAAAACTTTTTAATGACCTGAAGGCCTTTATTGTGTGAAATGTTAGTATACAGGGATTCGACATCTAATGTAAGGAAGGCAACTTTTTCTTTCCAAACAATATCACGTAACAAATTTAAAAGGTGGGTAGAATCACGTATATATGAGCGCAGCTTGGACACCAATGGCTGTAAATAAAAATCTACATAACTAGACAGATTAACCGTTAAAGAGCCATTACCCGAAATTATAAGACGCCCTGGTGGATTCAATAAATGTTTATGAATTTTAGGAAGGTGGTAAAAAATTGGTGTGATAGGGTAACAAGTGAATAAAAAACTATATTCCTCTCTCGAGATTACACCATCGGCCACGGCGAGGTCTAACAAGTTTTTCATTTCTGATTTATATGTTTCACAGGGATTAGTATCTAGTTTCTTGTGGAAAATTTTATTATTCAATTGTTGGAAAGCTTCTTTCTTATAATCCAACAAATTTTGGACTACTATGCCTCCCCTTTATTATTTAATTCTGTGAACAATTCAAACAAATTGGGTTCAGCAGATGGCGCAAAACTCCAACCCCTACCAAGTAGATCTATTTATGCTTTTGGCAATGTCTTATTAGACAAATTGAATACACCCATAGTTTTGGATTCCTGTTTTATACCTTTATTTTTACTGCTAACCTTGCCCTTAACTTTTTTTCTTGTTTTTATTTTTATCTTTATGAATTCCTGATTTTTTGGGCAATAATCATATTAGCATTCTCAAAAACTCTTTCCTTAATTCTAAATTCAGAAGATGTTAAACTTAACGTGTTAAAGATGAATGGCTAATTAGAAATTAATATGGTTTAAAAGGAAATCCAGAATCTGTAACATTATGTCTCTGAGGAAATCGCACAGTGGCGATGAAACGCGTTGGTAAAGTTCTGTGTGATAGTATGTGATGCATGTGTGGCTATACTGTATTGGAAGAGGATCTCATTCATGCTCTGATATCGGGTGGTTTCCTGTCATCTCAAACACAAGTGTAAGGCCAGTCAGTTCTACCTAACTGGTGAAATCACCTGATTGTAAAGTTACAGCTATCATTTCCACCCAGACAGCGGCACTCCCTACAAGTGGTAGGGACTAATTTTTGTTTTCATTGTTGCCAGAGGAATCTGTTCACGATCTTCCTCCCCACGGCTGCGGAGTTTGTCTCAAGGATCATATTGCTATATCTGTTTATCACTTTCTCCATTTATCCAAGGATCAAATTTCCAAGCATCTGGTAAGAAAGCAAGTGACTATCCATTGTACAGTTTCATTACGGTAATTTAATGTTGGGGAAGCTGATGCCTTCATTATCACTGCACAACGCCGTTGATCATATTTGTTGATTATATTTGCCAACAGTGCAACATAACTACTTCTATATATCTTTTGGATTGCCGGTTCCAACCAACTGAATGACTGCTTTTGAGCAAGTTATATGGGGGCTTGGATTCCTAAAGCCACATGAACAAATTTGGTATTTTCACACATCATTTTTATTATATATATATTTTATTATATATATATTTATTTTATTTTTTATTTTAATGTTATATTATGTTATATTATACATGATAGTGATGTTCTGCCACTATTGATTGTGGTTATTGATGTTATCAGAATAAATTTTGGTATTTATATATTTATTCATGATTCATAATGTTATTTGGACCCTTATACACTATTGCATATTTTCTTTTCAGACCATTTTTGTTATTGGGGGATTGCAGACCACCTTCAATTAGTGTTTTGCGTCCATTGTCCTAACAATGCCAAGAGAAATATTTTATTTATTTATTTTAACTTATACTAAGCATTGTACGTAGCATTTTCCCCCGCTCAATGTATATATTTAACTTTGGCATCCAAACTCCCTCATATACCTGGATCTATTTGACTATGACAATGTGGTGTCAAATGCAAAACCATGCAGGATGTTTTCTATATATTATAATTTAAGGTAATTAAACAATTGATTTTAATCCTTCTATTTTTTGCACAGCAACGGACAATCTGCATTGGTTCATATGGCAGCCTCTCTAGAAGGAAACACAAGTTTTTGTTCTTTTGAGTTTTTGTTGTTTTGATATCTTATTATCTCTTTTTTTTCTTAGACTCGCTTCATACTCTCATTGAAGCAGTTATATAAAGGTATTAAAGCTAGAGTCTGTTATCTGTATTTAGTTTGTTGCTCTGTGAAACTTTAATACTCATCTAATTTTGGTGACTGGAACACAGAGAGATAAAGTGACTTGTCCAAGGTCAGAGGCAGATGACTCTTGGATTCAAACCAAGATCTGTAGCAAGTCTCTCAATGTCGTTGTTGTTCAGTCAGTGTATTTAACCACTGGCCTATCCCTTTCTTAGAACATTAACAAGCACCCTAATTAGGATGGGGCAATTTTAAACCAATGCATAAAATTAACTGTAAAAAAAAAAAATTGAGCTAAATGATTTTTCTTTTGCTCACTTTTTTTTTTAACTTAAAAGGTTTTTATAGAGTTTTTAGAAGAACATAGCAGTGAATACAGGTTACAAATCAGAAGGTCAAGTATAATGATCAATCAGCACTGCCTAGACAATCAAATGAAGTAAAAGTAAAAAGTAATAATAAAAACACAGCTTATATCACAAGGCACTTACACCAAAAACAGCTGGAGGGACAGACGAAGGAGAGGACAAATGTGGGGGGAAGGGGGGGGGGGTGGCAGAGACAAGACAGGAGCCTGTACGAATACAAAAAGCGTACAGATGGATCTGACCCAAGTGTGCAATTCAAGAACCTCTCAACAGTGCTCAAAATTCAGACACTGGTCTATGCTCTGTAAAATACTCATACCATATGAACCATTTAATCAATGGGGAGGAAACCACTGTAGAATATTTAAGACTTATAGTTTCCATCTAGTAGCTATGTTGCACTTTAGTGATGATTTTGGAAAGAGCTGGAATTAAAGGGGATTTCCAATTCTGTGCTATTGCAATAAGTATGTGTCCAATGACATAATGATTGTGACGTTGGAGATGTTGAGGATATAGATGTAATAGTGGCATAACGGAAGAAGGAAAAATATTAATTTTGGAAACCTGTGAAATTTCAACCCACAATGGCTGAAGTTTGGGGCACGACTAAAAAATGTGCATAAGCGTACCAGTTTCTCTGCAACTCCTCCAACAGTATTTGGATTCTGATGGGCAGATTTTATGGAGCTTATACGGGGTAAGATACAACCTGTGAACAAGTTTAATCAACATTTCCGAGTGGTTAATACACTTTGACATCTTATATATGTTTTGGAAGACTTTGTCCCAGACATCAGCTGAAACAGTAATATCTAGCTCAGATTCCCAGATAGTTTGAATCAGTAAATCACGATTATCAATAGGAGTTAAGAGTAGCCGGTACCATGAAGAGATGCAGCCTGCATGGGAAACAGGGGAGAGGGACAACTAGATACCAGGGAGGGTCGGTCTCAGCGCCGGTGGGTGTGAGGGACGTGTTTGTATCCAGTGCCTGACTTGAAGATATTTATAGAAATCACGGACAGGGATGTCATACTTGGTTTGTAGTTGAGAGAAGGGGGGAAGAGACCCTCCTTCCAAAAGGTCCTGCACTCGCCTAGCACCCTGCCTATACCATAGGTCAAGGTGCAGATCTGGAATCAGTTGTGAAAGTGCAATTGTAGAGAGACTAGCGGAGGGGAGGTGGTAGACCAGTAAGAGGGTCATCATCTTGTCCCAAGCGGTAAGTGAGTCTCTGACACTTCTAAGTGTAGTTACTGGATTTTGTCTACTAGGCTTGTCCAGTCATAAGAGGTCTGCTAGTGGGAATGGAGAGGAACTATGTTGTTCAATGTCTACCCAAGTTTTTTTTTGATGAAGGAGAAGCCTGACAATCTCTAAGCTGATCCAAAATAGGTTTCTATTTTAGGAGTCACTAAGCCTCCTCTCATTTTAGATCTAAACATTCGTTCTCTAGAGAGCCTAGGACTCCTATTATTCCAGATGAAGTTAAACGCAATGGTGTAAAACTTCTTGAGGAGGGACATAGGAACTATATAGGGGATGGAGCGAAACAGATACAGGATCTTCGGGAACAACATCATCTTTAGTGCTGCCACTCTACCCATCCAAGATATCTCAAAGTTTGCCCATGACTTTGTAAGCTTATCAAACTGTTCCAATAGTGGCTGGTAATTACACTCGATAACTAGATTAGGGTCCATAGATATACGTATGCCTAGATATGTCATGTGAAGGGAACACCACTGAAATTTATAAAGTGATTTTAGAGACTTCAGAGCGTCCTGCTTGAGGGCCACCCCCAAAACCTCTCTTCTAACAGTATTTAGCTTAAAATACAATACTTCTGAGTATTCTTGCAGGATTCAAGATACAGCAGGTATAGAGGACTCGGGATTCATGATAAATAGAAGTACATCATCAGCAAAAAGACAAATCTTGTAGTGATAATTACCAATGACAGTGCCCTCCAGATCTTTAGCCAGTCTGATCTTAGCAGCCAGTAATTCTATAGCCAGAGCGAAGATCAGAGGGGAGAGAGGGCAGCCTTGTTTGGTGCCGTTAGAAATCAGGAAGGCTGAGGAGAAGAACCCATTGCTGAAGAACTTGGCCGAGGGGGTAGTGTACAAAGTAGCTATGGCTTGAAGGAAAGAGCCTCCAAAGCCAAATTTAGCGAGGGCAGAAGCCATATATTCCCAGTGAATTCTCTGCGTCCAGTGACAATAATAGTAAGGGAATAGAGCTAGCTGAGTGGGTCTCTAAAATGTTCAGAACCCTCCTTGTATTATCTGGGGCCTGTCTCCCAGGTACAAATCCCACCTAGTCTAAGTGGATTAACTGCGATAGGATATGATTTAATCGATTGGCAATCAATCTAGTAAATATTTTAAGATCTAAGTTGAGAAGCGCTATAGGCCAATAGTTGTGACAATGCGAGGGATCCTTTCCAGGTTTTGGAATGGGGACAATTTGCGCCTCAAGCATTTCTGCCAGAAGGAACGTATCTTTAGTGGCTGAGTTAAACAGCTCGGGTTGGAAGGAGAAATAGTCTAGAGTGAAACCATCCAGGCTCGGAGCCTTCCTTTTGCTCACTTTTTAAAGGTGCCATTGATTAGGGCCAGAACACCTTTTTGGTATCAATCTCTATCCTCCACTTCTCTGTATGTCTCAGTTTTGAAGAGGGCAGGAATAGAATAACAGGGGGTAAATTTATCAAACTCCTGGTTTGAGAAAGTGGAGATGTTGCCTATAGCAACCAATCAGATTCTAGTCATCATTTATTTAGTACATTCTACAAAATGAGAGCTAGAATCTTATTGGTTGCTATAGGCAACATCTCCACTTTTTCAAACCTGCAGCTTGATAAATTTACCACCAAGAGTACTCTTGGGTGGTGGGTTGCTATAGCCCAATATCCCCTGTTCGACTTACCTGATCCACAAGGACATTATTTTACTCGTTCTTTTCATACAGCTTTAGTAAGCTACCAACAGTTCTGTGGATTTGAACAGTAAGGGAGAAAAAATGTAGTAAATTGTAAAAACATTTTATTAAAAACATATACTGAACAAACTTCATATTACAATAAAAAATAATATAAAATATTATATCATTATCAACAATTAATTATATAGCGCCACTAATTCCGCAGCGCTGTACAGAGAACTCACTCACATCAGTCCCTGCCCCATTGGAGCTTACAATCTAAATTCACTAACATATACACAGACTAGGGTCAGTTTGATAAGAGCCAACCTACTAGTATGTTTTTTGGAGTGTGGGAGGAAACTGCAGCACCCGGAGGAAACCCACGCAAACACAGGGAGAATATACAAACCCTACCCAGGTAAGGCCACGGTCGGGAATTGAACTCATGACCCCAGTGCTGTTAGGATATGTTTTTAATAAAATGTTTTTTGAATTTTAATATATTTATGGTTGTATTTTTATTTGGTTTAAGTGATATGTGCTCTTTTATTTAGTTTTTTTTACAACTAAGGAAATTGATACACAGTTATCCCAAAGAAAAGAGCAGCAATTACTATTACAAAAATCTGTGAATCTGTTAATCTGTGGCTTTATAGAAGGTTATTTATTGTATTTATCTCATTACCTATGTAAGGGTTTTGGTTATACTTATATATAGTGTGTTTTTATATATATATATATATATATATACAAAATAGATACAAATGGCGCTAGGACAATACACCAGTAAAAAATATATTAATATAGTCCAATAACTTGAACTGGTTCCTTCATGTGTGACACTTCCCCTGTGAGGGCGGCTGCCAATCCTCCGAACCAAGCGGTGTAGCAGGATAAAAAATCTAGAAAAGATGAAAGAGGAGGCGCACAATAGTGTAGTACAGTATAGTAATGGAGCCAAACAAGAATCCAAGAAAGGAACCTAATCACCAGAGCAAAGTGAGCCAAAACTTTCCACCTTGGTGGTAAATTTATCAAGCTGCAGGTTTGAAAAAGTGGAGATGTTGCCTATAGCAACCAATAAGATTCTAGCTCTCATTTTGTAGAATGTCCTCTTTCATCTTTTTTATATATATATATATATATATATATATATATATATATACATAATGTTATAGTGTATGTGTTGGGAAGACACCTATACCAGAAAGATGTGTGGATAGATAATCATAATTTCCCTGACTTTGGGAGTTCTGAATTGTAAAGAATACATTTTTACGCAACATTATGGAGTTTGTATGTTATCCCTGTGTTTACGTGGGTTTCCTCCAGGTGCTCTGGTTTCCTCCCACACTCCAAAAACATAATGGTAGGTAAATTGGCTACTATTAAAATGCCCTCGGCCCAGGGCCGGACTGGGACTAAAAATCAGCCCTGGCATTTAAAGTACACAGGCCCACCGGCGCCGAAAAGAGCGTGACCATATTGTGTTGTGGGTGTGGCCAACATAGAGCATTGATACATACATTATAATAAAACATTACATTTATCATGCCCTCCCAGCCACATCACGACATACCCCCAGGCACATTATGACACCCCCAGCCCACTGTACTTATCTATGCTTCTGGAGCTACTGGCATCCATCATGGTGGGAACTTCCTGTAGAGTGAGCAGGGAAGCTCTTTGTCTCTGGTGATAATTAGAGCTCCTCAGCTTGCTCAGCAGTCTGTGTCCTGTCCGGGAACTGGGAGCAGCTATCAGTTCCCTTCCCCTAACCAGAGGGAACTGGGATTTAGGATCAGGGGGACCAGGGTATTTAAGACAGCAGGGCCCCAATTATGTAACATGGTTATCATTTTAGACATTTCAGAAGCACACAGCTCTGCCTTCACAAGCAGTACGTTGTGAAGCGAAACATACCTCCCAACTGTCCTTGTAGTCAGACCAAATCCTGACTAAGTGAGACAGTTACCCAAATTCAGGAATGCCCCACCAGATTCAGGACAGTTGGAAGACTATCCTGCTCTGTCCTACCTGTCTTGGTCACTTTCACCACTTGTAGAAGCTGATTTCTTTAGCTCAGTTCATTCTTGTCTTGATCCTGGAATATTGGATGCCCTATTTTGAAAAAAAAAATGTGTACATGAGAGTTAGAAAACTCCAACCAGCCCCGGTGTTAAAACAGTAGCACTCATGTTTTATAATTAGGCCTCCCTCCAGTCCCCACAATAATAATATTCATATTTAATAAGTAGACCTATTTCCCTCCAACCAGCCCCAACATTAAATTAACAGTATACCCATTTACTCAAAACATATTTCCCTCCCTCCAAACAGTCCCAGCAATAAATTAAATAGCATTAACGTTTAATAAATATAGCCATCTTCTACAACCATCCTCGGCAATAAATAATTCATATTCACATTTAATAAATTGCCCTCCTCCCCAAAATCAGCCCCATATTCAATTGATAGCCCTAAACCACCCGAGCATTAAATTAAAGGTTCCTTCACCTCACCTTAAATAATTAGCCCCCACCTACACTGCACCATTAAATAGCCTACCTCCCACACTATATTAAGATCCTCCCTTCTATCACATATTATATTAAAATACTACGCGCACACACACACGCTATATTAAAATATTGCGTGCGCATACACACGCGCACTTTATGAACATGACCAAACACACCCACGCACACTATATGAACATGACCAAACACACAACGCACACTATAGCAACATGGGACCACACATGCACACTATAGCAACATGGGGCCACACACGCACACTATAGGAACATGGGGCCACACACGCACACTATAGCAACATGGGGCCACACACGCACACTATAGCCACATGGGGCCACACACCCACACTATAGCTACATGGGGCCACACTATAGCCACATGGGGCCACACAGACGCACTCTATAGCCACATGGGGCCACACAGACACACACTATAGCCACACAGACACTTACCTTGTAACACAGAAAAAAACATATATGTGAGGATAATCAATCTATTAATAGCAAGTCAATAGTATAACAGATGTTTGTCAGAATGAAACTATGAAAATCCTCACCATATGGCTGAAAATAGGATATGAATGATAATGCGTCAACACTGACCACAAGCTAGTGATATGATACGCATAAGAAAATAATCAATAGCAATTTATTAATAGCAAGACAATAATAGTGAGAGATGCTTGCTAAAATCAAACATATAGAAAAATCTAAAACATAAACATAAGACATAAAGTCCAATAGTAAACCTCAAGGATAGATCTATACTAAAAAACGATTGGTAAACGATAAAATAAAAAATATTAAAATATAGTCAGTTGAAGATGACAGAGGGTGCGCAGCCCCTCGCAATACTTGCGGGTGAGTAAAGTCCATACACAGATTCAGAGGGATCGAAGGATGAGGTTGGTAGGAAGTTGAACAGAGAGTGCTCCTTTGTGGTGCCGCTCCTACTTACCTTGTTACATCAGATCCCGAGCAGCAGCACCTCCTTCCTGCCCGCTGGTCAGTGAATGTAGAGTCAGTGACTGCCGCCTATGCAAGTAATCACCTGGGACGGCACCTGTCACATGGTGCCGTCCCAGGTGATTACTTGCATAGGCGCAGTCACTGACTCTCCCACCGCCGAGCAGCGTGCAGGGTGCTGCTGCTCAGCGGGCATGCGGACCAACCCATCTAGCCATCGGCCCTTCTGGCATTTGCTAGAAGCGCCAGATGGCCAGTCCGGCCCTGCCTCGGTCTGTGTGTGTGTGTTTATGTTAGAGGATTTACATTGTAAGCTCCAATGGGGCAGGGACTGATGTTAGTACTCTGTACAGCACAGCGGAATTAGTGGCGCTATATAAATAAGTAGATGATGATGATTGACATCATTTGAATTTTTTTCTTTTTCGATGTAATGTTATAATAAATTTATCTTATCTGACTTATTGGAGAAAGTATGTTACCTTTTTATAGATACCTAGCACAGCAGCTTCAATCCAGAATGCCTACTAGCAGTCACAGACTGCAGACACAGGGCCTGATTCAATAAGGAGAGCAAAAAAAAAAGCGTACATCTAATCCTAGACAAAACCATGTTACAATGCAAGGGGTGCAAATTAGTTTATTACTTTGCACATAAGTTAAATGCTGTCTGTTTTTTTATGTAGCACACAAATACTTGATCGCTTATTTGTACACTGAAACTTAAAGTTGAACTAGGACATGCCCTACCGCAACTATAAACCTGCCGCCACATTTTAAATTGACATCCCCCTCCAATGCAGCATGGTTTTGCCAAGGTGCAAAGTTACTCATTTACTTTGCTTTCCTTTCCTTAATGAATCAAGCCCACAGTGTTTTATACAGTTCAAGACAATAGAATACAGCAAGGTTACAAAGCATTGGTCAAGAGGTTAAATATCTCAATAACTCGACACACAATAGGTCAGTCTTCATTGTTTTAGGATGCTACAGTTATTTTTTAAACTTGTATAGCCTAAGGCTCCAGCTACTAGATCCTATTTCAAACATATTAAACTTGTGAATTTTTAACATGGAACGACTGCAATTATTGGGGTCTATTCTATAAAAGAAGATTGGAAATTTGGTCTTAATGTGCGTTTAGAACTGTGCATCATCATCAGCTGTTTATATCTTTTTACTCTGTGTTCAATAGCCTTGTATGCCAATGTTTCCTCTACATCTGCCTCTTCTTATGCTAATAGGTTAAATGTGAAAGGGAATTGGTAGATTAATGAACAGTATATACATGTAGCTGTTTACATTTAGGCATTTTTTACACACTTTTTGCAACTGAATCAGCACTCCAAATATAAAAAGTAAGAAAATATCCTGTCAGAATAGAAAACAATTATAAAGATTCTATTTTCTTATGAAAATAAAGGAAAAATGTTAAAGAAAAAAAATGGCATTTGCATCCTTCATCCAGACTTTTTAATAGAATACGATGTGAAATTGTAAACACAATAATCAAAATCATTTAAGTACATTTTCAGATGCCTCCATTTTTATAAAATGTTCACCAAAGAGGGAATGCAGACACTTCCTGCTTGTGACCTGCAAGAGCTTATATAAATTGCAGAAAGCCTGTCCCAGCAGTCTGCTGCCACCTCCTGGAGAGTAGGCAGAACACAGGATTACTGACCATGGAAACTACAATAGAGATGGCCGGGTTACTTTTGCTAGTGCAATAAACCCAATTGAATCATCCTAAGCTATTTAACAAAATGTTACTACTATGATCTCTGCTGTTGGAACCGCTGGAGTGTTTAGGGCAAATTATATCAGTTGCCACAAATCAAGAAATATTGTCTAAAGGAAAGTAAGAAAAAGCAGCAAAACATTACTTATGGCCATTAGGGGGCGATGCACATTCCCCCTAATAAAACTGTTTATTGTTCTATGTAGTCTGAGGACAAAAATGTGATGTAGCATTTGGCAAAAAAAGGAAAAATGACAGTTTTTACTATACCTTTTACATATGTATTCCCATGAGATTAACAGGGAACTGAAATCCATTAGAAAACATCTTAAGCTAGGTACAATCTATAGAATTTTCCACCAAATTTTTATGCCGATCCATTTTACATGCGATCGATGGTCCGACCGCTCGGTCCATGGACTGCATACACACTAGCCTTGTTTAGGACGATAAAGGGAAGAGCGAACGTCTCTTTACAGCCATGTTGTCGTGAGCAATAATTTTAATTTCGTACACACTGAAGCAACATTTGCGGGAAATGTAACGATATACCAAAGACAGTAGCATAAAGGGGCAGAGCTTTCACTATAGTTAACACCCAAAGCTGCATGAAAAAAGAGAAGAAAACACTGTCTCTTCATTCTTTCCTATAAAATAGAAGTTTAGTAACATACATAAAATTTAGAAAAAACATTTAACTGGTAAAGTGCAATGCAATAATTATTCCCTAATAATAAAATCCCTTTGTGTGTAATGGAATGCTCCATTCTCTGCGGGCATCATCGCTGATTGGTCCACAGCAGAAACGAACGCCCATGTCTGGGTGTATAAAATGACAGGAGCCTGTCTGGTGCAGGGGAGCGTGAGAAGATGGCGAGTGAGGAGAAGGTGTCAGTGGGGGTTACGGGTGAGGAGAAGGTGTCAGTGGGGGTTGCGGGTGAGGAGAAGGTGTCAGTGGGGGTTGCGGGTGAGGAGAAGGTGTCAGTGGGGGTTGCGGGTGAGAAGAAGGTGTCAGTGGGGGTTGCGGGTGAGGAGAAGGTGTCAGTGGGGGTTGCGGGTGAGGATAAGGTGTCAGTGGGGGTTGCGGGTGAGGAGAAGGTGTCAGTGGGGGTTGCGGGTGAGGAGAAGGTGTCAGTGGGGGTTGCGGGTGAGAAGAAGGTGTCAGTGGGGGTTGCAGGTGAGGAGAAGGTGTCAGTGGGGGTTGCGGGTGAGGAGAAGGTGTCAGTGGGGGTTGCGGGTGAGGAGAAGGTGTCAGTGGGGGTTGCGGGTGAGAAGAAGGTGTCAGTGGGGGTTGCAGGTGAGGAGAAGGTGTCAGTGGGGGTTGCGGGTGAGGAGAAGGTGTCAGTGGGGGTTGCGGGTGAGAAGAAGGTGTCAGTGGGGGTTGCAGGTGAGGAGAAGGTGTCAGTGGGGGTTGCGGGTGAGGAGAAGGTGTCAGTGGGGGTTTCAGCTATGGAGAAGGAGATTGAGTCAGAGATGGTGCTGGACGGGCCAAAAAATGTTGAAAAAGTTAAGGTGGGGGATGGAGATGCTCAAGAAGAGCAAAGAGCAATCCAATGAGCCCAAGAGAGGTGGAAATGATGGTAAAAGTACTGGACCAGTACGACTACGACATTAAAAAAGGGCAGTAGCACATGTAGTGTACCTGTTTGAAAGACTTTATTTCATTCTAGTTTCACACCAAGCAATGTAAACGCCTAATTTGTAACATAGATTGTTTTTTGTCAGAACGAAGAATTAACGGTGAGAAGGCCTGTTTAGATACCACTGATATCACTAATGTAACACCTGTTATCAAACAAGGAAAAAATTGATTTTGAATAACAAGCTATGAAAGAAGTTATACAGAAAGGTATTTCAGTGAACATGTATAGACAACTAAATGCTTTGGGCACATACCTGTACGTTGTAATAACTAAAATGGCACCTGTTTTCCAGAATATATGGAGGTTAAGCTGCTATTATTGCAATTGCGGCACAGGGACCGCAACATAAACTGATCTCGAGCAGTGTGCAAGGTGCGGAAATGAGAGTATTTCTGGCGTTGGATATAAATTACAGATATAGTTTAATGGTAAACATTTTTTATTTCCTTGTTTCGTAGGTAAAGAAATCAAAGGGAATAGAAACCCAAGCGACATCAAGAAAAAAATTAAAAACCTTGAGAAAAATTTTGTTGAAATGTGTATGCTGTTTGGAACTGTTCTGCCACAAACCACCAGCACCTTTAAAGTGTAATACTAATTTTTTGCACTTGCCATATTCTGTAATAAAAAAAATTGTACTTTTTTTCCTGCAATAAAACTGTTGCATGAACACTGTGTGGTTTATTCTGGTTATTTTACAAATATTAGTTAATAAAGGTTAATATGACTTTATAAGTTTAATGGTTTATAAAGGTATAAGTTTATAAAGGGTAAATATGAATAGATTCCCAACATAGATGCAAAGGGTAATAACACACGTGCTTTACACAAGTGTAATGGTCTGCAGCCAGACAGGTGCAGTACACATCTATACAAAACACAAGTCAGTGATGTGCGGATACCGCACCATGTGGGACTGGTACAGGCGTCACAAATTTACATACACACGCTCCCCAGGTCGAGAAAGTATCGGAGGATTGTCGTGGATTGGTCGGAAGTTTATGCACACTACACAACGGAAAGGAGATTTGAATGAAAATATTGAACAGTACAACCAACCAAATGAGGCGACAATCATCCATTTGGGCAGACTTTCGACCATCGTGTCACTGCACACACTGACCCGTCTTTCGAACGAGCGGTCGTATGTCGGCTGGCTGAGCCGATTATTGGACAAAAACCCTGTAGTGTGTACCCAGGTTTAGTCCTTACATATAAATGATTTCCAAACCCCTCAACCTTGTATGTATAGCTTCACCTTGGTGACTATAGATGCTCAAATTTGTGGTTCTCGATCAAGTTTGTTGAAACAGCGCTAAAGCTCCCCAATTGGGATAAATTCTCATACTTTGGATAGACTAAAACATGTAGCTAAGTTTCAGCAAAACAAACAGGAACAACTATGTTCAATCTTAAATGGCTGGATATTTTTATCTTTTTTTTTTTTTTGGAATGGCAAAACCGAACTACAAACTGGAACACAGCAATGTTTACTGTTCACATTTAAAATATATATATTCTAAAATGTAGCCATTTAAGATTGAGCAGAAAACATTTTATAGTTTATTTTAATGTTTTCTTGTTTTAAGTGTGAGCTGGAAACAGACAGTGAAATTGGCCGCAGCAGTCGAACCCAAATCGATCCACCCCAAAACTCACCGTCACATGGTTAACAAGTTTGAGGCCCTCAAATTGCCAAATTTGATTGAATTACAAACCAATGCTTCCTGTATATTGACTCCCTATTTCTTGGGCACCCTGTTTAAAAAACTCTCAGGAACTCAGGCATGTAAATGAAAATCAGTTAGGACCTGATTCATTAAGGAACGTTAAGCATAAGTAATTAAGGCAAAACCATGCTGCATTCAAGTGGGAGGTAAATTTAAAATGTGATGGCAGATTTATATTTGGGGTCTTAGATCAGCTTTAAATTTCAGTGTACAAATAAGCTATCAAGTATTTGTGTGCTACATGAAAAAACTGACAGTATTTTCCTTATATGCCAAATAATAAACTAATTTGCACCACTTGCATTGTAACATGGTTTTGTCCAGAAAACTTGAGTAAGAAAACTTACTCAATTTTTTGCTTAACTTTCCTTAATGAATCAGGCCCTTAGATGCCATTTTAAACATCTTATACACTGGCAAGTGAGAATTTGTTAATGCTGTTTTATTTTAGGACATTGACTATTTTATTTAATTATGGTAAAAGAAAGTAAGGTGGGCTAAGAAAAAATATTTACCATGTAGCATGGGCAATGTAACATATTATTTAAATGTATACAAATATGAAACATTCCAAAGTATTCCATTGTGTTTGTTTAACCATCAATCTGGTTGTGGCTTTAATGAAATTTCAATGAGGCATTTTGTTCTTCAGAATTTTACATGCTTTTTTTAATCTATCCCCCCCCCCCCCCCCCCCCCGCAGATATTTCACAGCATAGCTCTTGTTACTAGGGAAACTAAATGTCATAGCAACCTTTTAGCATCCTGGCGAAGATCTCTGGGGGTGAGTCAGATCTTTTGTGAAATCTTTAAGCCTCAAACTTGTTTTCCTGATGTGGACAGCAACAGTTTTATTCAGATTACAAAAAGTTTTGTGCTAAACAGGGAGTGTAAACTTTATATAAACTTAAAGATTAACTCAACTTTTACTAAACTTTTTTTCTATGTTCCCCATTGGCTAACAAATATTCATATAATTGATATCCTCCATTTTCCACCTACCACGGGTTCCAGTAACAATGAGTTAGTCGGAACTGCTTATTCTTATGGCTGGTTGTCATGGAAACATGTGCTGTCCTTTAAATACTAAATGGAAGAAATGGTGGCACTTGCGGCAATGCCATAAATCTAACCAGGCCAAACCTTCTCATCTAGATTTGTCTCTATTTACTCGACCAACCCCCCTTGGGGTACACCTTTGGCCACAAATTGGTAGGCTCTCCGCTTTACACAAGATATCAGAACTCCTCCACAAAATATAAAATAACAGGACAGCTGGTGGGTGTGCATTGGAGTTTTATGCTATCATGTGTTTTAGCTTCAGGAACTCATTGTTTCTATATTCTAATTACCTTCACATAATAGGTAGGTTTTAGTTTTGAGATACTATCACACATGCACTAAAATGCTTTTCAAACGCTGTTGGCACTTATTTTACTCAGGCAATTAGAGTGACTAAACACTGAGGTCCAAGGGGCGGTATGCAATTAGGATTTGTGGCCGCAATTACGTGCTTAGCACAGTGGCCTAGTGGTTAGCACTTCTGCCTCACAGCACTGGGGTCATGAGTTCGATTCCCGACCATGGCCTTATTTGTGTGGAGTTTGCATGTTCTCCCTGTGTTTGCGTGAGTTTCCCCCGGGTGCTCCGGTTTCCTCCCACACTCCAAAAACATGCTGGTAGGTTAATTGGCTGCTAAATTGACCCTAGTCTCTCTCTCTTCCTCTCTCTGTCTGTGTGTGTGTCTATAATAGGGAATTTAGACTGTAAGCTCCAATGGGGCAGGGACTGATGTGAATGAGTTCTCTGTACAGCGCTGCGGAGTGGCACTATTTAAATAAATGATGATGATGATAGATATATTATTGTTATTATTATTATGATCGTTTATTTGTTAGGCGCCACAAGGTATCCGCAGCGCCGCACACAGTACTAACAGTAGACTATACAGGGTGAAACCATACAGAACAATGAACAAAAAGTACTAATACTTCAGAAACTCCGGCCAGTCATATGCAGTAAAGACGGAGCGGAAGAACAGGTATGGAGACAGGAGGGGAGGGGGCCCTGCTCATACGAGCTTACATCCTAAGGAAGGGTAAACAGACCAGGCACAAGAGGAGCCAGTTGAGGCAAGAGAAGAGAAGGGAGGACGAGCTAAAGGGAGGAGATGGGGGTTAAGTGGATGGTTGGTAGGCTTTGAGGAAGTGGTGAGTTTTGAGTGCACATTTCAAGGAGCACAGAGTAGGAGAGAGACGGATGGAACGAGGGAGGTCGTTCCAGTGAAGGGGGGCTGCACGGGAAAAGTCTTGGATTCTGGAGTGGGAAGAGGTGATAAGAGTGGAGGATAGGCGGCGGTCGTTGGCCGAGCGCAGGGAGCGGGCAGGAGTGTGAATTTAGAGGAGGTTAGAGATATAAGGGGCAGTAGAGTTGGAGAGAGCCTTGTAAGTGGTGGTGAGGAGTTTGAAAAAGATTCTGTAGGGGAAGGGGAGCCAGTGTAAGGCAAGGCAGAGAGGGGAGGCAGAGGAGGAGCAGCGTGAGAGGAAGATGAGTCTTGCAGCGGCATTGAGTATAGAGCGGAGGGGGGAGAGACGGGAGTGGGGAAGGCCAGTGAGGAGGAGGTTACAATAATCGAGGCAGGAGATGATGACTGCGTGGATGATATATATATGGATATATATATATATATATATATATATATATATATAGTGATAATATTAAATCTTCTTAAATATATACAAAAAAAAGGAAAATCATATTGTATGATTATCCAGAGGGGCTTAATGAAATTTTAGAATGTCATTTTAGATTGTAACAGATTCTGGATACTATATTACTAATCTTGATTAGCACTGGCTTACCTGAGGTGCGGAGTCTAACGATCTCCCCGGTGTTCAGCAAGAACCGCCGCAAGGCGGGGTGGGCTTTGCTGCCAGGAGTCGCAGGTCGCGGTCCCCAGGTTCACCTCAAGATGTAGTACAGCGGAGTGAAGCGGTGGAAGCGGAGTCAAGCAAGCCGGTTCGGTACACAGGAATGGAGTCAGGCAGAATCAGAAGGCAACTCGGAGTCAACAAGCCAGGTTCGGTACACGGGTCACAAGAATAGGAGAATGGTCAGCAAGCCGGGTCGGTACACAGGGATAGGAGAGCCAGGGAAGTCAAACAGGCAGAGATCAGCACACAGGAGACACTGGAAACTGGAAGACACTGCAATCCACGAAGAGCAGGAGCCAGGAACAGGTAAGTGTTGCTCTGACACTCAGCGAGTGTCAGAGTGAGGTTTTTATACTGAAGGAGATTCAAAATCCCCGCCTCTAGGGTTGTGGTCATGTGACCGCCTCCAGGTGCGGTCACATGGTCCTGAATGAGGAAGTGCGGCTGGACGGAGCGGCGGGGATCAGGTAAGTCCGTGACATAGATAAAGTGTCCCGAATTTGAAAATCCTTTCACAGAGATTACGGATCCTGTCCCCACCTAGAAACAGTCATCTTAATATGTTCTGTAATCATAACATCCAAATGTGTGTGATCTGCATTATGTACCTCCATATAGTGTTTTGATACACTATGGTAGCTAAGTCTATTGATAACATTTCATCTATGTTCCATAAACCTGACTTTCGGTGCTCTAGTGCTCTAGTCGTCCTACCGACATATTGAAGGCCACGAGGGCAGTGTAGAACATATATTACATACATTGAATCGCAGTTAAAAGAACCAGTGATACAAAACTTTCTCTTGATACAAATTAAGTAACTTGTTTATATGTATTATTCATGTGTTTACATACACATAGTACATCTTGTTTTATTACAGCTATAATTCCCCTTGGGTTTTTCTAAAAACCCAAAGAGGAAGATAGGTTCTTGTTTTTTAACAAAAAACTTGGAATGAGCATGTTCTTCAAATTTCTGTTCTTTTTAAAAATAATCTTTGGTTTGTCAAAGATGACATTATTTAAAATGTGGTCCTTTTTTTAATAAGTAGTAATTTTTATTTGCTTCTTAATCTGGTTTGATTTGATGTTAGAGATACATTTAATATATTTCTTTTATTTTGTGAACTACATGATATTTTAAATGTCATTTTTAACTTGGCTCATGACTTAGCTCCCATAGTGTATCAAAACAATATATGGAGGTACATAATGCAGATCCCACTCATTTGAATGTTATGATTATAGAACATATTAAGCCGAATATTTGAGGTAGGGATAGGTTCCGTGATCTCTGTGAAAGGAGATATAACAGATATTCAAATTACGGAATCTTTATCCAGGGGGCTTAATGAAACTTTAGAATTTAATTTTAGATGATTATATGATATGATTCTCCTTTTTTGTATATAATTAACATTTAATATTAATATTTTATATGATATATACTGTATATCATCCAATAGTAGAGCTGGAAGCACAATATGCAGAAGTGAGAGTTGGAGAGACTCTTACCTTGTAAATGTTCCAGTGGTTAATTGCACACAAGTGAAATGAATTGTGCTGGACTGATAGTAAAGGGCTAGCAGTTGTCCATTTGAAAATAAATTACAGAAGTGCAAGTTCCCAAGGTCCAAAAAGAAAAGGAACATGGAAGATGATGGAAAAATCAGGTGGTCTTGAAGGTGTATAAAATTCCTAGCCAAGAAATGACAGAGGGGCTTCAGAATAGATTTCCTAATCCTAACGACGCACACCCCAGAATCTATTGGCTGAGGAGAGGGATGTTGCAAGCCAGGTGGAGTTAGTTTTCTACCTGTTCATGCCCTGAAATTTGACATCCGCTCCAACTAGATTGAAAAGGTGTTTGACTGCACCTTGCCCATAATATTTATAAAAAGTCTTTTAGAGGATAAAAGTCATATTAGAAACTAGATATAATATAGAAACAAATCTAAACTCATATAACAAAGCACTGAGACTATAAACATAGCTGCACTGGCAGGTTCTGCAGTTGGTCTATCTTCTTATCTGATTACAAAATTAAATAACATTGATTGAGAGACTTGTTAATATGTTATTTAAAGATTGTTATAAAATTTGGACTTAAGTCCATATTTTTATTTCTCCCTGTAATATAGTTATATGTAACATCCAATAATAAATAAAATATAGGTTATTTATATGTAATTTACATGTACAAAATGTAGTAATTTGGGTAATTAAATCTAGTTATAAAATACGTTTTGTTTGTAAGTAAATTTGTCAATTAATAAAGATTATGAAACAAAACTATTAACTGATAAGGCATCAAGTCTTAAGCTGGGTACACACTACAGAAATTTCGACCAACTTTTTATGCCGAGCGATTTTACATGTGATCGATGGTCCGATCGCTCGGTCCATGGACTGCATACACACTAGCCTTGTTTAGAATGATAAAGGGAAGAGCGGAAGTCCTTTTAGCGACTTTTTAAAGCCATGTTGTCGTGAGCAATGATTTTAATTTCGTACACACTGCAGCGACATTTGCGGGGAAATGTACGAGATACCGAAGACATTAGCATAAAGGGGCAGAGCTTTAGCTATAGTTAACTCCCTTCATTTATACAAAATAGAAGTTTAGTAATATACATTACATTTAGAAAAACATTTAACTGCTAAAGTGGAATGCAATGAATATTCCCTAATAATAAAACCCCTTCGTATGTAATGGAATGCTCCATTCTCGGCGTGCGTCATCGCTGATTGGTCCACAGCAGAAACGAAGGCCCATGTCCGAGTGTATAAAATGACAGAGGAACCTGTTTGGCGCCGAGGAGCGTCAGAAGATGGCGAGTGAGAAAGTGACAGTGGGGGTTGCGGGTGAGGAGAAGATGTCAGTGGGGGTCGCGGGTGAGGAGAAGGTATCAGTGGGGGTTGCGGGTGAGGAGAAGATGTCAGTGGGGGTTGCGGGCGAGGAGAAGATGTCAGTGGGGGTTGCGGGTGAGGAGAAGGTATCAGTGGGGGTTGCGGGTGAGGAGAAGATGTCAGTGGGGGTTGCGGGTGAGGAGAAGGTGCCAGTGGGGGTTGCAGCTATGGAGACGGAGACGGAGATAGAGTCAGAGATGGTGCTGGACGGGCCAAAAAATGTTGGAAAAGTTAAGGTGGGGGATGGAGATACTCAAGAAGAGCAAAAAGCAAATCCAATGAGCCCAAGAGAGGTGGAGATGATGGTCAAAGTACTGGACCAGGACGACAACGACATTAAAAAAGGTCAGTAGCAGATGTAGTGTACCTGTAGTGTAGATGTAGATGTAGTAGATGTAGTATCACATAAAGCAATAGAAAATGCTAATTTATAACCTAATTTTTTATGTCAGAACGAAGATTTAACGGTGAGAAGGCCTGTTTAGATACCACTGATACCACTAATGTTAGCAAACAAGGAGAAATTGAGCAAGAAAAATATACTAAAGAAGTTCTACACGAAGGTATTTTAGTGAACATGTGTAGACTAAATGTTTTGGGCACATACATGTACCGTTATAATAACCAAAATGGCGCCTGTTTTCCAGAATGCTCGGAGGTTAAGCCCGCTACTATTGCGATTTCGCCACAGGGACCAAAATATAGATATAAACTGATCTCGAGCAGTGTGAATGGTGAGAAAATGAGAGTATTTATGTCGTAGATTATAAATTACAGATATAGAAGTTAAATGATAAACATTTTTTATTTCCTTGTTTTGTAGATAACGAAATCAAAGGGAATAGAAACGACATCAAGACCTGTTCTGCCACAAACCAGTAGCACCTTTAAAAATAACTTAAAAATAATACTCTGCAGTATTCAGCTCTGTGATTGGTTTGGGCGCGCTCACTTCTCATGCGGATCTTACAGACAACTGTGTGTGTTACAATTTTTGTACCTTTTTCTTGCAATAAAAATCTTTCTTGAACACTGTGTGGTTTATTCTGGGTAATTCACAATTATAGTTTAATAAAAGTTAATATAAATTTAATAGGTTATAAAGGTATAAGTGTATAAAGAGTAAATATGAATACATTGCCGACATAGACGCAAAGGGTAATAACACACGTGCTTTACACAAGTGTAATGGTCTGCAGTCAGACAGGTGCAATATACATCGAAACAAAACACATTGATGTGCGGATTCCGCACCACGTGGGACTGGGATTGACATAAAAATTAACATACACACGCCCCCCCAGGTCCAGGAAGTATCGGAGGATTGCCGTGGATTGGTCGGAAGTTTATACACATTGCACAGCGGAAACGAGATTGGAACGAAAATATTAAACGGTACGACCAACCAAATGAGGTTAGAATCGTCTACGTGGGCAGACTTTCGACCATCGTGTCACTGTACACACTGACCCGACTTTTGAATGAGCGGTCATATGTCGGCAGTTTGAGCCGATTATTGGATGAAAACAGTGTAGTGTGTACCCAGCTTTACAAAGTCTTCTGAAGTAAATAGAAGTCTTTATTCCATTCACATCAGACATGGACACTTCTCAAGCAGAGATAAATGTGTACTTGTGCAGAGATAAAGAAACAACATACATCACCTTTGTTTAAAACATATGTGCTGGCATCGTATATCTCACGTCATCTTATTTTGCTTGACCTTTCTCATTGTCCTTTAAACCTAAAGGTAAATAAGTTTGTCCTTCTGTCACTAAGAATACATCTGTTCAGACCATGTCAACTTTTGAACCCATCCAGCTGAATTCTGAACAGAATCGGACACATTTATTTATCTCACTAAAATATAAGTATATTGTATTGCTTTATTTACCCAATATTAACTATAAACAGTCAATATTGTCAATCAGGTTGACTTCCACATTATTCTTCCCTTTGATCACTCTTAATAACATTATATAATAAAAAAAAAACAAATGCCTTATGATGATGTATAAACAAGGGTACATGGACAATCCCATAGAGGATTGCAACAATTTTTCATACAGCACTACAAGGAATCACTACCATCCTGTCTTCTCAAATTTTCTTCCATATACATATATAGTCTGGAATAATTTTCACATTATATGGTTTTCTACATATCCTGGAAGTCATTGGTATACTTTTTTTTAAATAATGCATATATAATAAAGTGTAGTACAATAAAAAATAACCATATATTGGATAAAAATCTGTAATTATATGGGATATTCCTGTACCTAACCATCCAAAGGTCTATCTTATCTAATATTTGAGAATATTCTTGAAGTCTATCACATAGTATTCCTATATCTCCTTGTGGAAACAAAGAGAACAGAAATTGTTTATATTTAGTTTTGAAAACTATATCACATCTGGTTAACAAATGTTCATGGATATTTCTAGGAATCTCTTCAAGTGTTTTTCTTATCACTGTTCCAGGTATTACCTTATCTAAATAACAGGTTCCATTTGCACCAGGTGGTAGCAATGATTGGTTCTCCTCCCACATACAAAATATAATCCTCTAGGAAGTATATATGCCATACCCCATCCTACTGCTATTCCTGCATTCATCCATCCATCCATCTATCTAGGTCTGGATATTGTGTAAAATTACATGTATAATTGTCATCATTCTTCCACCTACAGGTCATGTTAGAATCAAATGAAAGTTGGTCATTATTTTTCTCAGATGCCCTATACCAAATGTTAGCTTGTGAGCAATTGGAATAACCTACCTTTTTGTCTTTTAATCTGACATCTCTAATAATATTTTGAAATTTATATCTATATTCCCCACCCACTGGACGCTTAAACTGTCCACATATGCTAGCTATCCCCAATTTGCCTGCCAGTCTAATATAATTTTGCATCGCATAAGATAGTATTCCTGAAATGGATTATGCCATTATTAACCATAATTTCTTCTAACGCTACAAGAATACCATACAATGGAATAGCCCTTTCTGCAGTGGTAGGTAGATGAGTACACACCCTAGAATCAGCCTGATTAGTCACATTTAAAGTAGAAAAATGAAGCTGGTGTACTCAGTCCAGTCTCAGTCCATGCTGCAGAAGTAACCAGCATTGTAATCAGAATAACAAATTTCATCTTCATGGGTAGAGAGTACTCTATTCCGTCTTAGGTAGTGATACATAGACCAGGCGTTATTATGGTCTCCTTGTTAAATGGTAGTGTGGGGATTGGGGTGTGATCAGACCTGTCAGTACTTCCCTTTTGTTCTTTTATTATCCTTTTGCAATGCGATCCATGAATCCAAGCAACTTTACCTTCTACCTTTACGTCTATAGGTGTAGTCAATTGTACCTGGTATGGTCCTTCCCACCTCGGGTGAAGTGCTCCTCTCCTCAGGAACTTTTTAATAAGGAACAAATCTCAGAGCGGCAAGGTATGACATTGCATCTGGTTCGTTGTGGAGGGAGTCAACAACTTGTTTATGATTAAAGACAAGAGTGGTTTGTAACTTCTTTACATACTTCACTTCAGGGCCGGACTGGCCATCTGGCACTTCTGGCAAATGCCAAAACGGCCGATGGCTAAATGGGCCGGGGCAAGCAGCGTAAAAACAAAAAGTACTTTTTTTTTGTCCAGCAGGTGGCGCACCCGCGATTGCGCGTGCAGCCGCGAGTGGGGGGGGAGAGTTACAGAGGACACGGTCCAGGAACTGGGCACCGATTTTTAAAAAAAGTGAGGGAGCCGGCGTTCCAGTGCCAAGTACATGGCAGGGTGGACCTATATGCTGCTGAGGACAGCCTGCAGTGTCTGAAGGAGGAAGCCTGGAGCATACAACAGGTAAGGTAACTTAAAAAAAAAGAGGACTGTAATATACTCCACAAAAACCATCTGGAAATGTCATTCTTTTTATATATGAGCAAACACTAAGGAATAGAATTAACTGATTAGCTCATTTTTATAATGGTTATTTAGCACTGAACTTAACTGATATATTGAGATATTGAAATATACAGTTATATCTATTTTGCTTTACTTTATAAGTCAGAATAAACTTGTTATTGATATTGATTATTATGAAGTTTTTGGTCTCCGGTATTTAAAGCTTTGTATGATCTGTATAATCCGTCAGGGTTGTATGTAAGCTGGGGCTGGTGATATTCTTAAAATGTTGGTTTTAGAGCTGCACTACCTCCCAGGGCTGCTATATGTATATTTTTGTTTCTGGGGCTCTGCCAGTTCTGTAATACACACTAGCTGCTGAAGGCACAGTCAGTCAGGGTGACCGCATAGGTGGCACCAGCAGGACCACCTCCATTCCTCTGCCCAAAGGATTGCACAATGCCATATATAGACAGTGCACAGCTTTTTTATATACATACGATGTGCACCCTCTAACCCCACCTCTATACCCTTTGTGTTTGTGTCTCTTTGTCTTCGCATTGTGGGTGTCTGTCCTTTCCTTCGCCCCCTTTATGTGTCTGTGTCTCTTTGCCCCTATTATCACATGTATCTCCTCACCTTTTTCTACAATTTCCCAGTATCTATTTTTCCCCTGTGCAACCATGTCCAATCCCACCTCTCACTCCTGCCTACAAGGCTTCTCTTGTGCTGCTCCCCACTTATGGAATTCCTTACTACGCTCAATCCAGCTTTCCCACAGCCTTCAAATCTTTAGACACTCTCTGAAAACCCATCTTTTTTTTAGAGGTGACCTTATCCTCGAAAACACTATTCACACTAATGCACCCTCACAACTGTCATAAGCTCCAATCTGAACAACACTCGCTCCTCTTGTTCCTCTCTAATGAGCAGGGTCCTCCATACCCTTTGTTTTCAAGTCTTCATTTATTTAGTCTGCCTAGTATGTCCCTGTTTTATGAATGTACTATTTTCCCTACTGTATGGCTCTGTGGAGCACTGTGGTGCCTTAGAAATCTACGATAATAAATAATAATATTGATGCCACCTAACTGAACCTGAACCTCAAAATTCTGATTTTAATAATTTTTGATAAGCGACTGAATGGTAAATTTTTTCTACATTGTGTATTAGTTAGTAACTCTCTCTTTTGTGAATTATGATACTATGCTCTTAATTTTAGACCATAGTGCCCCCTGTCTTAAGTGCTCCAGGCCCCCCAAAGCCTTAATCCAACTCTGGGGGGGAGCTGTCCACGGACAGTGTGTGGTGACAGCGTATGTCATCATATACTGTCCAGCAGCCTGCAGAGCAGGCCTGGAGCTCCTAATCTCACGAGACTAAGAGCTTACCTGCTCACTCTGCAAGGCGTTCTGTTTTACTCTGATGTCAGCTGCATAGGTAAGTACAGCAGGCTGGGGGGTGTCATAATGTGTCTCGGGGGGTTATAATATGTCTTGTGTGGCATGATAATGTGCCTTGGGGGTGGCATGATAATGTGACTGGGTGGTAGCCTGATTTGTCTGCGGGGTGGCATGGTGTGATTTGTCTGGGGGGGTATTGTGGTGTGAAGGGTGATGTGGCAGGGGGTAGCGTGATGCAGGATGTGGCGTGATGTGTCTGAGGGGTGGCAATATGTAGCTGGTGATAAATGTAATATTTTATTATAATGTATCTATTTTATACTGTGTGATCTGTGTCATGTACGATGTTCACTTATTGCTCGGTTTTCCATATATACATTTTCCAACAGCTCCCAACATTCCAGGGTCTATGCAAGAATCCAGTACCAGGTTGTGAAAGCTGCAATAACCGGTAGGTGAGAGCAGCACCATTTTAATACATAATGGGGAATTCAATTAGCTGCAAAGTGAACATCCGCGAGACACTTTGCGGCTGAAATTTGACAGAAATCACTGTTCATTTTTCCTCTCAAGGAAAAATAAGCAGAGATTTCTACCGTAATTGCCAGCAATGTGGGCTGTGCGATACCCATGTATCACATCACCAGCAATTGAGTCTCCCCCAATTTGTTATGCCACGCCACATATTGACCACGCCCCCAACATTATGCGACCACACCCCTTCACCGACGCCGCTGCGCGTCGGTATACATCTCTCTTCCTGTGCACCTGTGGGGGTGGGGGAGGGCAAAATTTCACTGTACCCCAGCCCCAAATTTCTCTTGCCAGCCATGTGCATACCATTATCTGATACTGGTGCGCCCTATGCTGCAAATAGAGAGTCAAGCTGCACGTAATACATTAATATCTCACGGGACACCATATAACAATGAGCTCTGCAAAATGTACTGTAATTATTATTAATCTGGAACAGAGCTGGGCCTATGTGCTTTAAATGCCAGGGCTGATTTTTAGTCCCAGTCCGGCCCTGCTTTACTTACAAGTGTTGTCTGATTTGAAGAAACACTTGTCCTGGAACTATAGGATTCAGTCCAATAATACCTGGTCTTCCAAACAGGATTTCATACAGTGATAACTTAGTTGCACTTGGCATCAGTTTAAGACAAGTCTGTTTGCTTCTGGACCTTTTATATAGTTTCATTGTTATCCCTCAACCTTACCACTGCTTTGTGGATGGTAGGGGTATGAAGTTGTTGTTTTATACCTAAAGCTTGACACATAATTTGTAGTAAACATTGTCCCCTTATCAGAGGAAAATACCAAAGGAAGTCCATATCTGTAAACAAATGCAGTTAGTAAATTATTTGCAGTTACCTGCTCAGTGGCTTTTGCACATGGCTATGCTTTAACTCATCCAGAAAATAAATCAACACATACTAGTACATATTCCAAATTTCCTACTTTACGAAGCTGAATGAAGTCAACAGTCAACCTGCAATACATCGAAGAAACATAGGGCTAGATTTACTAAGCTGCGGGTTTGAAAAAGTGGGGATGTTGCCTATAGCAACCAATCAGATTCTAGCTTTCATTTATTTAGTACCTTCTACAAAATGACAGCTAGAATCTGATTAGTTGCTATAGGCAACATCCCCACTTTTTCAAACCCGCAGTAAATCTAGCCCATAGAGTTCTTGGTAGATGTACAGATGCTGGCACTGCAGCAGGTTCCTTCAGCATATTGGTGTAAATGTGTATGAATGAGTAAAGCATGATGATAGTCTATTAAGTTCTGTGTCCCTTTCCATCTTTACCGAATCATGTGTCCCCTTCTATATTTCCCGATTCCTGTGTCTCTTATGTCTTTCAGTTTCTGTGTCCCATTTTCTCCTTCAATATTCCTGCGTCCCCTTCTGTTTTTCAAAATTTCTGCCTCCCTTTTAGCTTTCTCTTTCCTGCATCCACTTCTGTCATCCCTGATTACTGCATCATTTTCTGTCTTTCCCTATTCCTGCATTCCTTTTGTCTTTTACGTTTTCTGTGTCACCTTCTGTCTTTCCAGATTCTTGTATCCCCTTCTATTTTTCCCGAATTCTGCATCCTCTTCTGTATTTCCCGATTTCTGCATACACTCTTGTCTTTACCAGTTCCTGTGTCCCCTCTTGTGTTTTCTGACTCCTGCATCTCCTTCTGTCTTTCTCAAATCATGTGTCCCCTTATGGTTTTTCAGATTCCTGCATCCCCTTCTGACTTTCCCAATTCCTGTGTCCCTATGTATTTCCAGTTTTCTGTACTCCCTGATGTCTTCACAGTTTCTTGCATCCTCTATTGTATTTCTCAACTCCTGCATTCCCTACTTTCCTACTGTCTTTATTCCTGCATACTCTTCTGTCTTTCCCAATTGCTGTCTCCACTTCTGTCTTGTCATATACCTGCGTCCCTTTCTGACTTTCCCAATTCCTCCATCCCTTTATGTTTGTCCTGATTTCTGTGTCCTCTTTTCTCTTACCAGATGTCTGCATCCCCTGTATTTTCTGCATCCCTTACTATCCTTCCATATTACTACATCTCCTTCCCTTTCCCTATATCTACATCCCCTTTAGTATTTACCAATTCTGTTAGTGTTGTTGAGAACCCACCCTTATTCACACCTCACTTGTTCTGTCTCTCAAGACATAAGAAGGCACAAGTGTTATATGTGAGCCACTCTACATTCCTGCATAAGTGTTTGGACTTTGTGAGCATGTGTACAGTGAATTAATCCAATTTCTGCTAGGCCAACTGGCTATTACTAACTGTGCATTAGAACTTTTGCATCTGTTCCTGTTGGCAAGATGATTGCGGACAATGACTGCGGGGGCAATCAGTCTAATCACAAGGGGCCTGACTCATTAGGGAAAGTTAAGCAAAAAATTGAGTAAGTTTTCTTACTCAAGTGTTATGGACAAAACCATGTTGCAATGCCAGGGGTGCAAATGAGTTTATTATTTTGCACATAAGGAAAATACTGTCTGTTTTTTTATGTAGCACACAAATACTTGATAGCTTATTTGTACACTTAAATTTAAAGTTGATCTAGGACATGCCCTACCCCAACTATAAATCTGCAATCGCATTTTAAATTTAAATCCCCATCCAATACAACATGGTTTTGCCTTACTTACTGTTGCTTAACTTTCCTTAATGAATCAGGCCCAAGATCAGCATTTCTCGATCTTAACCCCCAGGTGTTTCAGAAAACCCCAGGGTTTGTAGCTGAGAAAGGCAAGTGCAATGCTATTTGTGACTTTGGCAGCCGAATCGGATGTCTGTACAAATACAGAGAGAGTGAACAGCTGAGTTATACTACACTCTTATTTCCTCTGTAACTTAGAAATGCTAATGTTAGTTAGGTAAAAGACTTCATAGCAAATATACATAGCATATATATACTGTATATATCCATATAAATTATACCAGGAAGCTATTACCACACATCTGCAGGTCTAGAAACAATCTAGCCTGACAGTTATCTGTATTTAATATTCATATTAATTACCTGTCCTGGGTAACCTGCTCCTGTTGTTGATCATCTGCTCCAAGCTTCGCTCCTCTCCTGCGACCAGAAACAGATGACTGAACTTGTACCAGTCATGATTTGGGAAGTTTCCCTTTACAAGGCAGCGCCGCTTTAAATTTAAGCGCTGAAGAGGCTGAACACGCCGGAGATGAAGAATCCGGAGATTCATACATTTACCCCCTGGTCTACCTTGATAGTTATCAGTAATTAATAATCATAAGAATTACCTGTCCTCGGTCACCTGTTCCCAGGCGCGGGCTGGGAGGCATCAGCCCGCGCCTGAGAACGCATGTCATGTGATGCGGCCGCCTGTGCGCTGACGCGGCCGCCTGTACTGAAAAAAAAAATATTTGCATCCACGGCGGGGGACGGGGGAAGGCTGCCGGCCCGGAACAGCCGCTAGACAGAGTGGCCCGAGTGCCCGCTGCCCCCCTGTCCCCTGGTCCAGCCCGCCATGCCTGTTCCTGCGGTTCATCTTTAATTCCTGAATCAGCTCCTGTGCTGCCACCAGAGGCAGATGTCCTTGGACCAGTGGACAGAACTATGACACAGACCACCAACTGTGTCTTTTTATGATGTCATAAGAAAGGTCAGGCCATGAACATATAGGAGATACATTGTATGACTGTATGGGTGGGGCTGGCCAGGATCTGCTCTGAGGTACAATGTATTGTATTGTGGCGTGTGGGCAGCAGTTAGAGATGGCCGCACTTTAGCTTGGTGCCCAACCACCCACATAATCATTTATTTTAGCTCATATATATTCAGTTCTGATTAACTCTCCCAACTGTACTTAGCTTTAAATGCAATTTCATAAACAGGGGCCATTGTGACTTATATGGGGCTCATCATGTGGGGTATGTTTTACCGATGTTATTCTGTGAGAATGATCTCAGTATGTGAAGCATGTTTTACTTATGTTATGTACTGTAAGGCAATGATTGCTGTATATTCTGTATGTGATGTGGTTACAGTGCACTGTGGGGACTGCAGGGGTTGGCATACTGGAAAACAATCATATGTGATCTGTTCTAGGAAGGAGATGTCCAATAATAAAACTGATAGCTTGTCAGGCAGCAGACCTCAAACATGGCAAACATTTCAAAAGCTCACTACAGCTGTATTGTGAGAGAGAGGTGGATATCATATCGCACAACATTTCTAGGGGGCTCCTCCCCTCATTTTCAGGCGCTGTGTTAAGGCGTTAAGGTGTGTTGCCTCATAAGCCATCACTTTTATTATTCATGGGGCAAATGCAGGATTTCTAGAGGGGAGAGATACAAAAAATTGGTTTCAAGGGGGAAAAAATACTTACTGCAATAATAATAAAAATAGAAAAGTAATAATGTATGCTAAATAAACAAAATGAGGCATACAGTAAGCTGTATATTAAAAAACCCACATTGATATTAGTCTCATTTTAATAAATTATTTTTTACCATCTTACCATAGTGATATAATATGTCATACGTGAAACTGCAGAATATCACAAGTAACTTAATTTTACTGCATTTTCCTTTTCTCTAAAGTCACAAACACTAGAGCCAAAGCATATTCAATTAGGCCCGGCGATCAGGATTACGCGAAACTGCGTATGTAAAGTGACAATACGGTACCGCAACACGCGGATTTCCCTTCACAACCCTATGAGAAATCCGCAATGTTGCGGTAACATGTTGTCAGTAGGAGAGCGATCTTTAGACCTAATTGAATATGCACCATAGTGTGAACAATCACAGCGGCCTATTTGTTGAAGCCATAGTTCATTAAAACATAGAAAGATTCCCACAAAAATGGTTCTTAGACTGTGGACTGTTATAGTTTTCTTAATGCAGACAGAATGTGGAGGTTCCTAGAAGCCATTTCCTCCTTCTAAGCCGCAGAACTGTGGTGAATCAAGTGTAGGTTTGGGGGGGCTTCGGCAATTAGACAACTCAAAGCATCCTGTTGCTTGTTTAGTGCATTTGAAGTAGATTTATTGTGGCTGAAGCAATGAATTATTATCATATTTTACTTAAACTGCAAGTTTCTCTGATGCCCCTAGAGACAACCTGTCAGATTAGTAAACTCCAGCACTAATCTAATTAATGTTCTGAACTGTAATTAGCAATATGCCATGGCATCGATGGTCTGTTTTATATTAAACTTACAAGTTATTTGGAACAAATATTATTTTGTTATAATTAGTAACTTGTATTTATTTTGAGCCAACACATTATGCAGCATGTTACAGACAAGGTTTTTAATCATTAACATCATTAAAGGATCCAGTCTAAATCACGAATGGGCAGCAGGCGGCACACCGTGCCTTCATCTGCTGCCCATTGGATGCATTTATGCTCAAATGTAAGCAGGAAAAGTACATTTATCTGCATATGTTCAGTCGGACACATCTCAGAATGCTTCCAGTTGTACACCAGTAGGATATGTGCCAGGTTTATGTTGAGAGTAACCAATGTGCTGTCACACGCCGGGTCCTCGGTACCTTCAAACCGAGACCTGGCTTACTAAACCCCCTGCTGGCGTCCTCTCGTTCCCACGGCCGGGCGCCATCTTAGATTCGGGTCTGCGCAATTCTCTTTAGAGACTCTCCTGCCTTCTCATTGGCTCTTGGGCTGCTTGCCTACTACTTAAGGCAGCCTCCCCTCTCCATCTGAGCCTGTTCTTGGACACCACTCCTCCTGTGAACAAGCTCTGGATTTATTTCCTCCACTACCCTAGTGTCTGTATCTGCAGTCCGCAGACCATCCTACCCTCTGTGCCGGTGGCAATATCCGCTGTCCGCAGATCAACAATCCCCCATCTTAGTGGTAACACCAAATGGCCGCTGACCTTCACTCTCCATTCCTGTGACCCTGCCTCCAGATAATGCTAAACTCTGCCGATCTGGCCTTACTTTTCTGAGGGCTGCGACCTGCATAGTGGAAACCGCCAAAAACCACACCTTCTTGCAAGGGTTCTTATAGAAGACATGCCGCTACGTTAAACTCCGCGCCTCCGGTAAGAGCACCAGTCATTAGGCAGATCAGGGTCCTAGTATCCTAGATTTCTGTGACATGTGCAAACTTACGCACCGCCATAGTAGAAAAAGCATAACCGAGATAGCATGAACAAAGCATAGAAATGTGGCTTCATTGTTGGCAGTAAAGACTCATTTACCATATAAAAAATTATTAAATACAAACAAAAAATTACATTAAATACAAGCATCTGTTTTCCCATTTAATCAAATTGGAATCTTCTTTCCTTCTACAGTCCAAATGGAGATATCAATTACAGTGGTAGTCACTTCACCGACTACCCAAAACCCGACATAAATTTCCTTGATAGTATAACACTGATAGTGATCTTACCTACATTGTCTTCATATCGACTGCTTGTAATACATACTTGAAACATTTGCGACAAATCAACATGACGTCTGGGCAAAATGACGTCATTGTTGGTAATAAGTAGGAGTGTGCACCGGCCACTTTTGGTGTTTTGGGTTTTGGGTTCTGATTAGCTTGAGGTTTTGGGTTCTGATTTGTTTTGCCAAAACACCCCACGAAAGGTTTTGGTTCTGATTTATTTTTTTTAAAAAAAAAAAGCATAAAAAGTGCTAAAATCCATATTTTTGGGTTTTTTTTTCACTCCTACATTATTATTAACCTCAATAACATTCATTTCCACTAATTTCCAGTCTATTCTGAACACTGAACACCTCACAATATTGTTTTTAGTCCAAAAGGTTGCACCGAGGTAGCTGGATGTCTAAGCTAAGCGACACAAGTGGGCGGCACAAACACGCGGCCCATCTAGGAGTGGCACTGCAGTGGCAGACAGGATGGCAATTTGCAAGAGTTTGCTAGAGGTGCAAGATGAAATTGTCTTTGGGCCCTCCCACCCACCCTGATGTTGTTGAAATAGGACATTCGCACTTTAACAAACCAATCAGGAACAGTGAACGTAGTTTAATCTCTGGTACTAATATTTCTGGACTGCAGGAACAGTGAACGTAGTTTAATCTCTGGTACTAATATTTCTGGACTGCAGGAACAGTGAACGTAGTTTAATCTCTGGTACTAATATTTCTGGACAGCAGGAACAGTGAACGTAGTTTAATCTCTGGTACTAATATTTCTGGACTGCAGGGACAGTGAACGTAGTTTAATCTCTGGTACTAATATTTCTGGACTGCAGGACTATCTCTGATCGAGATCGTGGAGGAAATTGACGAGGAGGGTGTTGGTGGTGTGGATACAACAGGACCAAGGGATTTAGGTGTCCCTGGACTGCTGACGGCCCTAGCCACAGGTCCTGAACCAAACACTGAATTATGAAGGTTCTTCGGGTGACGTATAAGGGAGGTTGTCCCTAGGTGGCCAAGATCCTTACCCTTGCTTATTTGAGCTTTACATAAGGTACATATGGCCATACATTTGTTGTCCGGATTGGGATAGAAATAACTCCAGACCGAAGAGGTGCAATTTTTGGTCTTCTGCCCAGGCATGACGATGGGCTTTGTCATCCCACGGACAACAACTGTTTCTCCCCCTGGTGCCTCATTTAAGATAACCACATCAGCATCCTCCTCGTCAAGTTCTTCCTCAGCGCCAGCTACATCAATATCCTCCTCCCGGTGTACAACATTCACATCTTTATTAGCCAAATCTGTAACTGGACTGTGGGTGATCCTTCCAGCATATGCAGAGGGCGTGCTGCAAATGGTGGAAGGAGCCACCTCTTCCCGTACAGTGATGGGAAGGTCAGGCTTCGCAACCACCAACACCCTTGGACTCGCCTTGGGGATTTCTGATGTCATCTGTTTAGAAGGCAGAGTTGTTTGCTGTGTTGTTGATGACAGCTTAACTCTCTTAAATTTTTTAGAGGGGGGGAGGAGGAGGGCTTAGATCCTTGGGTGAAGCTGAACCACTAGTCCTGAACACGGGCCAGGGCCTAAACCGTTCCTTACCTTTCCGTGTCATAAATGGCATATTGGCAAGTTTACGTTTCTCCTCATATGTTTTTAATTTCCTTTTTTTGCTAATTTTAGTGAACTTTGGGTTTTTGGATTTTACATGCCCTGTACTAGGAGATTGGGCATCGGCCTTGGCAGACGACGTTGATGGCATTTCATCGTCTATGTCATGACTAGTAGCAGCAGCTTCAGCATTAGGAGGAAGATCTTTCCCTACTTTATCCTCCAAATTTTTGTGCTCCATTATAGTTTAATCTCTGGTACTAATATTTCTGGACTGCAAGAACAGTGAACGTAGGTAAATATTGCAGTACTAATATTTCTGGACTGCAACAATATATTGCACTAGAATTTTTTTTATACTTTTTAAATAATTTTTTTTTATTTTTGTATATTTTTTTTTTTTTTTATGATTTTTGAAAAATTTTAAAATAACTATGGATTTAGCAGAGCAAAGCACAGGACACAGCACCACTGGACTCAGCAGGACAGAGCACAGGACAAAAGCACCACTGGACTCAGCAGGACAGAGCACAGGACAAAAGCACCACTGGACTGATCAGCAGGACAGAGCACAGGACAAACTAACCACTGGATTAAGCAGGACAGAGTCACAGGACACAGGAGCACCACTAAACTACAACCTCCCTCTTCCCTGATCTGAGCCCGAATGAAGATGGCGGCCGCAAGCGGCGAATTTATGCGATCCGAGTCTCGTGAGATCAGACGCACTGTTCGGGTGGGCTCGGATTAGCGCAATCCGAGCCCGCTTATCTCTAGTAATAAGGTGGTCATTTAAGGAAAGGCCGCGTGTACAATGTTTTTTTAAAAAGCATTCTACATTCTACACACTGCGCTTCCTTAAATGGCCACCTTAATACCAACAATACCAACAATCTGTGTTGCTGTTTAACATGACACCATTTTGCCCGGACGGCATTTTGATTAATTCTTTGGTGTAGTATGTTTACACGTACATAATGTACCACAGGTGGTACATTAAGTGAAAACCTCTGCAAAGGTTCATGTTATGCTGAACACAGTAGTAACCAGAGAACTGCATTTTGGAGGCAGCTGCAGATATATTGGGGGGGGGGGGGGGGGGGAATTGCTTGCAATCAAACACATACTAGGCCCATGATGTCAGACACCCAGACACCTGTGGAAAGGAAAACTTTGCCTAAGCCTAGGGAAAGACACATTCAGTAACAAAATACTTTCTGAGGCCTATACTTTTATGCTGCAAAACAAAATCATTAATATTATACTAGATTATAACATCAAGATACTTACATTCTTCTGTAGGACCCTGCGATGTCCCTGCCTCCTCCTGCTCCTCCGTGGTCTCTTCCTGGGGTTCCACTTGGATCTCCTTCAGGGGCTCTAACATTATCACGAGGGGTTTCTCCCAGGATTCTGCCCTGGACTCTCCCTCCAGGACTAGGAAATGTGATTGGTCGGGGTGTGAGGAAAAGGATTGTGTAAAGGGTGTGGAAAGGGCCACCTCCTCCTAGGCTCCTCCCTAGCTTCCAGATTTTTGTGGAATAGGCGTTCTGTTGGAAGAAATATGACACATTTATCTTTGAATAAATGTTATCACTTTCTCACACATACATAGATATACATACATATAATTTTAGGTTTCAAAGTGAAATATCCAATACCATTTATTTATCAATCATATTTTTCATTAAAATCCCTCGGACATTTTCTGGGGTTAACTGCTCCATGGACCATCATTGGTCAAATAACCACACCTCTACACCACTTTCGTATGGACTTCACCTAGGAGGTTGATATTAACCACATACAGATGCTGAAACATCACTACCATGCCTTGTACTTTGTCCAATGAGCTTTGTTATAGGACAAATATATCAGTAATCTTGTCTGAAAAAAAAATGTAGTACCCGAATTTATGCCTTCTAATGTCTCTTCTTAATTCCACAAGGAACTCTGGTTGTTGCCTCCTCAAATCACTCCAGCGCCACTGGAGTTGTACAATAGTTCCCCTGCTTCTGTATTAACGGCGCAAGCAAATTTTTGCAGCCCTATAGGCTGCGTTTTTCTCTTTGTTACTGATGTAAGGAGGAGATAGTCTGAGAAATTGTTTTTCCAGCACATCCCACGGATGCCTGATTGAATCGAGATCTGGGGATTTTGGAGACCAAATCAATATCTTGAACTCTTTGTCATGTTCCTCAAACATTCCTGAACAATTTTTGCAGTGTGGTAAGGCACATTATCCTGCCGAGAGAGGCCACTGCCATCAGGGAACGGAGTTGCCATGAAGTGGTGTACTTGGTCTGCAGCAAAATTTAGGTTGTTTTCGTTTTGGATCTGGATTAACTTCGTGTTTTGGTTTTGGCAAAACCGCCCTCGTGTGTTTTGGTTTTGGATGTGAATTTTTTTTAAAAATAGCTAAAATATGCTAAAATCACATAATTGTGCTCGTTGTTTGTTCCTACATTATTATTAACTTCAATAACGCTAATTTCAAGTCAATTGCAGTCAATTTTGACCACCTCACAGGTCACAATATTATTTTCATACACTTTCAAACAAAGACTGCAGCAGTTCTTGCCAGTGATAAGAAGGCCATTGTCATGCTTGGGCATAAGACTGAAAATCCACCTCTTATGTGTGGATTATGTTTACCCAAATTCTGACAACAGTTGTCTAGCCATTTGTAGCAGTGTAAAGCCACAGTCAGTAGAGGTAGGGACCTTAACCGTCTAGGAACCTCATCCATGTTACGCAATTTGAAGCAAGTTCATGGAAAGCTCTTGGGAAAATCAGAAACTTATGATAAAAAAAACAAGCAGCAGTCCAGCATCAGCTACCTCCCTTCTCTGACCTAGATCCCAGCACCTGCAATCTACACCCCCAACACCATCATCATCAATATCCTCACAAGTGATCGGAGTTAGTCCTGCATCCAAAGCGAGATGACTCCTCCCCTATCCAGGATTCCTCAGAAGAATCCTTTGAGCGTTGGGCCCACTGCTGCTGCTGCTGAGGGTGGATCTTCAACCCAAAAGCAGACCAATTGACTGTTAAACAATCCTTAGCAAGAATGAAAGCTGTCACCCAGTCGCAAAGCGGATCACAGACGCCATGGAGACTATGCTAGTATTAGATCTGCGTCCAAAATCCACTATTAATGCAGCTGGTTTTAGACTGTTACTTGAGGTCTTGTGTCCCAGTTACCAAATTCCATCATGACACCATTTTACTGGAAAAGCTATTCCTCACCTCTACCAGAAGGTTCTTAAAAATGTAATTATTGGGCTACAAAATGCCATTCTACTCACTGCACACTTAACCACAAATATGTGGACAAGCGGAACTGGGCAAACTAAAAATTACATGATTGTGACAGCCCACTGGGTTGGTGATTCACCTTCACCAGCAGGGACAGCAGCAGCATGTACCCAAGTACGTCACATTTTTCAGAGGCAGGCTACTCTGTGTATCATCTGCTTCACTAAGAGGCTTTATTATTATTATTATTATTATTATTATTATTATTATTATTATTGTAGATTTGTAAGGCACCACAGTGCTCCACTGCACCATACAGTAGGGAAGACAAGGACATACATAAGACAAAACATACGTAAAACAAGAACAGACAAGGCAGACAAAATGAATGGAGACATGAAAACAAAGGGTATGGAGGACCCTGCTCATTAGAGAGCTTACGTTCTAAAGGTAAGAGGGCACAGCTGAAACAAGAGGAGCGAGTGTGGCTCAGAGTGGAGATTGGGGTAGTTGTGAGGGTGCATTAGTGTGAATAGTGTTATCGAGGATAAGGTCACCTCTAAAAAAGAGATGGCTTTTCAAAGAGCATCTAAAGATTTGAAGGCTGTGGGAAAGTCTGATTGAGCGTGGTAGGGAATTCCATAAGTGGGGAGCAGCACGGGAGAAGTCTTGAAGCCGGGAGTGAGGGGTGGTTATCAGAGACGAGATAAGGCGCAGGTCAGAGGTAATACCGCTGACAACCTGTTTGAAAAAGTAAGAGATGTCATTGCAACATGGCTTATCCTGTTTGGACTCACCTGAAGATATGCGATTTCTGATAATGCCACCAATATTGTTAGAGCATTACAGCGGGGGAAATTCCATCACATTCCCTGTTTTTCTCACATAATCAACTTGCTGGTACAGAACTTTTTAAAAAATGACAATGACATGCAGGCAATGCTGTCTGCGTCCCGAAATATTTAGGGTCATTTTTGGGATTCTGCAGTTGCAAGAAGAATAGCATTTAGGGGGAATGTACTTTAGTCCAGCGCAATGGAGAATTCTTTCCGTGTTGTGCAAGGTGCTAAAACTACTCGAAGTAGTCACCTGTGAAGAGAGTGCAGACACTGTTAGCTTGAGTCAAGTGATTCCCTTAATTAGACTTTTTGAAAAGCAGCAAGAGAAATTGAAGTAAGAAATGAAACAAAGCAATTCTGCTAATTATTTTAGACTTGTAGATTAAGTACTTTATTCGCTTCGCCAGGATCCTGACTTAAAACCACCATGCACTTGAACAGAGACTTTAGCACATGAGGTAGAAGGATTAGTATAATCATGACGGAGACTGGAGAGTGACAAGAACAATAGCACCTCTCCTGTTTCTGTATGAGCTATGGCACAGTAGAATGTCACTGGAGACTTTTAAGAACACCGACAGCCCTATTACAATTTTTGTTTCAGCATCGAACCCTGCCACCTCTCCTGTTTCTGAGTGAGCTATGGTATAGTAAAATGTAACTGCAGATTTAGACCAAACCTGCCAGCCCTATTTCTATTTCAGCAATGACAATTAGCAATGGAGCTCTCCTCTTTGTGTGTTACCTACATAACACTGTACATTATGGGACTGCAGATTTAGAAGACCAAGGCTGCCAGACCTATTAATTCTATTTCAGCAATAACAATGAGCAATGGAGCGCTCCTGAATGTCACTGTAGACTTTGAATAACACTGCTACCCCCTCCTCTTTCTATTCTACCTATGACGCTGCCCAACTGCTCTACAGACTACCAAGAACTGTGCTACCCCTTCTGTGTCCCTCTTTGAAATGGCGCTGGATCGCCATGGAGGCAGGTACTTATAGAATCCAAAAATCGTGAGATCCGAGATCTGACGACGTAACAAGGACTTTTTTTCTTGTTTTCAATTCCGAGGGCGCGCGAAAGTACTGAGCCGGCTCGGTTCTCGGATCTGTTAAGTTCGGGTGTGTTCGGTTTTCGGGGGAACCGAGCCTGAGCATCTCTACTTCTTCCATTGTTCCATGGTCCAGTTCTGGCGCTCACATGAACATTGTAGGCACTTTCAACGGTGGACAGGGGTCAGCATGGACCAGTCTGCGGCTACGCTGCAAACTGCGATGCACTGTGTGTTCTGACACCTTCCTATCATAGCCAGCATTAACTTTTTCAACAATTTGTGCTACGAAGCTCTTCAGTGGGATTGGACCACTTTTGGTAGATACTAACCACTGCATACCGAGAACACCGCACAAGACCTGCTATTTTGGAGATGGTCTGACCCTGTTATCTATCCATCACAATTTGACACTCGTCAAAGTCGCTCAGATCCTTACACTTGCCCATTTTTCCTGCTTCCAACACATCAACTTCAAGAAGTGACCGTTCACTTGATGTCTTATATATCCCACCCCTAGACAGGTGTCACTGTAACAAGATAATCAATGTTATCATCTTCACTTGTCTGTGGTTTTAATGTAGTGGCTGATCAGTGTTTACAGTGTATATGGAATGATAGGATTTTTTATTAATCACCGGTTTGTTTCCATGTTTAGAATACTACAGTCTCTGATTAGTGCAAATGATCTTTTTCTGTGTGGCCTATATTTGCTTCAGGTGGTGAGCAGAAGGACATATGTGCAGCATATAGTGCAGTGTATATACAATGAAAGTTGTTTTTTTTAATTAATTTCTGGCTTGTTTCCCTGTGTAGGATTGTTTGGTGATAGCTGATGCACAGCACCCTGGGCCAAGCCAAGGCTCAGGACAGTGGCGGATCCGGGGGGGGGGGGGGGCGATCCAGGCGATCGCCCCCCCCTAGCAGGGGCTTGCTGCCGGCAGCTGCACACTGTGCAGGTCCATTAGGCAGTGATAATGTGCTGCCCGGCTGCTCTGGTTGTGTTTTAAACACAATCAGAGCAGCGGGACAGCACATTATCACTGCCTAATGGACCTGCACATACTGTGCAGCCGCCGGCAGCCTTAGAAGTTAGAAAGGAGGCGGGGCTTAAATCCCCCCCCCCCCTCCCCCCTATATCGCCCGGGGTAGAAAAAATTTCTAGATCCGGAACCTGGCTCAGGATCATCCGCATCTAAGTGGAGGCAGCCCATTTTCACTGCCAGAGAGAAGTGCTGGTAGAGTTGGTGGTGGAGAGGCTGCACACTAACAGCCAGCAGCTCTCCGACGCAGCTATACTGCGTATATGGGAGGAGATCACGGTGCAGGTCAATGCCGTGCTTCTAATAAGAAGATCGGTGACTGAGGTCAAAAAATGGTAAGCCGTGTATTTTTGGATTTTTTTATATCAATTATTATTTTGTGCTCTGCATACCTAGTACAGTTCTTCTAAACTTTGTCAAAACATAGAAACATTCTCCATTGTATGGCAGACCAACTGTGATGAGGGAGTGGGGGGGAGGCATGTACTGTGATGAGGGAGTTGGGGGAGGCATGTACTATGATGAGGGAGTGGGGGGTTGTTTACTGTGATGAGGGAGTGGGGGAAGGCATGTACTGTGATGAGGGAGTGGGGGGAGGCATGTACTGTGATAAGGGAGTGGGGAGAGGCATGTACAACCACAATTTACATGTTCCCTGATTTAATACCCATATCTGCTAGGTGACCTGACTTTCATGTGGAGTGTCACACAGACTCAATTTTATTATTAATACATTAAATATAAATTTACGAATTTACAGATACCGAACAGCATAGATCCAGTGTATTAGTTGAGTTGATACTGATTTCCTCACCTTCTCTGCCTGACAGCTGAAGGGCTGCCCTTCATCATGCTGTTTATGAATATGGGGTTGATCACTAATTATATTGATTGTAAGTTGCATTTTGTACTGAATAATATTTGTCTATATATGATACAGCAAGCCACCATATTTGTGTAAGACAACAAGCTGTGAATGGCTCCCTAGAGTCTCTCTAGGAGCCAGAAACCACTCCTTATGAAATATATAGTTCACCCCATGAGGTCTTTGAAGCTGTTCACTCCCTAAAGGTGACAATTGTTTTCTAGTAACACAGAGGTGTGCAGAGCCACTGAGGGCAGGGCACTGCAGGGCAGGGCCATTTGAGAGCAGAGCTCTGCTTTGAAGTAATTTGCATTTCATTTACAGAGAAAACAATTTATAAATGGCTATATTGGTACACAATATTTACAATGCAGTTATGATTAGGCTTTATTCCCCACAATTATGTTATTGGTTAATCCTTAGAACTGTAATTCCTCTATGATCACTACAGGAAGGTTTTTTTTATAAATATACACTTCCATTTTTAGCACTTGTCAATTTGAATGCAAATAAAACACCAACATCCTTTGGACTTGTACTGCAACCTAGCCAGCCTTTTATATAATCTGGGCATGGTCTTCAAGATTACTGAGTATTTTCAGAGGAGATCACTTAGAGATTTAGTATGGATACTTAGCTAAAATTCCCATCAAGCCAAAGATATGCTTCTTTTCTTTTTAAATATGCTACAATAAAAAAAAAATTCTTGCAAAACATGACCCAACCCCATGTACACATAGACTTCCAATAAAAAAACAAATACCAACAATGAAATCTACTAATATGATGCAAAAATGTGAATGTTGTGGACTCAAACATAGATGCTTATGTTATTTTTTTCATCCATGTTAGCTGAAGACGCAGATACCGAGAATGAAGATAATGCCTCTGGATCCTATTATAGGATGAAGATGTTACACCCCTGGATGAGGATGCAGGGGGCAGTGGGCAGCCTTCAAATTTTCAATAATTTTATTCTCTTATGTATGCTATAAACCAAAAATTGGAACCAAACAACGATCAATTGAATACAACCCTCACCCTTATCCATCACACTTTCCAAAGCATAGACACTATCTTGACTCGTCTCACCAACCTCGTTGCCCAGTATGTCACCAATAACACTCCTTCCCTTATGACATATTTCATCCCTCCTGCTTCATTGCCACATTTCTCCCCTTATGCCCCTATGCCACATTTCCACTCCTTCCCTTATACTACATTTCTGCCTTCAGGCCCTTGTGCAACAAGTTTACCCTCATTCTCCACCCCAAGGTTACCCTTCTTCCCACTGCCACTTCTGTCCCACTGCCATCTCCTGCCCCTCCACCCTTTGTTGCCCCTTGGCTTCCTGCTGCCCTTCTACCCTCTGCTGTCCCTCCACCCTCTGCTGACCCACTACCCTCTGTTGCTCCTCCACCCTCTGTTGCCCCACTTCCCTCCGCTGCCCTTCTACCCTCTGCTGACCCACTGCCCTCTGTTGCCCCTCCACCATCTGTTAACCCACTGCCATCTCCTGTCCCTCCACCCTCTGTTGCCCCTTGGCCTCATGCTGCCCTTCCACCCTCTGCTGTCCCTCCACCCTCTGCTGTCCCTCCACCCTCTGTTGCCCCTTGGTTTTCTGCTGCCCTTCCACCCTCTGCTGACCCACTGCCCTCTGTTGCCCCTCCACCCTCTGCTGACCCACTGCCCTCTGCTGTCCCTCCACCCTCTGCTGCTCTTCCACCCTTCGCTGTCCCTACACCACCTGATGCAATACTTGCTCCTCCACCACTGGTGGAATCAACATCACGGGTAAACTATAGTCAAAATTGAACACCACGAAAAATGTTAGCCCAGGGTGTTAGTGTTGCCGGCCGCAAATCAAAATAGTAGTGTGCCAGATGTATATTTTTATGTGTGGTTTTGTTTGTCACTTTTTGATGATTTATTTTTTCAATTAATACACAATTTTGAAGAATAAAATGTGTTTTCTTGTTGTTTTGCCCATTTACGTTAATTAAATTTGAAGCAAAGTACAAAAGTTGCTTACATGGAAAGTGAATTACATATTCTTTATATGTGGAAGAGTCTTGGGAATCTGAAGGACTTATCAACATCATCCACCTCCTGGCCAGCAACCTCGGCCTATTCCATCCATGGAACCCCATTCCTGATAGCGGTGTTATGGAATCCAACACACAGAGCAATTATGTTGTATGCAATATTGGGTGCATACAAAACAACTCCTCCAGACCTTTCAAAGCTGCAGAATCTAGCCTTTAAACGGCCAAAAGCCTGCTCTGTAACTGATCTGGTTGATGTATGCGCCAATTTGTATGTGACTTCTTGCTCCATGAGTGGATTTAAAATTTCAAGTGAGGAGCCAAGGGCGGGAGCAGTAATTTATTTTTCACGAGAATACTGTTTAATATTACATTTATTATAGTTTAACTGATAACAGTAAGGGGTCATTGGAGATTCCTTCATATTTTTGGACATAAGAACATTGTGTATTGTAAACTATCTGTATACTTGCATGTATATCATGGATTTCTGTACCATGCCTTGATGCAGAGGAGGAACACAGCATCTCCAGGCCCCAGAGCAATACTTGGGGGAGAGCCTGATAATGCCCATCCACTCCCCCCCGCAGGGCCACCACCCTGCACTTCTGAGCATGCACGGGAGCCAGCGCATGCGCAGTAAAGCTCTAAACAGTAGAAGTATAAAGACATACTCCTCAATGTTTCCACACTTCAAATGGAAACACACAGCTAAGGGAGCATGGTCACGTCACAAAGGGGTATCTCCTCCTGGGAAGATTGGCAACTGTCTTCCATGTTCTACATTCGCATTTCCCAATGATCACACAATGAAGGGAATCTGATTAACAGTACCTGGCTCAAATTTACCTTTTTATTTGATATGGAAGCAGAAAGGGTGTACTTACTTTTTCACACATGATTGCTTCATGTTGTTGAATAAATACTAAAGTAAAATGGGTTATATTTCATATAAGATTACATTATCAAAGTTTTAGGACTTGGTGAACACTGGATGATTGTTAGTTATGTAGATATGTAAAAGCACAGATTTGAAAAAGGGTGTACTTTAAGCTTCACATGATTGTATGTGTGTTTGTATGTTTTATTGTTTCATAACAAAGCTTATTACTAGTATGTTGGAATGAAAATATTTTTAAAATAATAACTACAATCTCTGTTATTCTGAATTGCAATGCGCTAATTTTCCTAAATGTTGCCACATGCATAATTAATGCTGTGTGTGGGCGCTAAGAGGAAAGCAATACACTATCAGTAACCAGGGTTTGAACAATCCTTCAAGTTTAATTCTCCTTTAAACTGTTCACCCATACCTTTCAACTATTCAATTTTTCTGCACTGCTCTGTATGAGACAATTTGTCTGTTGTATTTACCCTATAACTGCTGCATTTATATATAAAAAGATAAAAGAAAAAAAAAAAAAAAAAAGAATGTCTACTAACATGTGATTGGTGTATCTGTGAGCTGTCACCGGAATTTAGAGAGGACATGAGAATATCGCCACTACTAACGGTAATTCATAATGATGATCAAAGACATGTTAGAGTCAATGTGGTGTAATGGAAAAAAAAAGAAAAGTAAATATAATTTATGTTAATAAATAAATACATAAACAACTGGTAATTAACAAGGAGGATTAAATTTAATATAATCGCTGAATGTGTTCTTTTGTGTGTAAACAATGAGGAAGTGATGATCAGCAGATCTGCCATATATTAACACAAACAAGACAGTTGTCAGCACTTATCCTTTACACTGCATATCTGTATCTAGCAAAATGAAAACATGAGGTATTAGTTCATATGTTGATCAACACATTATATATATATATATATATATATATATATATATATATATATGAAGCTTATCATTTAAAGTAAACTGTAAAATAAACTCAAAGATCTGGTCATATCCGGCAGAAAGTTATAAATTGATATAACGATGGACTAATAGAGATAAATTAATATAATTGTGCGATAGCCGAAATGTTGAAGCTCTAACCAATGGCTAATAGAATGCCATAAGAAGAAGTGATTGCAAGTGTTAACCCTTTGTGGTAGTTAAATAATTGGATGAAGTAAACCAAATTGATTAATATTGTTTTACAGTGTGATTGCGATTAGTACACCACGTGTTATGACGCAATCGCACGGATTAATAACACACACATTTACATTCGCACTTACACTCGTAAATAACACACATTTATTAAGGTTCCAATTCACCTTTCTATATTAATAAAATGTATTAGAGATTGTTTATACATAAATGACAATATATTAAAGGTATCTAAGGCTCAGGATATGGGAAATGTATCATGTTTAGTGTCATTTTGATCTGCACATTACCATCTGGAATCCGCTACTTTCGGCTTTGCGATTGCTTCCTGCGATCGATAGTTATTGAAGATAAAGTATTAATGTTCAAAATGACATTGTGTGGAAACTGGTTTAAATCAGTTCCCTTGGCACAGCATGTGATCAGCTGTTGGGGGTGAGGTGGTCACACCTTATCAGAGGAATCTTTTCAATTGACCCTGAGCCAATGAAGACCCCTAGATGTGATGCTTGTGTACATGGTCACATCATCAGTATTTTTTTTCTATACTGAAGCTACATATAAGCACTCTGGCCCATTGTTCTCTCTATTGTAATATCTTTTATGCGTAATAATGGCTTGCTGTAAATCCTGCTATATTTTACAATTAAATATCTTGCTGCTTTGGAACCACAATAATCGCATTGGACAATGTTTTATTGGTAAGAGATAAAATGAACTTAATACCTTATTAGGACAGAAGAAAAAAATGTAATGGGCAAAGAATAAAATTCTTATGAGAGTCACCATGTTAACACCAGTATAACCCAAAGTGCCAAATAGTAAATTAGAAAAGAAAATAGTGATTTTATGAACTCAGTTCAAGTCGGCCTGGTGAACAGTGCATAAATGAAATGAGTTTGGCTTATGCTGAATATGTAATCAACATCACTGCATCATCATCATCATCATCACCATTTATTTATATAGCACCACTGATTTATATAGCGCCACGCTATACAGAGAATTCACTCACATCAGTCCCTGCCCCATTGGGGCTTACAGTCTAAATTCCCTAACACACACACACACACTAGGGTTAATTTGCTAGCAGTCAATTAACCTACTAGTATGTTTTTGGCGTGTGGGAGGAAACCGGAGCACCCAGAGGAAACCCACGCAAACACAGGGAGAACATACAAACTCCTCACAGATAAGGCCATGGTCGGGAATTGAACTCATGACCCCAGTGCTGTAAGGCAGAAGTGCTAACCACTTAGCCACCGTGCTATCACTTGATTTGAACTATTATTAGAAGGTCAGTGGAATGTAATTCTTCCTACTAATCTGTGTATGAATGTTGTGGAGAGAATGTAGAGGCCTAGTAATAAACCTTTGAGACCACTGTTCGAATAAGCTAGGAATAATGACAGCTAAAAGAAATAAGAAAACCAGTGTTGAGAAGTGGAAGGAAAAGTAAGCAAAACAATATGGTGAAAATTTAAAGAATATTAAAAAACATAAAGAATATAAAAAATGCTGTCACATGTCCCATCACTATGGAATTGTAATGAATGGTGTAAGAGACCTTTATATACAAAATTCATTCCTGAATCTAAAATAATTGTGTGCTAAAATAAAATGTATTCTATCTAATGTTTCTTATTATTATACAGGGCCTGCACATCAAATCCAGTTAAAATGTTCTTCCCATTTCTATCCATCAAATTATTACAACATAGATGTTGAGACTTTCAGATGGTTTCAAGTTTAGATCTACATAATGCAATAGATTAGCCATTAGAGAGTTTATTTCAGAGATTATTGGTTTCCCAGGGAATTTTATGGATTTTAATGATATGATAATATATGGGAATATTGGGATATGATTTTTTTTATTATTAGGCAAATACTTCCTTAGTAATCATATTATCCTTTTAATTCATTTAAAATCTCTCTGCCCCAAATCCTTTCGGCTTCTTTTAAATACTCGTCACAATTTTGACCAATGACGTACGCACCAGGGCCGCCAAGAGGAATTTGGGGCACCAGTACAGCCACTTTCTGGGCCCCCCTTCACACATAGTAGGAGAAAGGATGCGCTCCTCTGCGCAGCGGTGGCGCTGTCAAAAGGGGCATGACCACATAGTGATGGGGGCATGGCCAACATGGGCTGTGACTGCGCATCTTTACACATGACATTATGGGGGGGAAATTCAATTAGCAGCAAAATGTCTCCGGAACATCCATGAGATACTTCACGGTGGAGATTTTGACAGAAATTTCTACCGTAATTGAAGGCAATGTATGCAGCACCATGTCCGCGCAACACATCAACGGCAATTGAATTCGTCCCATTATGTATTAAAATGGTGTTGCTCTCCCCTACGTGTTATTGCATCTTTCACAGCCTGGTGCTGGATTCTTGTCTGGATCCTGGAAGTTTGGGACCTGTTTAGAAAATGGACATGAAATATGGTAAATAATAAGTGAACACAGTACATATCACAGATCACTCAGTATATAATTATATAACAAGCAAAATATGCTTGATAGAAATAATCATAGATATCTATATGTTTGGAAATGGTCAGATAATGAAACACAATTGTAGATGTATAAGAGAAATAGCTGTCTCTAGGGGCTCTGCAACTCCATACAAAGATGAATACACAATAAACATTAAGAGGCACTCAAAGACCCTTTTGCGCGCCTCTTAATTTTTAGCATGCAGTGTACAATACATACATTATAATGATACACAACATTTAGCATGCCACCCCCATGGTCACACACTGTCCGGGGACTAGGACTAGCTGTCAGCTTGCTTCCTCCCCCTTAACCCCCCCCCCCCCCCCCCACACACAAAAAAAATAAAATATATATATATATATATATATTGTAACAAAGGGAGGCATTTATCTGACAAGATGCAGAGAAAACATACAAGCATTGTAAGACATTGGTGCAGTTATGCACCTAGATTCAGGTTAAACCAAGTAAAGACTTATGTATAGTTTAAAGTTTTGTTAACTTACATGATCTCCTCTCAGCAAACAGACAGGGTGTGTCTGTTAGTGCAAACAGAGGCCAGTGATGGGCGTTTTCTCTTCAAGAGAAGGTGGGTGTGTCACCTGCCCATCAAGCTAGGGCTGGGGGAGGAGTATCATGCATAAAAGCTTGTTTGTGTCATTTGTGCACTGAGACCAACACTGGGGAAGCTGGCTGGTCTATGTATAGCTAGCGTTTAGGGTCTCCATAATTGCTGTGAAAGTATATGGTGTCAAAACATTTACCATCCTGACAATAAAACTACATTAAAAGGAAGAAGTTGTTCGCGTGTGCTTCAGCAGTAGCGGGCTCTTGCCACAAGTGGTGTCAGGAGTGGGATGCTCCGGGAAGCAAGTTTCCGCTACCCAACCCGCGCAGACGTCAACATGGAGGAAGTACTGAGAACCCTCATGAATGTGGCCACTGCACAGCAAGAACAGCAAGCTCAGATGCTACGAGTCGCCGAGGCACAGGTGGAAAACACAAGGCTCTTAAGAGAAGAGTTAAGCCAGGTGAGGCATGACAGAAATGAACCACATGGTCCTATTCTCCAGAAAATGTCACCAGCTGATGACATAAACGCATTTCTGGTGTCCTTTGAGAGACTTTCAGAAAGGGCAAAATGGCCTCCTAAAGATTGGGCTGAGAGACTGGCGCCATATCTGACTGGGGAAGCTCAGCGAGCTTATATGGATCTAGATGAGGAATGGGCCTCTGATTATTTGTGCCTAAAGTCTGAGATATTGGCTCGCATTGGAGTTTCCGGGCCAGGCCGAGCCCAGCGCTATCACCAATGGCGCTATGATAAAGAAAAACCGGTCAGAGCGCAAGTGGCTGAGCTTTCTAAAATTTTAAAGAAATGGCTGCAGCCTGAGGAGAATTCGGCTTCTCGGATTATTGAAGTTCTGCCGATAGATCACTGCATCCGGGGGCTGAACCGCGATTTGCAAAGGTGGGTTCTGCAATCAGACCCACAAACTTATGAAGAGCTTGCCACCGTGGTAGAAAGGTTTTGTGCGCTACAGTGATGACTAAAGAACCTGCATTTGTGCCAAAGCCGCTGCCACGCCAAAAGCCAGGTTTGACAATCCTTGCTACAGGGCCCAATGGCAAAACTGCTACGGACAGAGGGCCAGGTGCAAAGCTGTCTAATCTGAAGTGTTTTGAATGTGATGAACCAGGCCACTTTAAGGCAGTGTCCTAAACTACAGGAACCCATGGACTGTCCCGTGGCACATATTGGGCCTGCATTTCCAAGCTGTTTTACCATGAGTCCCACATCAGGAAGTCCTTGTTTGTTCCGGGTGACTGTGCTAATCAACCAAAACCTTGTTCTGGCCTTGGTTGACTCGGGGAGTGAACTCTCATTGGTTTCCAGCTCTGCCTTACCCGAAACCATAACTTCTCGGTTGCCCAAGGTGAAGGTTCTTTGCGTACATGGCACGATAGAGGAGTATGAAAGAACAATACTACCAGTCACACTCAAAGACAAAACTGTTATGGTGGTAGCTGCCATAGCACCTAAACTCCCATATCCTCTCATTTTGGGGCGAGACTTCCCACTGTTTAATGATGTCCTCGGTGAGTGGATCCGGCCGGACATGCCGGCAACTGATGCAACGGTCGGAAGCCCGGTCTTAAAGGAACCGCCTAAGAATCTACAACATCTGGACATCGATCTTTGGGAACCGCCAAACCTGAATGCCATCCTGGGAGTCACAGCAGGAGTTCCACAAAAGCATCCACCTGCGGGGAAACATGGACAGTCCAAACTAGCATTGGTCGGTGATGTCGCAGATGAGCCCACCCCGCCTGTCAGTGAGGATACGGACTGGTCCGTCATACCAATTTTGTTTCCTCTGCAGGACTTTGCTCGGGACCAACTTAATGATGCCACTTTGGAACATGCCTTTAAAAGTGTGACTGAGGTAAATGGGGTAGCGAAAGCCGCCCAGCCTGCAGAAGGTATACCATATTTTATTGTTAAAAATAATTTCCTTTATAGAGTTGCTAATGTACAGGGGGAAAAAGTAGAACAATTAATGGTTCCTCAGGTCCATATACCCCTAGTGTTAAAAGCAGCACACACACATGTCTGTGGGGGACACCTAGGGGAGGATAAAAAACGGGAACGAGTTCTGCTTAGGTTTTACTGGCCCGGTGTACACATGGCAGTGAAAAAGTATTGCCGGTCCTGTCCCATTTGTCAGAGAACCTGTCCCAAACCCATGTACAGGGCATCTCTCATTCCAATACCAATAGTACAAGTTCCCTTTGAACGGATAGCTATGGATCTTGTGGGGCCACTGGAAAAATCCGCACGTGGGCACGAATATATACTAGTGGTGCTTGACTATGCAACCAGGTATCCAGAGGCAATTCCCCTACGAAACATAAAGTCCAGCACCATAGCTAGAGAACTTGTATTGATGTTTACACGCTTGGGAATACCCAAAGAAATTCTCACAGATCAGGGTACTCCATTCCTGTCTAAACTGATGAAGGACATGTGCCAGTTGCTAGGGGTTAGGGCACTTCACACCTCTGTATACCATCCACAAACAGATGGCTTGGTGGAACGCTTTAACCGCACATTAAAGCACATGCTCAGGAAAGCAGTGGCTCAAGAGAAAAAAGATTGGCACACTCTTATTCCCTATTTGATGTTTGCCATCCGTGAGGTACCTCAAGCTTCAACAGGGTTTAGTCCCTTTGAGTTATTGTTTGGGAGACAGCCAAGGGGTATCTTGGATATGTTAAAAGAAGGCTGGGAGCAGCAAGGTCCCAGAGAGCCAAATCTGGTACAATTTGTGTCCCAAATGAATGAGAGGCTAGGAAAGATAGAGCCCATTGTGCAGCAACGTGTAAAAGAGGCTCAGGAACGACAAAGGAAAAGTTATGATAAAAGTGCTGTTGTTCGGTCTTTCAAGCCTGGGGACAAGGTCCTAGTCCTGGTTCCCACCCAGGAAAGCAAACTTTTCGCCCATTGGCAGGGTCCATATGAAGTTCTAGAGGCTGTCGGTCCTGTCAATTACAGAGTCCGCCAGTTAGGTAGGAGAAGGGAGGAGCAAATATATCATGTTAACCTCCTTAAACCCTGGCATGATGAGGAAACCTCTCCTCAGGTAGTGAGTACTGCCATTGAAAAGTCTGAAGTTGCCATAGAGCCAGCTTTGTCCATTCAGCAGAGACAACAGACTGAAGAAATGATTCGCCGGAACAGGGATGTCTTCTCTTCCATTCTTCCTGGGCGCACTACCCTAATCGAACACGACATTGTCACTGCGCCAGGAGTCATTGTAAAGCAGAAGCCGTATCGTATTCCAGAAGCCAGACGGGTGGATGTGAGAAAGGAGATCGAGAAGATGCTCCAGTTAGATGTGATTGAAGAGTCCACTAGTGAGTGGAATAGTCCCATTGTGCTTGTCCCGAAACCCAATGGGACAATTAGGTTCTGCAATGACTTTAGGCGTCTAAACAGTATGTCGCAGTTTGATGCCTATCCGATGCCACGTGTGGATGAACTAGTGGAAAATCTTGCTGGTAGCAATTATTTGACAACCCTTGATCTAACAAAGGGTTATTGGCAAGTTCCCCTGACTTCCACGGCCAAGCCAAAGACTGCATTTTCCACCCCTGATGGTCTCTATCAATATAAAGTCCTACCCTTTGGGTTGCATGGGGCATCTGCCACCTTCCAAAGGGCCATGAATAAATTGCTACGACCTCACACAGCTTATGCAGCCGCTTACCTGGATGATATAGTGATTTATACCCTAGATTGGGGATCACATTTAGACAAAGTTTAGGCGGTCTTAGCTTCATTAAGGTCAGCAGGGTTAACAGCTAACCCAGAGAAATGTGCCATAGCCATGAGCGAAGCCAAATATTTGGAGTACGTTGTTGGTCGAGGGCGTGTTAAACCCAAGCTAGACAAAGTGGATGCAGTCAATAATTGGGCAAGACAAGAAAAAAAGTCGCAGTTAAGAACCTCTTTAGGCTTAGTAGGTTACTACAGGCGGTTTGTAAGCCACTTCGCCACTAGAGCTGCTCCACTTACGGACATGTTAAAAAAAGTTGTCCAGATAGATTAACCAGGTCTGATTCTGCAGAAACCGCCTGGTCTGATCTTCGGTTAGCTCTTTGTTCCTCCCCAGTTCTACAAGCACCGGATTTTACCCGGAGGTTCTTCCTCCAAACTGAAGCTTCTGGTGTTGGCTTAGGTGCAGTCTTGTCACAGGTGAAGAATGGGGTAGAAAATCCTGTCCTGTACCTAAGTCGTAAGTTGCTTCCAAGGGAACAAAAATATGCCACTGTGGAGAAAGAATGTCTCGCCATAAAATGGGCTACAGAAGCTCTGCGCTATTATCTCCTAGGCAGAGAGTTCACCTTAATAACAGGCCATGCACAATTGAGATGGATGCAGAACAACCGGGAGGTAAATGCCAAGGTAACCCGCTGGTTCTTGGCACTGCAACCTTTCAAGTTCTCTGTAGAACATAGACTTGGGATTCTGCACAAGAATGCAGATGCATTGTCACGAAAATATGCGCTCCTTGCGAAGTCCGCCTCCCCCTACTTGGAGACGCTAGGGGGAGGGATATGTAACAAAGGGAGGCATTTATCTGATAAGATGCAGAGAAAACATACAAGCATTGTAAGACATTGGCGCAGTTATGCACCTAGATTCAGGTTAAACCAAGTAAAGACTTATGTATAGTTTAAAGTTTTGTTAACTTACATGATCTCCTCTCAGCAAACAGACAGGGTGTGTCTGTTAGTGCAAACAGAGGCCAGTGATGGGCGTTTTCTCTTCAAGAGAAGGTGGGTGTGTCACCTGCCCATCAAGCTAGGGCTGGGGGAGGAGTATCATGCATAAAAGCTTGTTTGTGTCATTTGTGCACTGAGACCAACACTGGGGAAGCTGGCTGGTCTTGAGAGGGAGCTAGTCTATGTATAGCTAGCATTTAGGGTCTCCATAATTGCTGTGAAAGTATACGGTGTCAAAACATTTACCATCCTGACAATAAAACTACATTAAAAGGAAGAAGTTGTTTGCGTGTGCTTCAGCAGTAGCGGGCTCTTGTCACAATATATATATATATATATGTAGTTTTCAATGCACCATGGGTAATTACAGGAGGTCTCCATTTTAGATATTACATGCTAAGAAGTAAGAGGTGCAGTATATCTCTCCCCTTAGCACAGCATCGATGCGGATAAGTTTGGTGTCGCAGTTGTTTTAGAACATACATTTTATCCATCGCTAAGGAGAATTGGTTGCAGATCATACTCCGGGATTTCTAAGGAGCTACTATACAGATAAGTGGTTTGATTTTATATATCTGGTACGCACACCACTTCTATTTATTCTGCACGGTCAACTTTTGAATATATTTATCCTGTACTACAGTGATTTTTAGTTACCTGCGGTGCAGATACAGACACCGTCCTGTTCTAACTCCTCTGGACTATTTCTGTGTACATTTGTGCTTATATGTTTATATACACTGTATACACCTGAGGGCGCCGCCCCTTTACCATTTATATCCTACTTTATATATATATATATATATATATATTTGTTTCACTTTTTTAAAAAAAAATTACAACACTGAGCAGGGCCCAGGCCCCCCAGGCAGGCCAGGCGTGGTAATTTGTACGTGTCCCACCCCCTCTTGGCGCCCCTGGTAATTACAGTGCAAGTGTTGAAGAATGGAGCAATAAGTATCCCTCACAATATTACGATGACATTTAATAAGTATAGGTACCTTACCTGCTCTAAGTATGGCATTAGACCCGGACTGGCCATCTGGAAAATTCCAGAAGGTCTGATCGCTAAATGGGTCGATCCAGCTGGCTGCCCGCCCTAGCAGAAGAATCTCCTGGCACCATTTTTCCCCATCAGGCGACAATAGCACAGGACTGGGACCGCTGCCTTAAGACCACACCACCTTTAACATATAGGTGGAGCGCATCCAGGGCTGAGAATGTTTAAACCTTGGGTCCTATGTTAAAGGTGGCACGTGCACCTTTAACTGAAACACGCCTTTGAGTTGCACACGTCCTGACATTGCAACGTTGCCGGCAGGCGGCAGTGTACAGGAGCCACGAGGAGCCTGCCCAGCCGACCAGGGTATGAAGCAGAGGTAAGTCACCTTTATTGTTACTTTTGAGAAGTTAGAAGGAGTGGGGCTGGTATTCAATACCGGGACCCGGACCCGCACTGGATCCCTTTGCTGTGACATTATGTGGATTGGTGACACTGCTGTGGCATAATGTGGATTGGGGACACTGCTGTGGCATACTGTGAATTGGGGGTACTACTGTGTGGCATAATAGGAACTTAATTTAATGGAGGTTGGGGATTCATCATTTAATTGTGGGTGGGAACTAATGATTAATTGGTGGTATGATGATTAAGTCTATTATTTTGATGAAGGGGGATATGTAATGTAAGCGGGTAACGGTGTTGCCTATTTAAGACTGTGTGGGAGGAAATATGTGTATTTATTAAATGTGAAGACTATTAATTTTATTCATGGGCAGGTTAGGGGGAATATGCCTATTTATTAAATAGGAATGCTATTAATTTAATAGTAGTAGGTTAGGGTGAAATAGGTCTATTTAATAATTGTGTATGCTATCAATTTAATGCCAGGGCTGGTTGGAGGGAAATAGATCTATTTATCAAATAAGAATACTAGTATTTTAATGTTGGGGCTGGAGGGAGGCCTTATTATTAAACGTTGGTTGTATTGATTTAACACAGAGGCTTGTTGGAATTTTCTAAATTTCATGTACCCATTTTTTTCCAAATAGAGCCCCCAACATAGCAGGATCCAGACAAGCAGCAAATGATCTAAAGACACCAGCAGCCACAGGTGGTGAAAGTGACAAGAACAGGTAGGAGACAGCAGAACAGTCTGCCAACTGTCCTGAATTTGGTGGGGCAGTCCTGAATTTGGGTGTCTGTCTTGCTTAATCAGGATTTGGTGTGACTGGAATGTCAGTTGGGAGGTATGTCCCGCTTCACAACGTACTGCTTGTGAAGGCAGAGCTGTGTGCTTCTAACAGTAGTGCACTCAGTATTGCCTGTGAATTTGTCTAAAATGCTAACCATGTTACATAATAGGGGCCCCCTGTCTTAAATACCCCAGGCCCCCCGAGCCTTAATCCAGCTCTGGTTAGCAGGAGGAATCTGATAGTTGCTCCCAGTCCCTGGATAGGACACTCCGAGGAGCTCTAAGTCTCACAAGATTTGGTAATCTCGTGAGACTAAGAGCTCCCCTGCTCACTCTACAGGAAGTTCCCACCATGATGGATGTCAGCAGCACCAGAAGGATAGATAAGTACAGTGGGCTGGTGATGTGGCTGGAGAGGGCATGATAAATGTAATGTTTTATTATAATGTATGTAGCAACGCCCCATGTTGACCACGCCACCAAAATAATGTGGACACGCCCTTTTTCGGCACAGACGCACAGTTTCTCTCCTACTCCTCTATGGGGGGGGGGGGGTGCTGGAAGGTTCACTGTACCTGTGCCCCAAATTTCTCTTGGCAGTCCTGTACATACCATTGTCTGATACTGGTGCGCATCATCATCATCATCATTACTCTCTGGAACAGAGGTTGGTCTGTGTGCTTTAAATGCCAGGGCTGATTTTTGGTCCCAGTCCGGCCCTGTATGGCAGTATTATTAGCAGGTGCATTATCAGTTACAGATTGCTGCCAGTTCAATGTTTTACACTTTGTTTTACAAACATTATGTAATATACAAAAGGTGACTCTTTTTTGCTGCATTTTCTGGCTTCATTTGTACCTTCAAGGCACCATCTTGTCTTAAGCCTTCCAAATGCCATCTGAACTACCTGCCTACATTACAAGAGTATGGTTGAAATACTCTTTGGAACTATTATCCATTTTTGAATATGCCTTGATGAGCCATGGGAGAATCAGCTAAGTAGGTTCCCCAATAATTACAGGTGTAACATTGACCATTTCTATTTCTGTCTGTGATTTTGGTTGACACATCTGTAAAAAGCCCTGCAATTGGCAACTGCTTAAAGAAAAGTATCCTTTACAGTAATAATATTTCTCTCTCCTGATCTGGTCCTAGTATATATATGTAACGCCCCCTGCGGGGAAAGACAGGGACAGACGCAACAGAAAAGAACCCACCTTGTAAACGATGGTCACCTCCAGTCCGCTTCCGATTTCCCAGCTGCGATCTAATCCCAGCAGATCCGCAGCCGCAGTCACCTCCAATCACGTCCCTCTAAGATAGAGACAGGGATTACGGCCGTGCCTACCAGGTAAGGGCTGTCCGAGACTACGGCAAAGGACAAGGACACGGTCAGTCCAAGCTCCTTGCCGCCTCCTCACTTTGTTCTTGCCAAGACGCGGGGGACTACAGGCACTGAAGGCCAAGACTAATCCGAGGACTAATCCCGCCTCAAGTACCTCACACACCTGCCGGTGAGGGCCTAACCGAAAGGGGGAATCGAGCGTGATACTCACCGGGACACTCCCACTTCCGATCCGGTTCTCCTGCACCTTCCCGACTCCTGCGGATGACAAGAACACACAGCCTCCCTCTACTCTCTCCGTGAGCCTAAGATGGCACCCACAAAACTGAACTGACTACAACGGCGACCTGACCCTAACAACGTTCTAATGGTCGGCAACGCAACTACGTCAAAACACTAGGACTAACTAAGTGTGGTGCACTAACGGAACTACTCAGTTACACGCTACGGGGAACACCAGCCGGTGTTCACAGCCTAAACCGGAGGGCGGTTCCTAACCCCCTCACCCAGGTCGTACCAAGAAGCTGCCTTCTTGCTATGGAGTCACACACAGGCCCTAAGTACGGGTTCTTTAAGCCCGGCTGAGGCTCAGTAGAACAGCACACTAACCCGCGGGCCGACTGCCGCACGGAACAGCCGATCGAACTGAACCGCCCGACTGCCTGTACTCGGGTATCTCACACGTGTCCCTACGTCCGGAACCACAGGTCCACCTGCACGGAACCGGCCTTGAGGACCCTTGATCAGAACCACGGCCGCCCCTGGAACTGCCTCAAGGTGTGCTGTACTGCCACCAACTCACTCAGCCACCCCCCTCTGGGTACCAGTGTGACCCCGGGGACCTAAGGGACAGGGAAACTACGTGTGTTCTCCCCTGACTATGTGTATGCTGGTACTTACACTTGTACCCACAGCACGGGTTAGCACAGGAAAACCACAGGAAACAAGAGCCTACCTTTAATGGGGGCCTGACGTCTTGCCCCTGGACACAGTTAGATAGCACACCAAAATACTGTAATGTAAACTACACTCGCCACACAGACAGAATAAATAGATACAGTATACAGTACCTTGCCCGCTACTTACCCGAACACACCGCTGCTAGCCAACCAGCAGGTTGCTACAGCACCACAGGAGCCTACGCTCGACCGTACCTCCTAACCACGTGTGCTCACCTCACACAGGACCGCGCCTACTCTCACGAGGCTCCCACGCCTCTACCTCACACCACCAGGGCCTTATGCCCTACACACCATGGGTCTCTGCCCAGCTACACCCAGAGCCTTCTGCTCTGTTTCATGGGCCTCAGCCCCCTCTCTACCTCAGGGCTCTGAGCCCACTAACTAGGGCCTTGTGCCCTACTACCTAGGGGTCCTAGCCCCTGCCTACCGAGGCCTGTGGCCTCCCTAACTAACTGAGGGCCTTGTGCCCTTAATAGCCTACAGGCTATCAGCCTCTAACCAGGCCCTCTGGCCTTCCTATGGCCTCTAGGCCACTAACTACCTAAGGGCCTTGTGCCCTTGTACACCTGGGGCTCTGAGTCCCCCTCTCTAACTAACTGGGGCTTGTCCCCTTTATATCAATACCATGGCCTACTGGCCCACTAAACTCGTTGGGGCCTAGTGCCCAGGTCCCTGGGCCTTGTGCCCCTAATTCACGTGCCACGGGCCTTGTGCCCGACTGTGCCACGAGCCTAGTGCCCGGCGTTATTGTTGAGTCTACTTACCTGCTCTGCGCAGGATACTCAACTTGACACGCCGTCTTCTGTTTCTTTCTCCGGGTCTTCCAGACCCTCCAGCCGGCGGCGCCTCTTCTCCGCTTCGGCGCTGGGTCTCCAGTTGCAGCTGGGGCGGGGGCGCTCTCAGCCCTGACAAGGGCTCCCCGCCGGCGATCTCCGCTCCGGCGGCTTGCTTGAAGTCTTCTGGCGGCAGGGTAGCTCACGGCCCTTACAAGGGCCCCCTGCCGCCACTGCCGCTGGTCTTCTTGCTGGACGTCTTGCAGAGACGTCCTCTCTCTTCTCCGCCGACGGACTTCTGGCAAAATGGCGCCACCCGGCGACTTATATAGTCGCCGGCGTGACGTCATTAGCCGGCGCGAGCGCTGATTGGCTCGCGTCGGCGCCAATCTTTTGAATGGCCGGGCGCGAGCCGCGATTGGCTCGCGCATCCGGCCGCTGATTGGCCAGCGGGGAAAGATGAGCCCTAATTGGCTCATCCTTCCCCCGCGCACAGGACCTGCAAAAAAGAAGTTATACTCACCGCCGCTGGATCGATGGACGGGTGAGTACTTCTCCTCTTCTGTCTTCACCCACTTGCAGGGCTCAGCTACCGGGGGACTCTTCATCCCCTTCCCGGGCACCAGGCACATCTTTAGCCCCTCCAGGGGCATAGCGCTGCCGGATATCTTCGCCCTCTTCACGGGCACCGGCTCCGGCATCTTCTGTCCCTCCACATATACATGGCTATTATTAATTACCACTCATGTTAAGTGGTAACCCTAGCAACTTAAACCTAGCTATTTTGTACTCCATGCTACGGAATTGCATTGTAAGTACGACATAATTTATGGTGCTACAAACCTCCTTCACTGTAATGAAATTGCAACCGTTTTCTCTATGGAAATTGCATTCTACAAGACTGTTTTACTACGTGAGCTCTTAGAATATTATTTACTAAACTGCGAGATTGAAAAAATGGAGATGTTGCCTATAGCAACCAATCAAATTCTAGTTATCATTTATTTAGTACATTCTACAAAATGACAGCTAGAATCTGATTGGTTGCTATAGGCAACATCTCCCCTTTTTCAAATGGCAGTTTAGTAAATATACCCCCTGGTGTCATTCTGAAGTTGGGGAACCTCTGTATTGTTCCATGAATGACAAACAGTATTTTGCCAACATATATTGCTGATATACACCACCATAGATACTTCCATTGCCAGACACATATTGCAGTGAGAGGCTCATATAGCCAGCCATTTATTACTAGCCAGGTGGTATTGCTAGACATATTTTGCAGAGATATCCCCCATTGCTGCTCAGTTTGGTCACCCACATCCGGTCCCACTGCCATTAGTAGAATATGAGGGAGGATACTTCCCTCCCAGCTATTTCTACTAACACTGTCTAACACAGTGTTAGTGATACTATTAATAGTTGCTTGAGGAAGCACAAGTGATTGGAGTCACACTGAGCTTCCTCGTCTCCTGCTATCAGAGAGCAAAGAGAGCCAGAACACAGAGACATAAGGAAGGACAGGAGGAGGGTTTTGTGTGTGTTGGTGGAGTGCTGTGACGCTGCAAATAATGGCTCAGGGAGGATTAAATGCTCCTGCTTTCAACACCTTGTTGATTCATGTATTTCTATTTTCAGCAGAGCCGACATTTCAGTGCTCTTGGCGAAAGAGAACACTGGAGCCCCCTATCACCACCCCCATATAGTAGTGTGAATATATGCTGCCTCTCTGCAGTAGCACCTAGCCCTTAACAAGCGCTAGACCATTCAACAACCTTGTGCTGTGCTCTCCTACCTGTTCCTGCAACTACCTGGTGCTGCTGGTATCTTAAGCCCAGTTTCTGCTTGGCCGGATCCTGGAATGTTAAGGGCCTGTTTTGAAAAGAGATAGTTACTATTCACCTTCTGGAAAACAGAGCAGCAAGTAAGCCACCTCTCCCTCAACCAGCCCTAAGATTTAATTAATAGCATTCACAATTTATAAACAGACCTACTTTCTTCCCATACAGTCCAGATATTAAATTAATAGCAATCACATTAAATAAATAGCCCTTCTTCTAGTGCAATTTGGCCCCACATTCAATTAATATCCTCCAAATCACCCCAGTACTAAATTAATAGTACAATCGCCCTGCCATTAAAAAGCCAATGTCACCACAATCACCCCACCATTTAATTAATAGCCTTTAACACCCATTAAATTAATAGCGTCCACCCTCTCCCCACCATTAGGCTCTCACAGGCTGTGTGTCTGTCACAGGCTGTGGGGAGGCAAGGAGCACTGTCACAGGCTGAGGAGACAGAAGGAGGACTGACACAGTCTATGGGGATGGAGGTAGAGCTGTCATAGGCTCTGGGGATGCAGGGAAGGCTGGCATGCACTGATTGGAGGAAGGGGGAGGCTGTCACATGCTGATTGGAGGACGGTGGAAGTGTTCACACGCTGATTGGAGGAAGGAGGATAGAGGCCTTCACTCACATAGGGGAGGGAGGGGGAGACACTGGCTGTCACACTCAGGGGAGCGTTAGTAGGGGAAGCAGTCACACAAGGATAAAGGGTTGAAACTAAGAGGCTGCAATTCTCATAGGGAAGAAAGGGAAGGCTGTTACACAAGTAGGGAATGGGAAGACAGAGGAGATCTATGGTGCCGCACTTTCACTTCCACTGAGAAGTACAGCAATAGTAACAGGTGTCGTCAAGGCAGCCATGTATTACTGGGGCAAATAGAGGGCAGCCGTAGCACATCCTCCTAGTCTTGCACCCATGGCAGTGACACAGATCGCACCACCCTTGTTACGGCCCTGATATTTAGACTATTATTAATGTACAATAGAGAGCAACTAGCTTTTGGTAAACCAGTATTTAATAAAGTGTCTCCCTAATGTCGTTCATATATTACATTCATGTTCAGTTAATACTATTTCTTTACTGAGCCCAAAAACTAGAGAGCATTAACCAAGATATTTATTTTAAATTCTGGTTATTATTCCTGTCACATTATCTCCTCTGTAGGTTAACCAATTTAGACAATATAAACCAAAGTGGGCTTCAATCCACTCAAGTGTGGTCTTAAACTGAGTGACAAAGATTGGCAGGTATATAATAATAATAATAATAATAACAAAAATCTGATTGAATATGGCACAAAAATAATGTTGCCTAAAGTCTGCACTCAGTACATGAGTGCTGCCATTGACCAGCTGCATTAGTTTAGTAATCTAGGGCCTGAGTCATTAAGGAGAACAAAGTATAAAAAAGGAGTAACTTTGCACCTTGGCAAAACCATGTTGCATTGGAGGGGGAGGTAAATTTAAAATGTAGGGACAGATTTATAGTTGAGGTAGAGAATGTACTAGATCAACTTTAAATTTCAGTGTAAAAATAAAGCTATCACGTATTTGTGTGCTACATGAAAAAGCAACCAGTGTTTAACTTATGTGCAAAATAATAAATTAATTTGCACCCCTTGCATTGTATCATGGTGTGTCCCAGAGAACATTTACTCCTTTTTTTGGTCATACTTTCCTTAATAACACAGGCCCCTAGTTATTAAGTCTGAGCACAAAATAATGTGTATGGTCAAACTTTACCTAAATCAGGTCATTCTGTTAACAAGCTGAATGACCAGATCTAATGCTGCCAATTATTGTGTCTGGCCTTATCCATGGTATGTCTCAGGGGCTGGTTGACAGACTTTAGCCCAGGGGCAAGCACAGAGCACTGGCCCATAAGTAGCGGCCCATCCTTAAAGGGTGGTTTTCGGTACAATATATATTTATCAATATAAAAAGAGGCTATTTTAGTGTTGCTTAATCCAGCAATACTTTATTATTATAAATAGTAAACCTTAAATAATAAAAATAAATAATGCAGCAAAAAATAAACCTCATTTTATATTGCATTTTATTTTATATGTTCCTTATCCCTACAGCACTTTTTTGTTTTTTTAACCACATACCTGTCTGATTACAATGGGATTTATCAAAATGCAAAAAGCCTGTTTGCTTTAAAAACCTGATGTTTTTGCCAGAAAAGGTCTTGTTTTTGCTTATTATATACTAATAGGGTTATTATTTGTTTTAGGGTTAACCTAAAACAAATAATATGAGGGGTGGTACTTGGAGGAGGAGCAGAGCACTAGGTGGCAATCTGACACCCTAGCTCAAAGCTGGATTAAGGCTCTGGGTGACCCGGACACTTTAGACAGGGGGCCCTTATGATATAACATGGTTATCGTTTTACAGAAATTTTATACAATACACAGGCAATACTGTGTGCACTACTGTTAGGCGCACGCAGCTCTGCCTTCACAAGCAGTACAGTGTGAAGCGGGACATATCTCCCAACTGTCCTTCCAGTCAGACCAAATCCAGACTAAGGGAGACATTCACTCAAATTCGGGAGTGCCCGCCAGATTCAGGACAGTTGACAAACTGTCCTGCTCTCTCCTACCTGTTCTTGTCACTTTCACCACTTGTGGCTGCTGGTGTCTCTAGCTCAGTTGCTGCTTGTCTTGATCCTGGAGTGTTGGATGCCCTATTTGGAAAAAACATGGGTACATGAGATTTAGGAAACTGCAACCAGCACCGGTGTTAAATAAGTAGCACCCACATATCACTGTCAACAACACCACTATCTCATCTGTTCCCCAAGTCCGCTGCCTGGACGTCACCCTCGACTGCTCCCTCTCTTTTATCCCTCACATTCAATATCTCGCCCAATCCTGTTGATTACAACTTTGTAATATCGCCCACATCCAGCCCTTCCTTTCCCAGGATGCCACCAAAACCATCATCCATACTCTCATCATTTCCCGTATTGACTACTGTAACCTTTTTCTCACTGGCCTTCCCCTCTCCCACCTCACCCCCCTTAGGTCTATATCAACGCGGCTGCGAGACTCATCTTTCTCTCCCGCCACTCTTCTTCTGTCTCCCCTCTCTGCCTCTCCCTTAACTGACTCCCCTTCCCCTACAGAACCCTTTTCAAACTCCTCACACTCACTTACAAGGCCCCACTCACTCCACTGCCCCTTACATTTCTAACCTCCTCTCCATTCACACTATATCCCGTTCCTTGCGGTCTGCCAATGACCGTCGCCTCTCCTCCACCCTGATCACCTCATCCCACTCCAAAATCCAAGAGTTCTCCCAGGCTGCCCCTCTTCATTGGTACGACCTCCCTAGCTCCATCCGACTTTCCCCTAATTTGGGCTCCTTGAAACGGACACTCAAAACTCATCTTTTTCTCAAAGTCTACCAGCCGTTCACCTAATCTATCCATACTTGATTACCTTACCCTCTCTCACCCCCCTCTTGCAGTTTATCTTCTCCTCTAACTCCCTTTTTGCCTCCTGTCTGTTTACCCTCCCTCTAGGATGTAAGCTCTTATTAGCAGGCCCCTCTTCACTCTTGTTTCTCTACCTATTCTTCTGCTCCTACGTCACTAGGCAAGCTAAGTTTAGAGTGTTTGAAGTCCTGGTTTAATGTTTGGTACTGTATCTACCCTGTTTGGTATTATGTCTGTCTCTGTGGAAATGTTATATATATATATATATATATATATATATATATATATATATATATAAAGGCTAATAATAATAATGAAGAAACTGTAGTCTTATGATCATCAGGCGCAGGTTGGCGGATTTCAGCCCCGGGGGCAAACAGGCGGCCGCATCACGTCATGTGATGCGCCCGCCTGTGTGCTGACGCGGCCACATCCCGTGTCATGCGATGCGGCCACCGTTAATAATCAGGTAGTAGAGCATCCGGGGGCCGGCCGGCCCTAAAAGCGGTGAGACAGTGCGGCCCGGGGGGGGCGATGCCCCCCTGCCCCCCGACCCAGCCCGCCCCTGACGATCATTATCGAATATAATGGTATACAGGTTACACTGGGATTTTCTTCAGTCTCTCACTACAGTTAGGCACATTAGTGGACAAGTGACTGAGTGTAAAAAAAAAAAAAAAAATCAAACAAAAATGATATCCCAGTAAGCAAGACAGAATCACACCTATTCATGTTGCTTTGCAGTGTACCAAACTTTGCTGCTAGATGGCGCTGTCATTCTTTAAAAACTGGTGATTCAACAAATAAACAATGTTACATAAAGAAACTCCTTTGCTACTGTGTCTACTCTAGACTGTTCTGTAAATTGAACTTAAAATAATGAGACTATATTTTTTCTAACAATCTCACTGCTATACACACATTTAGTGCTTTGTAATACCCATACCTCTCATACAAACTATGAAAATATCAGAGATGTGGTAAATGTTCCTGCTGGCCATTGACGTAAAAATGTTCACCTTTTAGACCAAGCAATTGGATTTATATATGATTAGAAGCATTTGCCAATACTGGACACACGTTGTGATAGAATTTGTGGAAAAACAGATTTTTATAAAACAATGAGATTAAGAACAAATGATTGCAAATAGGTGGAAGATGGCGCTAGTGTGTCATATCTAATGTACATATATTATAACAATCATAAAATGCAAATTGCCATGCAGGAAAAAACTTCTGTCTCTCACAGTTCTGTTGTGCAAAACATAGTTTAAAGCGATTATTTTTAAAGTTCTATCTTACAGACAGAATCCTCTGTTTTAGATCCTGTTAAAGAAACAAACAACATATCATAGTGCAACACATCACACATTGTTTAGCTTAGAATCCATATAATTAGCTAACCATAGATAAGTTGTGCATTCATGTGTCCTTGATATAATAAATAACAATTGTGCTTATTTGACTCCTTAAATGTGCACATAAAAAAAAAGCTTTTGTTTCTCTATGTAAAATGATATACCTATTGCCATTTAAAATGGATCAATGAGCTCCATTCTCCACTATATGTGCCCCAAGAACCACTCAGATACCACGTCAGGTTTACTCAGATCTCCCACCTTACCCTTTGATCTCTTGCTCTCATTTTATCTTCCTCTCTCTCATCGCACATGGGTCTTAGGGTCCTTTCCCTTAATGTAAAAGGGTTAAATAGTCCCCAGAAACGAAGTAAACTTCACGTGACCCTTAAATATCATAGGGGAGACCTAATTTTCATACAGGAGACTCACTTTCTACATGACTCTCACCCTGAACTCCGCTCTAAATTATATCCCGACTCATACCATGCCTGTGATCACTCAGCTAAAAAACGGGGGGTCTCGATCTTACTGGCACGTCACCTCACGTTTGAGCTTAACAATTCTCTCGCTGACAAAGACGGACGTTATCTCATTCTGATAGGTAAGCTAAACAATAAGCTCTGTACACTAGTAAACGTTTATGCCCCTAACCAACACCAACACCGCTTCTTCACCAAACTAGATTCCTTATTGACTCGTTTTAGACAGGGGGATCTTATTGTAGCGGGCGACTTCAACACTGTTCTGAACACCACCATTGACCGTTCTGCCCCGGTGGCCGCTGTTCCGCTCTCAGCAGACCCACAATCCACTAAATCCCTCCTCAGTCTCATGAAATCCCAGCTTCTATATGACTCCTGGAGAGTGAAGGAGCCGACTACACGCGATTACACATTTTATTCTTCACCCCATGGCTCATACTCCCGTATAGATATGATCCTGCTCAGCCATGATTTGGCCCTAAACCTCCAGGCGGTCCAGATCCACCCATTGACTTGGTCTGACCATGCCCCTTTTACAATTGACATCTCTGACCTCCTACCCCGACCTCGCCCAATGACCTGGCGTCTTAATGACTCCCTTCTTCACAATACGAATATAGTATCTCAGATTAGGACTAGACTGGAGGACTACTTTGAGCTAAATGATATTCCAGAAGTCTCCAAAGCCACCTTATGGACTGCGCACAAAGCGGTCTTGAGGGGACACTTGATCAGCATGGCCTCCAGACACAAAAAAGAATACCTCACCCGAACCAATGAGCTCTCCATCCAACTTCAAACCCTGGAAGCCCAGCACAAAGCAACCCCTGATCCCGCAAACCTGACAGCCCTCCGGGAAACCAAAGCCAAACTAAACCTCCTTCTCTCTAAACAAGCGGCCACACGCCTTAAATGGCTCCGCCAGACTTTTTATGAAAAAGGAGACAAAGCTGACAAAATTCTTGCATCACGGCTGCGTACAGCTAGAACTCATAGAAATATTATTGCTATCCGTGATTCACATAACCAGTTAACTCACGATCCAGCAGATATCCGGTCAGCATTTCAACATTTTTACACTGCTCTTTATAACCTCCCGGCTCCCGCTTCCACCCCAACACTGAAAACCCCCTCCGCCCTGATCACTGACTTTCTTGCCAAAGCCAAGCTACCTAAATTATCCCACCAAGCCCTTTCACTTCTCAATGAAGAGATCTCGACAGACGAGATCCATCAAGCCATCAAGGGACAAAAAAGTGGTAAATCCCCAGGCCCTGACGGCTTCACGGCCGCATACTACAAGAAATTTTCTGATTTGTTGGCCCCTCATCTCAAATCCCTTTATAACAACACTCTCCAAGGTGACCCTCTCCCATCAGAGATGCTGGAGGCCAAAATTGTAGTTATCCCTAAAGACGGTAAAGACCCGCTCCACTGTGCTAGCTACAGGCCAATCTCTCTCCTCAATCTCGATTTGAAAATTTATGCCAAAATCCTAGCAAACCGTCTGAATGCCTTCCTCCCTTCTCTGATCCAGTATGACCAAGTAGGGTTTATCCCGGGACGCCAGGCGAGGGACAATACCAGACGTGCCATTGACATCATCCATATTACAAATTCCAGGAGATCCCCAACTATTATGCTCTCTCTGGATGCTGAAAAAGCATTTGACAGGATCTCTTGGGACTTTATGAAAGCGGCTCTTGAGTCGTTCGGCTTCGCTGGCGACTTCCTCACTGGCGTCCTAGCATTATACACCACCCCTACTGCTAAAGTCCTGGTTAATGGCACTCCCTCAGAATCATTCTCCATTCGAAATGGAACACGACAGGGTTGCCCCCTTTCCCCTCTGATATTTGCTCTGATAATTGAACCTCTGGCTTCCCAAGTTAGGTCTAATCCTAGCATACAGGGGGTCAAGGTGGGTAATACGAACTCCAAGATCTCACTCTTTGCAGACGATATCCTCCTATCACTTACCCAACCGGGGATCTCCTTGCCCAACCTATATGCCATCCTTCAGAACTACAGCGATGTTTCGGGCTATAAGATAAACTACACCAAGTCAGAGGCCATGCTGCTTCACGTTTCTCCTCGGGATACCGAGCTCCTCCGGGCTAACTTTAATTTCAAATGGCAGAACAGGAAGATCAAATACCTGGGGGTTTTCCTCACTTCTCGCTATGACCTCCTCTTTCGTGAGAATTTCCTACCCCTTTTCTCCAAGACGCAATCAGACCTGACCTCCTGGAACCGCCTTATTATTTCGTGGCTGGGCAGGATCATAGCTGTCAAAATGAACATACTCCCCAAATGGCTGTACCTCTTCCAAACCCTTCCGGTAGCTGTCCCTGCCTCTTTCCTTGCCAACATCCAGAAAGCCCTCACCCGCTTTATTTGGAACCATAGACCTCCTAGAGTCTCATCCAATATCTTAAAACGACCAATCCCTGGAGGAGGAAGAGGCCTTCCCGACATCAAATTATACTACTTGGCATCCCACCTTTCGCAAATCGTTGCCTCCTACGCTCCCTCTGGCTCCACTGCATGGCTTGATATAGAATCGGCCCATCTAACCCTGCCCGATCTCTCCTCTCTCTGGGGCGTATCTCCTGCCCGTCGCCCCCCTGCTGTTAGAGCACTGCCTTCTATCAAATTTGATGCTATGCTCTGGGACTCCAACTCCTTCAAACTAAAACTTTCAACTGCAATATCTCCTTTAACCCCCATCTGGCATAACCCGGTGTTCCCTCCTGGATCTGCCTCTACAACCCACCGTAACTGGTCTCGTGCAGGGCTTAAATTTCCAGTAGATTTTTCCAAACAGGGCCGCTGGCTTTCGCTAGCGGATCTCCAACCCCAATCCCCGTCCCAAATCCTCAGCCCCTTTGAATTCTTCCAAATTAATCATTTCTTGCGATCCCTGCCACCAACCTATGTTCTTAGGGACCTTACTCCATTTGAATCTCTTTGTAGAAAACATCCCTTGGACAAGGGCATGATTTCTCAAATATATAGCATTCTTCTCACTTCTGCCCTTCCCTCTCCAAACCCTCATGAAGACGAGTGGGAAAAGGACCTTGGTCCTCCCCCGGATGAAGAGGCTTGGGAGGACATGAGACTGGGGATAGCTAAATGCTCCATATCAACTAAACTCAAGGAAACCTCTTACAAAATTTATTACCGTTGGTATTACACTCCCACAAGACTCCATAGAATGTTTCCCTCTTCCTCGCCCTGCTGTTGGCGGGACTGTGGCCAAAGGGGTACGATGTTTCATATTTGGTGGTCTTGCCCGATTATCACCACCTTCTGGGACTCAGTCCATAGTTTCCTAAATACCCTTTTTGAAGCTCCTATCCCGAAAGATCCCTGGATATTTCTTTTATGTTACACTCCCCAAGACCTGGACAAATTCTCCAAGAAATTAACTGCCCACATCCTGACAGCAGCCAAATCACTCATAGCCCTTAATTGGAAAAAGACCTCACCTCCATCCCTTTTGGCTCTCAAGAAGCAGATTTGGCACGTGGCCGCTATGGAGGAGATTACGTACTACCTCCACGATAGAGGCCACGTCTTCAGTCAAGTCTGGGCTCCATGGCTAGCCGTGGAACACACCTTCCCCCCTCAACGCTCCACGTCCTCCGACCTGACCCATGTGCGATGACCCTAACTCTTCCCGACACATATCTCCCCCTCTGCTATAGGCTCAACACACCCTAGTTATCCTCTAAATACTTACAGTTCTTATCTTTGTGGTCCTACCCCCCTCACCCCTCCCCCACAATCCATTTTGTTCCTACACCCATTTTATATTACTCTTTAAAAATGTAAAAACCGGTCATTTTTGTCTAAAGGTTTCCTAATATGCGATACACCACAATAACTGTTGTGATTTTACTGTGCATGCTACACAGTGTTATCGTTTTGCTGTCTGTATTTTCTTGATTGACCACTGAAAATAAAAAATTATAAAAAAAAAAAAATGGATCAATGAAACAAGCATAACAAATAATTATGCTTTATTACCAGATAAAATCACTGGATAAAAAAATGAAATAAATTAATCAAATAAATAAACATTTTGGGCAGCATGGTGGCTTAGTGGTTAGCACTTCTGTCTCACAGCACTGGGGTCATGAGTTCAATTCCTGACCATGGCCTTATCTGTGTGGAGTTTGTATGTTCTCCGGGTGCTCCGGTTTTCTCCCATACTCCAAAAACATACTAGTTGGTTAATTGACTGCTATCAAATTGTCCTTGTCTCTCTCAGTATGTGTGTGTGTTAGGGAATTTATACTGTAAGCTCCAAAGGGGTAGGGCCTGATGTAAGTGCGTTCTCTGTATAGTGCTGCGGAATTAGTGGTGCTATACAAATAGATGATGATTATTTTGAAGAATCCAACACAGTTACATGTGGGTTCTTACCACAAACAGATGAAATAAAAGCGTGGAAACATAATCCCCTATAGAAGAATCACTAGGGTGCCAACTTATGCTCCACAGATCTTTGGGTAAGAAGTGAAACTTTCCGTGTGTCCGCTCTCCCTTCCAACGCATTTCAATTTCAACAATCTTTATTAAGGTTTGGAGTGAATGTTCAAGAGATCGTATATACACAGTTTATTATTATTATTATTATTAATTTTTATTTATAGGGCGCCACAAAGTATCCGTAGCGCCGTACAAGGACAAACAATGGCACAGTACAAGGTGAAACAGCACAGTACAAGTAACAATAAGCACTATAACTCTGGGAGCTCAGGCACAGCAAGAAAGAGAGGGAGGGAGGGGAAAAGTGAGTACAGGCAGGTAACTATGGCCCAAGAGGGTGGGCACGCATGACAGGTTGAGAGTCACTGAGGGGAGCGGAGAGAAGCGAGAGGAGACAGAGGACAGAGGGACTGAGAGGAGGTGAGATGAGCAGCTGGAGAGCGCAGTTAAAAGTGATGGAAACAGAAGGTAGGAGAGCCCAGCTCAAAGGTGCGAACAATCTAAAGGGAGGGGAAGACAGACAGACACATGGATGAGACGGAGAGACGGGAGGAAGGGGGAGAAGGGAAGAAGGGATGAGAAAGAGAGGTAGCCGACCGGTGGGAGTTTAGGCATGAGGCTGGAAGGCTTTAAGGAAAAGGTGGGTTTTTAATGTTCGTTTGAAAGAGGACAGATTAGGGGAAGTTCTGATGGAGCGGGGGAGCTTGTTCCAATGGAGGGGAGCGGCATGGGAGAAGTCTTGGATACGTGCGTGAGAGGAGGTAATCAGAGGGGAAAAACCAAGTTTAAAACCAATCAGAATGATTGGAACTCAGGTTTTGTACATCCTTAATTGATCATGGTATATATAGCCGCAGCAACTAAAGTACGGTTGTATCCCTACATTGTGCTACGCTGTCTAACTTAATAAACCAATGATCAATTCATACTAATTGCAACAGGATGTTTTCATGTTTAACTAATAAAAACACATACATATTTTGATTAAAAAACAAAATTGTATTCAAATTCTTTTTTGTTACAACATTAGAAATGTAATTAATTGGAATATAAATACACTATTATCCCATAACATAATACACCTTATGTATTTGCCAGATAAAAATGTAAAAATCTAATATAGACATAAACTAATAAATGTTCCTCATATTGCTTTCAGTGAACTGGAACCTGTTAGAGGGGTATATACTATCTTACAATAATTATACTTATACCGCATTATGGATGTAAAAATGTTGGTCTGCTACTTCCTATGTCTTGATCGAACTTATGAACATAAAAAATTGTAAACATAAACAGTGTAACATATTAACTCTAAATAGCGTTATTCCAATGGTTATTATGCATCCCCCCATAATAATAAAACATATAACTAATCACACTACTAATCTCAACCGTACATGTGAGCATATCTAGCTGGGGGATTTCAAACAGAACTGCGAGAGACAGACGCGATAGCGCCATCTTCTACCTATTTGTTGAGTTATTGAGTTTTATGGGATCTTTTGTGGATGAGATCCTGGGTGTGAGGTGACTGTTTGCACCAAATATTTCCAGTGTGTTGTTGTTTTGTAAATTGTATTCATTTCCTTTGCTAATTTTACCTGTTAACTAACATATCTTATATAAGAAATAAATAGCAGCCATAAGAGATGTAATTTAGCAATTTACCAACTAACTGAAGCCGGGTCAGGTGGTAAAAACTACTCTAGCCGTTGATAGCAGCGGTGAAGGAGTTCTGTGCCAGTCTAATCTCTATACATGCCATGCACATGCATAAATGTTGAACTGGGGGGAAGGAGAGAAGAGCATCCAGAAGATTCCTGTCTGGCTATGAAGATTCCTATCTGGCTATGAAGATCCCTTTCTGGCTATGATTTCACTAAAGGCAGAGAGCAGCTTTTCAGATCTTGTTAAACTGGACTACACTGCAGTTCCCATAGAAGATATGTGGACTGCGGTACTGAGAGATAATTTAGCGAAAGTTGGATATATATGTGATATCTCCTGCATTACACTGTTGTTAAATGACCTAAATATTACAATTGCCTTAATCATAGTAACATAGTGACATAGTTGATGAGGTTGAAAAAAGACACCAGTCCATCAAGTTGAACCAATTTTGGATCTCCTGCGATCCTGCACTTATATTTGAAATTGATCCAGAGTAAGCAACCGCCAATATGTTTCAATTGTGAAAATCCCCCCAGACTCAATATTGCAGTCCTATTTTTACCCTATATCCACTACTATTCTTCATTTTAATTAACGGTCGTATCCCTGGATACACCTTTCCTCTAAAAATTTGTCTAACCCTTTCTTTTTTATTATTATTATTAATAATTTTTATTTATAGGGCGCCACAAGGTGTCCGTGGCGCCGTACAGGGACAAAAACGAATTACAATACAAGGTGAGACAGCACAGTACAGTAAACATAAAGCACAATAACTCAGTAAGCTCAATGCACAGCTAGTGAGGGCGGGGGGAGTATCCGCAAATGAAGGGGCACAAAAGGAGGGCGCGGAAGACAGGGAGACCCCCAGAGGGGGGAGAAGGGCCCTTGAGAAGGAGGGCAAAGTAGCTGGAGAGCAGAGTTAGATGTGGGGGAAACAGGAGGAGAGATGGCCCTGCTCAGAGGAGCATACAATCTAAGGGGAGGGGTGGACAGACGGAGAAACGCAGGGGAGAGAGGGAGAGTAGAGGGACGGAGGCAGGGAAGGGGAAAGAAAGGGGAGAGGCAGAGGATAAGGTACTTAGTTAAGTGGGAGACTGGAAGGCTTTAAGAAAAAGGTGGGTTTTTAAAGCCCGTTTGAAACTGGACAGGTTAGGGGAAGTCCTGATGGAGGGAGGGAGCTTGTTCCAGTGGAGGGAGATATCTTAAACATATCTATTGAATCTGCCATCACAAGCTTCCCTGGCAATGAATTCCATATCTTGACTGCCCTTACTGTAAATAACCCCTTCCTTTGCTGGTTGTGAAATTTCCTCTCCTCTAACCTTAGGAGGTGACCACGTGTCCTGTGTATAGTCCTTGGGGTAAAAAGTTCCCATGAAAGTTCTCTGTATTGACCCCTAATGTATTTGTACATAGTAATCATATCTCCCCTTAGACGCCTCTTTTCTAAAGTAAACATGCCTAAACTGGCTAACCTCTCCTCATAACTTAATGACTCCATACCCTTTATCAATTTTGTCGCACTTCTCTGAACCCTTTCTAGTTCCAAATTTTCTTTTTTATAGAGTGGTGCCCAGAACTGTACTGCATATTCAAGATGAGGTCTTATCAACGATTTATACAGTGGCAAAATTACACTGTCTTCCCTTGCATCTATGCCCCTTTTTATGCATGCCAATACTTTGTTTGCCCTTGCAGCTGCTGCTTGACATTGAGCACTATTGCTAAGTCTACTGTCTACGAGCACTCCCAAATACTTTTCCATTATAGATTCGCCTAAATTAATTCCACTTAAATTAAGGCAAATAATGTATGATAAACAGCCCCTTAGACTTGAACCACTTCAGATTAACATTTTCAATCTTATGAGCAATCAACCACATATATGTTAACTTTCTTACAATTCTTTAAAACTAAATAGATGATGTAATATTCTGCCCTATTGAAAATATTCTCTGACATATATCTAACTATAAATAAGAGAATATATGCTGTAACAATTCTTCTTCATTAAGGAGTATACATGATACACACAAAATAAAAAACTATATATATATATATATATATATATATATATATATATATATATATACAGTATTTACTGTATATAAACAGTAGTGGACAATACATAGACCATTTGATCTGGTAGGCTACCTAATTGATAAAATCATATTGTGCCATTAACACTGTTGTATTGCAGCCTAACTTAACTCCAATTGCTTTGTCTGCAGGGTCTAGTGCAGCCTGTAAGTGAATTCTGAATTGTGGCTTCTTCGGTTAGGAGCCAAATTCAGAGAGGCACCGTCCTGTGGCATGGGCAGTCAGAGCACTCTGAGATTTCCAGGATGCAATGCACCATCCATGTTCATTGGAACCAGTCCAGTGCTACTGGGAGGTTCTCCGATGCTGCCTCCCTGCAATCCCCATGCTCAGTACTATACGACAAGGCTGCGCCATCACAAATCCATGCTTCTTCAGTGGACCTTAGGAATAGATTTACCAAACCATCTAAAAAATTAAAATAGAAGAGTGGATTGGTTGCCCATAGAAACCAATCAGATTCTAGTTGTCATTAATATAGTAAAGTATAGCTAGAATCTAATTGGTTGTTATGGGCACCACCTCCACTTTTTCTTTTTAGAAGGTTTGATAAATCTACCCCCTTAGTCTGATATCACAAACCCCTCCCCTTGCATCCCCACTGGGTACATACATTTCATGTTTTGTGTTATATATTTATCTTATTCACAAGGTGCACTGCACCAGCAATACATTAGAATTCGTGCTTCGGCATATGCTCCAGAGGAGAAGGAAAGAAGACACAGCCTCATGTGAAAAGATAGGAAAAGCAAGACAGAGTATTCATTTAATTCTTAGCCATATTTGTATTGCAGACGTAGGGTCTTGAAGCAATAGTTATGTTTAGTCCTAGAGGAAGGCTATCAGTATTTGTAACTTATATCCCTGGTCTCGAGAGCAGATGATTTGCAAAGAGAGTTTGAGGCATGAATGTGTAGAGATAAAGCACAAGTGGCTTTTATTCAGGAATGTATCAAAGATTAATGTTCTGTGGCCAAATCTATAGATAGTGATCATGCAGGTCCTATTTCAACTTAATTAAATTTGTTGCGAAAAGTCTCCACCGCTTTGTTTACGGAACCTAACTACAGTCTAGCACAAAAACTGAGGACATGTAACATTTGTTAGTGTGACAGAGGTATTGCAGATATAGTGAAACTTTAACACATGAATGTTTCTTTTCAATTAATTATAATAAATGCAATATGTAGACTTATCCTCATGTATCCAACTCCCATTAACCCATAGACTATAAGCTTGCGAGCAGGGTCTTCTTTCCTCTCTGTCTGTATTACCCAGTATTGTCTATTACTACGTTTGCCCCCAATTGTAATGCGCTACGGAATTTGCTGGCACTATATAAATGAATGTTGTTGTCGATGATGATGATAATAATAAATTTAGTTAAGTTTAAGCTAGAATAATTAATTTCAAACCAATATTTTCAGGGATTCCCTTAACTCTTTATCAATAAAAAGTGGACATATTGTACAATGCAAACAAAAGTAAATAAAAAGACATGAATTAGAATTGGCCTTGTTTAGAGTTAGGAGTTAATCAAAACTAGGAGCAAATTTTCACTTAGGCAAAATCATGTTGCTCTGCCGGGGGTTAAAATGCAGAAAAAAATTACAGTTGGGAGGGGGCATGTCCCAACTCAACTCTAAATTGCAGTGTAAAAATAAAGCTGTCCAGTATTTGTGTGCTACATGTAAAAGCAAGCAGTAATTTCTCTGCATGCAAAAATATAAATCAATAAATGTATTTGCACCCTTTGCATAGCAACACAGTTTGTCCAGGAGCAAATTTGCACCTTTTTTTAAGCTAAACAAGGACCAATATTCTTTCATGGTGGCAACATACTTCACTTTACAATTTGGGAATTTTATGTACAAAAAAAGAGTAGCAAAACATAAACACACACATAAACAGTAGGTCAAAATGACAGCAATTTATGAGAGGGATAACAATTTTATTTATCTAGTAACAAATGACCTCTAACATTAGCGCTCTCCCAGTCCAGATATGTGTGGGTGGGATGAGAATGATCTATTCGGGAACTGTGAGTGGGATTGAAGAGTTGAGCTGCACTTGAAATCATTGTGGAATGAAAGTGCCTCTACAATGAATAAAAAAAGCTTTGCAATTGTGTAAAAATAACGTGAAAGTAAATTTATTAGAGCTGCAATTACAACTTTTTATATGGCTAAATATTATTTGCAAAACGTCTGGCCTACTATACTTGCACATGTAAGCACTGGTACAATATCATTCATCATTTTTTTTTTAACTCTTTTAATTGTATGTAATACAAAAAATAACAATGAAGGCATAAAACGTATAAAACAATCCAGCAAACTTATATACAGTATCTTGTGATTATCTTTAGTGATCCATCTTACTTCTACAGTAACATAATACAATAGTATTTGCACATTTTGGGTAGGACCCTGGAATAATATAACTAACAAGCTTGACTAAAGAGCTTTTAAATAAAATTAACAAAAAGTATATAACATAAGTAAAATAAATAAAAATAAAGGATAAAAAGTAGAAGCTAAACTACTACAAGTAGTAACCCAGCTGACTAAGTCAGATATGACCCCATTGATTGAATAACCCCATTTTTTTTATAGAACTGTGTGACCCCCATTTCTATATCAGGAAGTGTAGCCCTTCTGTCTAAATGAAGTGTGTCCAATAAAGCAATCTTTAACATGCCCAGGAGAGGGAGAACCGGAGATGTCCAGTGTCTTATGCTTTGTAAACACTGAAGCATTTTCAGCCAATAATTGGGCAAATCAGCCAACATACAACCATTTGGTCGGAAGTCGGGTTAGTGTGTATAGTGATACAATGGTCGAAAGTCGTGCCAAAGTGTTGATTGTCGTCTCATTTGGTTGGTCGTACTGTTTAATATTTTCCGACCAATCCACCCAACGATCATGTACTGTGTATAATTTTCTGATTGATCCACGACCAAGTGGCGATAATTCCTTGAACTGCGACTCCTTTGGGGACGTGTGTATGATAATTTTGTCGCTTCCTGGAGGGTCAGTCTTTCGTTAATCATCTAAAACGTGACTAGTGTGTACGCATTAATCTTGCGAGCGATCGGACCTTCGGTCAAAGGGAAAGTCTTTGTTTTTCAGTGTGTACCTAGCCTTAATATCAGTTGTTTTGCAATGTCTACTATTACAGTCCGTAATGCTAATTCTATTTCCCATTGTTTGAAGTTGGCAAACAGGAGAGCCTCTGGGTCCTTCCTTACTTGCACATAAAATCTATTATCGATAAATTCTATAACCCTGTTCAAAAATTTGTCAATTTTATCTGCAGTTTCAATGGTTATAAGTGTTATGTTTGCCCGTTGTTTCTCCCCCTAGTAGAGGGGGAGACATGTCCCTGTTTCGCCCTCTACCAGGTGTTTGTGCTAAGACTGGGATTTATACGATCTGTTCATTTTTTTAATCCTAACCTCCTGCAGTCTTTCCGAGCTTTGGAATTTTAATGTGATCTCAAAGTGGTTCACCAAAGATTCTGGATTGTTTGTGTCAGGGGCAATCTATTGCCACGCCTCCTGAGATTTTGATCAGAGAACACTCGGTTTGGTATGTATGTCTGCCTATTAGAAACATAGAATTTGATGGCAGATAAGAACTGCTTGGCCAATCTACTCTGCCAATTGTTTTATTAACCTATGGTAACCTCAAACCCTTTTTGATCCTTTATTCTCTAGAAGGATATACTTATGTCTATCCCAAGCATGTTTAAACTGCTCTACTGTTTTAGCCTCTACCACCTCTGATGGAAGGCTATTCCAGTTATCCACTACCCTTTCTGTTAAGTAGTTTTTCCTAAATTTTCCTCTGAACCTACTTCCCTAAAGTTTCAGTGCATGTCCTCGTGTTCTAATACTTCTCTAACTTTAAAAAATGTTTCCCTCCTGTACCTTGTTCAAACCCTTGATATATTTGAAAGTTTCTATCATAACTCCCTTCCCCTTCTCTGTTCCAAACTATATATATTAAGATCTTTTAGTGTTTCCGGGTAAGTTTTGTGCTATAGGCCATGCACCCTTTTAGTTGCCCTTCTTTGTACAAAAAATATCCTATATGTATTTGATTTTACACAGTTAATCAGGGACTCTAGAGTATCTGGGCCATGCAATTATCGTTTATTGCTGATGATATGTAATGATGTAATTAAAGATTGATGGGGATGTCAAATATTCCATTTAGTTGTTGAAAGCTATACATATATCCCCCTGGATCAAATACATCTTTTGGTAGCCACTGTACTTTTGCTTTTCCAAGTTAGTGATAGTGACAGATATTTCCAGTTTACTAAGATTTTTTTTTTTACATATTTTCTATAATTTAGGGTACATGAATGTGTTTGGTGGGATTGCTGTTCTGTACACTCCAAAATATTTAAATTTGTTTGAGGACAGTTTATATTGAGAGTAAAATATGATCAGCCCTAATAATGGCATTAATATGGATTTATTGATGTTAACTCTGTAGGCGAAAATAGAGCTAATTACTCTTAATAGGATCAAAAATAACTGGGACTGAATTCTTACTCATCAAGAAACACGCTCAAACTTTCCAACTCCTCCCATAAGCTGGTTTACCCCTTGGCCTGTACATTCATGTACATCCCAGTAAACATTAGTGTAGCTGTACTGTGCAAAAGTAGTCACAAGATGTCACTTAAGAGCACCTGCACTATGGTTTTGCACATTTTGTGGTTCGTAGATAGTTTTTTTATGATCAAAATATACATTTTACAATGTAACACTTGGACCCTTTCAACTATTTAATTAGGTAACGATTACTGGTCACTGTGACTGTTTTTTTCTAGCTTGCTGTGATCTTTGCAATCTCTTCAGCTGGCCAAGGTCTATTGCTGACACTTACTTAGATGTTCTCAGGAAAATTAACTAAACATAACATATATATATATATATATATATATATATATATATATATATATATATATATATATATATATATATACATACAGTCTACAGTGTTATGGAGGTTGATGTAATTAGTGCAGATTGCATTATGCCTTCATTAACTATTATGCTTCACAGACTTCAGGCACTATTTTCAGATTGTTCTGAACTGTGCAATAATTACTTTAACCGAAATGTTGCAAAGCTGAGCTAACCTAGAACCTGGAGGACCACATTGGCCACATTTAGAATTAAGATACATCGAGCTAGAAGGTGCAATCTTGCACCTTGGCAAAAACTATGCTGCCCTGTGGGCGGGGGTACAGGTTTAGGTTTGAGGATGGGATTTGGGTGCTCTCTAGCGCAACTCTAAATTGCAAACTCTAAATTGCAATGTTCAAATAAAGCTGCCCAATGTGTGTGTGCTACATGCAAAAGCAAGCAGTATTTACCCTGCATGCAAAAAGATTGGCATTTGCAGCCCTTGCATCGCAAGTTGCAACATGCTTTGTCCAGGTGTATATTTGCACCTTTTAGCTGGCTTTGTTCCTATACCGAAATAATGCCCATCATTGAATATGCTCTTTCTGTTGAAACCTCCTCCCTCATAATGGACCTAGAGAATTTCTCATTTCATAATCATTAGTCATATTATTTGGTTTTCCTTGTGATCAACCTACTTTTGTGATAGATATTATTCTCACATCTTTGTATAATTTTGCAACTCATGTTAACTTTTATCTATCCCAGATGGATACTCTGAAAATAGTGCAGCAATGGGATCATGGATCTTGGTGCTTGCAGCAGTAGCAGTGGAAATCTAGGGTCAGAACACAGCACTGGAGAATTGAGCATGCAAAAACAAGCCCTTAGGCTATTGCAGGATGCTATTAAGAGAGTAAAGAGACTTTATTTTTATATGGTCAAAATCGATTGCAGCTCATCATTTACAGTTGAACGTTTTCCATTTCACTGTATAAAGCTTTCAAACTGATAACCCAGTTTACATATCTATGAGGAGGAGGAGGAGGAGTAACATAACAAGTTATACAACCAGTACAAAACCATTCAGACATGTTGGATCCATGCAGGTTAAGCACTATTGTGTAGCGGCGGGCTTTAGAGCAATATAATTGCTGACATCTTTACAGAGTTTGATAAAAAATTACTTTTTTGCATTTTAAATTCTCTTACTCAAACAAATATTTACTTATAAAGCGTAAAACATTCAAAAAAAAAGGTCAAAACTGAAAATATAAACATAGGGAAAATCCCAGAGACAAACCTTTAAACTCTGGGACTTTCCCTGGAAAGTAGACAACTGTGTGGGGAATTCAATTAGCTGCGAAGTGTCTTGCACCCATTCTGGAGACACTTCTACCGTAGCAACTGTAAAATGTGCATCCGCGATGCTCTGATGAAAATTGCGGCTAATTGAATTCCCCCCTATGCATTATATGATTCTCCAAATATTATATTTAGAAAACTTGGCTATTAAAGATGACTTGTTGTTTATCAGTATCTCTTTCTTGGATTATGCACACTGTTATATTGTGTATGTGATGTGGTAATAATGTGTGGTATTATACATAGTGTAAGTGTAGGTGGTTGTGCATAGTTGCAAATTTGTCATTAATCTTTAGTCCGAACTTTAGACTTTTACCCCCAGAATATCCCAATTTTTCTTTCTTGACCAACGATACAATCAAATTAATCTTTTCTGCATTTAAGGTGCAATTTTTACATTTATTCTTATTTCTGTTTTTTATATATACACAATATTGCATCTTAATCATATTTATAATTTATGGAACAGTAGTATTTAAAATGCAAAAAAGTATGTTGTAATTAAATGAAGGAAACTAGATATAATCGGTCCACTGTGAAAATATTGTGTGTGATGTTCTTAAATGCGCCGGCTCAGCAGTAATGTATCCCTGGATACTACTTTGCAATAAAGACAACTATGGGTTGTATACAGTGTGTTATAGTAAAACAATAGTGTAGGAGATTGTGTATTGTGTGGTACTATAAATGGCGGTGTGCTGTAGCAACATAGTAGTGTAACAGGTTGAGTAATGTTGTGTTATTCATTAGTATAACAGGTTGTATACTATGGTATTATGTGTAGCAGAGTGTTATGATTATTTGTGCTAATTTTTCAGCACTGGGCAACGGCACAGCAAAGGGCTGATGCAGAAAGAGTACTACACCAGTTTGCGTAGCATATCTTGTGTGAAATCACTCTGCGCATGCCCAAGAAACGGGCTCACACATATGCGCCCATGCAGATTTACGTGATTCTGCAACTTACGCCAGCTTGTGCCTAAAGAGGCAGGACGAGGGCCTAATAACGTATACCAAATACGGTAATGTTGTTTTTTTTCTCACAATTACAAAAGAGCGCAGACCAAGAAAAAGACACATATATGCCTATGAAAGCTGTATTATATGTGGGTGGTCAGAGGGCAAGTGCAAAAAACATGGGCACAAGTGGGACGTAACTGTCTCTGACATGTGCCTGGTGTAAACCATGCAATATGCTATTAGTGCCAACCTGTACCAATCTTAAGATGCGCACAGCTCAGCATATGGGTGTAAATACGCTATTTTTACATCCAACGTTTTGGAGTGAAAATTATATCAATTTTGTGACAAAATGTACACCATGCCCTAAATGTATTGTTTTCTGCCTGTTATATATAAATCTTACAATCTATTTTTATTCTCTAGCGTGCATCATGATAACAAACAAATGTAACAGGTTGTGCATTGTGTGGTGTTAATAGAGTGGGTGATAATACAGTGTACAGTTATGTGGTAATAGAGCAATATTGCAGATTGCGTGGTAGACAATATTATACAGGAAGCTGTGGCTTGGTAATAATTAATTGTAAGAAGCTATGTATAGTGTGGTCTTAATATAGTGGTGTGGTAATGCAGTGTAGGGTTGTGTAGTAAAAAAGTACGATAACAGGTTGTGTACTTTGTGGCACAGACAGTTTAGTTTATTATTATTATTCATTTTATTTATAGGGCGCCACTAGGTGTCCGTAGCGCCGTACAGGGACAAACAAGTACAATACAAGGTGGGACAGCACGGTACAGTAAACAATAAGCACAGTAACTCAGTAAGCTCAAAGCACAGCTAGAGAGAGGGGGAGGGAAGACCAGCAAGCGCTGGAGCCCAAGAGGAAGGGCGCGGGTGACGGGGAGACCCCCAGAGGGGTGGGGGGAAAGGTAGCTGGAGAGCAGAGTTAGAAGTGAAGGAAACAAAATTAGAGATGGCCCTGCTCAAGGGAGCGTACAATCTAAGGGGAGGGGTAGACAGACTGAGAGACACAGGGAATGAGAGGGAGAGAAGGGGGGAACGGGGGCAGAGTCAGGGGAGGGGGAAGAGGGAGGAGAGGCAGAAAAAGGAAGGAAGTTAAGTGGAGACTGGAAGGCTTGAGAAAGAGGTGGGTTTTAGAGCCCGTTTGAAACTGGACAGATTAGGGGATGTTCTGATGGAGGGAGGGAGCTTGTTCCAGTGGAGGGGGGCAGCGCGGGAGAAGTCTTGGACACGCGCATGGGAGGAGGTGATTAGAGGGGAGGAGAGGCGATGGTCATTGGCAGATCGGAGAGGGCGGGATGGAGCGTGAATAGAGATGAAGTTGGAGATGTAGGGAGCAGTGGAGTTGGCGAGGGGCCTTGTATGTGAGAGTGAGGAGCTTGAACAGGATTCTGTAGGGGAAGGGGAGCCAGTGAAGGGCTAGGTAGAGGGGGAGACAGAAGAGGAGCGGCGAGAAAGGAAGATAAGCCTAGCGGCTGCGTTAAGAACAGAACGAAAGGGAGCGAGATGAGAGTGGGGGAGGGCCAGTGAGGAGAAGGTTGCAGTAGTCCAAGCGGGAGATGATCAGAGAGTGGATAAGACATTTGGTGGCATCTTGGCAGAGGAAGGGCCGAATGCGTGCGATGTTACGCAGCTGGAAGCGGCAGGATTTAGCAAGAGAGAGAATGTGAGGGGCAAAGGAGAGAGAGGAGTCGAGGATGACACAGAGGCAGCAAAGTTGGGGGACAGGGGAGATAAAGGAGGAGCAGACAGTGATAGAGAGGTCAGAGGGGGAGGAAATATGAGGGTGAGGAAAGACAATGAGTTCGGTTTTAGCGAGGTTGAGTTTGAGGAATCTAGAGGACATCCAGGAAGAGATGGCAGAGAGCAGGCGGACACCCTAGAGAGGAGGGAGGGAGAGAGATCAGGAGAGGAGAGATAGAGTGAGTGTCATCAGCATAAAGGTGGTACTTGAGGCCGTAGGAGCTGATGAGTTCACCCAGGGAAAAAAAGAAGGTGGAGGGGTATAGAGGAAGAGTAAGGGTCCAAGAACAGAGCCCTGTGGGACCCCGACTGAAAGGGTGGAAGGGGGGGAGAGAGACCCAGAGGTGTGACAGAGAAAGAACGATCAGCAGGTAAGAGGTGAACCAGGACAGGACAGGGCCGGAGAGGCCAAATGACTGGAGGGTGTGGAGCAGGAGGGGGTGGTCGACGGTGTCGAAAGCTGCAGAAAGATCAAGGAGGATAAGAAGGGAGAAGTGGCCCCTGGCTTTAGCAGAGAGGAGGTCATTGGTAACTTTAGCAAGGGCAGTTTCGGTGGAGTGAAGGGGCGGAACCAGACTGGAGAGGATCAAGGAGGGAGTGAACAGAAAGGTAGGAGGTGAGACGGCTGCAGACAAGCCTTTCGAGTAATTTGGAGGCAAAGGGGAGAAGATATGGGGCGATAGTTAGAGAGAGAAGTGGGGTCGAGATTAGGTTTCTTAGAATGGGAGATACGAGAGCTGTTTAAAGAGGAGAGTGGAAAGATTAAAGAGGTGAGCGAGGTGGGAGCAGGTGGTGGGGGAAAGGGAGCGAAGAAGGTGGGAGGGGATAGGATCCAGGGGACAGGTAGAAGGGGGGGAGGAAGAGATGAGGGAGTGGACTTCTTCACCCGTGGTGGGGCGGAAGGAGTGAAGGAAACGTAGCTAGGGGAGAGAGGAAGAGTAGGGGGGGTGGACGAGAGAGTGGAGGAGGAGATGTCAAGTCGGATGGACTCGATTTTAGAGGAGAAAAAGGGGCGCGAAGTCGGGTGGCAGTCAGGGGGGAGGGGGAGGAGAAGGGGCCAGGAGAGAGCTGAAGGTGGCGAAGAGGCGGCGGGGGTTAGAGGACTGGGAAGAGATGAGAATTGAAGAAAGATTGCTTAGCGAGCGAGAGGGCAGAGCTGTAAGAGGAGAGGATGACTTAAAGTGGAGGAAGTCAGCCAGTGAGCGGGATTTTCTCCAGAGGCGTTCAGCGGTACGGGTGCATTTTTGTAGGAAGCGGGTAAATTTGGAGTGCCAGGGTTGGAGTTTAGAGCAGCGAGGGTGGACGGAAGTGGGCGGGGGCAACCGCATCGAGAGCGGAGGTGAGGGGTGTGATTGTAGAGGGAGACGCCTGGTTGGGGCAGGCCTGGGAGGAAGGGAGAAAGGAGAGTATCGAGAGAGGAGGACACAGTGGCTGATCAAGAGCGTCAAGATCGCGAATGGACAGAGTAGGTTTGGGCTGGGGGCGGGGAGCAGGTGAAGAGGAGAGTGAGAAGGAGGAGATGGTGGTAGATAGAGGAAAGGGAGAAATGGAGAAATCAGAGAGGACTACAAAGGTAGGAAAAGTCAAGATCAAGGGAGTGACCAAGGCAGTGGGTAGAGGAAGAGGTCCACTGAGTGAGACCAAGAGAGGAAGAAAGGGTGAGCAGTTTGCTGGAGGCGGGGTCGGTGGGGTTGTCGATGGGGAAGTTAAAGTCGCCGAGGATGATGGAGGGGAGGTCAGAGGATAGGTGGTGGGGAAGCCAGGCAGCAAAGTGGTCAAGGAAAGGGAGGTGGGGGCCAGGGGGGCGGTAGATGACAGTGTCGCGGAGATGGATGGGTAGAAGAGGCGGATAGAGTGGGCTTCAAAGGAGGAGAAGGAGAGGTAGGGTTCAGGAGGGATGACACGAAAAGTACAGGTGGAGGAAAGGAGGAAGCCCACTCCACCGCAGGGCGGGCCCCAGGTCTGGCGGAGTGGGTGAAGGAGAGGCCACCATAGGAGAGGGCAGCAGGGGAGGCAGTGTCGGAATCGGAGAGCCAGGTTTCGGTAAGGCCAGAAGGTTTGAGGGAGTTGGATAAAAGAGGTCATGGATAGCAGTCAGTTTGGTTCGGACGGATCTAGCATTCCAAAGGGCACAGGAGAAAGGGGAGAGGAGAGGGGGAGATGGAAATGAGGTTAGCAAGATGAGCAGTGCGAGGGGAAATGCGGGGAGGAGAGGGGAGGTGGGGCGGGGGTAGAGTAAGGGTATGGGGCGAGAGCGGAGAGGCATGGTAAGGAGAGAGAGGAGGAGGGAGGGCAGAATAGAGGGTGGAGGGTGGGTGACCTAGAAGAAAGGGAAGAAGTCAGTTAGAGAGGCCAAGTAAGAAGGTGAGAGAGGATGTGGCGTAAGGGCATGGAAGGCCGTGAAATGTGAGATAAGTAGAATGACGGTTAGAGAGAGAGAGAGAGAGACAGCCGCAGGGGAAGGAGAGGCAAAAGACGTGAGCAAGGGAGTGAAAAGAGAGTGAGATAAGGACGGTAAGATAGGCCTAAGATGGAGTGAGAGAGGATGAGGCATAGGAGTATGGCAGGCCGTGCAGTATGAGCTGAGGGGAGTGACTGAGGGCAAATGCGACAAAGAGATAATGGTATGCAAGAACATGGGAGAGAGAGAGTAAGTATAAGGCAAGGGCATGAGCAAAAACAGAGAGGACAGTAAATAACAGTAAATAAAGAAAAATAATAAGAAAATAAAATTAAGTAAAAAGTAATAAGTTAATAAGTAAAATAACAGTAAGTAAAGTAAATTAAGGAGGCAATAAATGGCAGTAAATGTAACAGTAAATAAGAAAAAAATAAAAATAATATAATAATAAAAAAATAGTATAGTTTAGTTATACAGGACAGTACAGCATGGTATATTAAGTATAGCAGGTATGTACAGTGTGGTGTTTATAGAGTGGTCTGGTATTACAGTGTAAGGTTATGTGGTAATAATACAGCAGTATAGCAGGTTATGTACAGTGTGGTGTTTGTAGAGTGGTCTGGTATTAGTGTACGGTTATGTGGTAATATACAGCAGTATAGCAGGTTATGTACAGTGTGGTGTTTATAGAGTGGTCTGGTATTAGTGTACGGTTATGTGGTAATAATACAGCAGTATAGCAGGTTATGGTATACGTGGTACAGACAGTATTATACTGGACTGTATGGTAATAATGGAATGTAGCGGATTATATACACTGAGAGGTGAGGTATTACAGGGAGTATACAGCACTATATCATGCTGTGTACTGTGCGGTACAGACCGTATAATAATAATGAAATGCAGCAGTGCTGTGTGGTGTTTATAGACTGCCGTGGCACAGGACATCACATTGTGATGTCTAGCACACGGTGTACACATGGTCCTGTGTGCCCGTTACACCGCTCTGTGAGCTGTTTATGTGTCGGTGTCACTGGAGCTACATGACGTCACCCGGAACTCGGCGCCCGCCAGAGTGGAGTGCTCGCGGCCGCCGCCCCCTTCGAGGCGCGTGATTGGGTCTGTGCGCGCTCCCGTGCTCAGTGCCGGGTTCCCGTGAGCGCGCCTGGCTGTGTCTCTCTATCTGTCCTCGCTCCCGGGAGCTGTGTTCTGCACGCCGCGGACAGACAGAGAGAGAGAGGGGTACACCGGACACCTTCCACCCCCTCCCCGACCCCCGGACATGCAGCCGCCCCCGCCCAGGCTGAGGAGCAGCAGGAGGAGGAGATGAGGCTCCGCAATGGCACTTTCTTGACTCTGCTCGCCTTCTGCTTCTGCATCTTCCTCTCCCTGTCCTGGTACACGGCATTCAGCGGGCAGAAAGGTGAGCACCGGCCTCCCATGGTCAATTCCTTCTAGTCACCCCTGCACGAAGGTCATTCTGGGGTTACCCTAATGTGTTGTACTCCGCCCTCTTTTGTCAGCACTGTTCTTGGCATATGTGGCCAGCTGTGCCCCCTGGTATGATTGACAGGAGCAATGGACATCCCCAGGTTATGATGTTTGATTGACAGCATTTTCTGAATATGCCTAGGTTGTGATTGGGGCAACCCCTGGCATGTGTTAGGAGTCCTGTACACCCAGGCTGTGATGTTGGCACTGATTTAATGTTTAGGAGTGCTGGGTATATTGAAGCTGTGATGTTGGGCACTGATTTAATGTTTAGGAGTGCTGGGTATATTGAAGTTGTGATGTTGGCACTCCCTGTCATGATTGACATTTGTGCTGGGCATCCTCAGCTTGTGATGGTCAATTACTCTGCTTCTCCTGCATGTGGTGAATGTAATATGGTGTCTGATTATTGTTCTGTAGTTAAGTGGGTGTTGGGTCAGGTTGTTTCTAGAGGTTAGCATTCAGGAGAGTGACTGTCTAGCTGGTCTCAGGCCCCCACTGAGGCTCGCCTGGATGCATCACTGGTAGCATCAATGTTGATATCTTTACTTGCTCTGGATGACAGCCACATACAATATATTGTATGGTATAAGTCCTCCAGTAGACTGCACTCTTATTTATAAACATCCTGTGCTTGTCCCTTGACTATTTTCTTGATATTTCATTATGATCTTTAATTTGGCAGTGTATTTTCTGAATTACAACATGTATATTTCAGCACTTCTCCACATTCCCTATATCTCTATCACTCCTGTCTGTACTATGTTTAACATGCATCTCTGCTTTTATTAATGTTGTCTTTACAAGTCTTTGAGGTTTATTTTGATATAGTTTTGAGAAAGCAAACGCTTATTTATTTTGTAAATATATGTTTGGATACAAAATGTGTTCATATTTACAAAATATGCCCTTTGTCTATATCCCCAGCCATGTTTCTCTTCATCTGTGTGGTCTATGGAACAACACATTGCCTCCTTATGCTAGTGTTCTTTTAAGTTATTATTATTATTATTATTATTATTATTGCTCCTTTTTTTGTATAGGTGCTTTAGGTTCCAATGAATAAGTGTAAAATGAAGGCATTGCTGCTGGACAGTGGTGCAACTCTTTTTTTTTTTTTTATTGTGACATATCTTACATGGGATTTTTTCTGCTATCATGTTCCGTGTCTTCTAATTCAGAAAACTGGGGCTTTTATCCTGTCCTATGAATCAGTATAGGACCTACGTATTTTAGTGTAAAATTAGAATAAATTTATTCCCACAGTCCTAAGAATAAAAATATTTATAGTGATGGAAGATAAAGTTAATAAAAGACAGTCATGCCAGACTAATCTGATGATTCTATGAGGAAGCAAGTTGTAAACTGGATCTTGGCAGTCTCAATTGTTGTGATGTATTTAGATTTTGTGAAAGCATTTTGATACAGGTCCAAATAATAGTGATTTATAAAATAAAAGCACTGGGACTAGGGGAAAAAAATTTGTACATGGACAGGGAACTGGTTAAATGATAGGGAGAGGAAGCAGAGGGATGTTAGAAGTAGAAAATATTCAAATTGGACTAAATCTGTAAGTGGGATATCTCAGGGGGGTCAGAAGTGGACCCTCTCAATCTTCATTCTTTTTGTTAGTGATCTTTAGAGTGTGTAGGAAGTTCACAGACAAGGACAAAAGTCACTACTGAAGGATTTACACCAAATGATGAGTCAGGCAGAAAAAAATGACTGAGAGGTTAAATCTGCTGATGGCCGGGGTAGGGGAGGGCAAGTCTGGTAGGGAAAAGGACTTTGGTATAGTTGTCCTTAAGTTGAGAAGCAGCACCCACTCCCAGGCAGATGCTGAATAAAATACTGGGGGGTATATGTATCAAGCTGAGAGTTTTCTGGCGGGTTTGAAAAACCAATCAAATTCTAGCTATCATTTATTTAGTACATTCTACAAAATAACTAGAATCTGATTGGTTGCTATAGGCAACATCTCCACTTTTCAAACCCACCAGAAAACTCTCAGCTTGATACATTTACCCCCAGGATGCTTAAAACTGAACTTAGATACACATGAGCTGTAGATGTGATTTTGTCTAGCATGCTTCTTGTACCCTGGACTGTAGAGGTGACAAGGGGACATACACCATAGCTGAAGAGTAATGTTTTTTACGACCAAAGGATTTTATAGTGAGTGCTGTGGAATTTACAGCAGAGGGAGCTAGTAAGGGTGGGATCACTAGATGGATTTTTAAAATGGATTAGATGTTCATACTAGCAGTGGTATCAATAGTTATAATGAGAAAATTAAGCAGTTGGCATAATTGATCCAATGAATTAATCTGATTGCCATCTATGGGGTGAAGAAGGATTTTTTTCCCACTGTGATGTTAAATTGATATATGTTTATGGGGGTTTTCTTTTGGCTTCCTCTGGATCTAAACATCCCGAATTTATAAAAGATTAAACTTGAGGGAGCCTTGATTTTTTTTTGAACCTCACTATCTAAGTAGCTGTAATCTATTACACTTCTGAAACAGGGAAAATCACTATGGTGGGAATATATATAACCCTACCTTGTTATTCTTTGAATCCCTTCAGCACAGCCAGCTGTTTCTCTATGTTCCTTGTCATGCATCAGTGGTCTAGCAACAGCCTCTCATTCATTGATTGCAATACCTTCCCTAGCATTTTACAACCATACCTCTTCACCTGTCCGTGCATGCTTTATGTTTGCATTCTATTGACTGGAATGGAAAAGTACCAGAAACCAGGCAAATTCAGCTTAAATGTATGGCTTAAACTTACTATCTTACTATGGCTTCCTAGCTTGTCTGTAAATGGTCTGATGGCAAAATTCAAAATGCTGGAATTAAATGTGTTGTTTTATCTTTTAAAGTGAAGCTCCTTTGTGTGTGTGTGTATCTCTCTCTCTCTCTCTCTCTCTATATATATATATATATATATATATATATATATATATATATATATATATATATATATATATATATATATATATATATAAAATTACAACCAGATGGAGTTTTGAACCTTTATAGGTTTTGAATAGCAGTAATGGTAGTTTATTTTTACAGCTTTGTGTGCCAGTAATATGTTTTATTAATTTTCCTTTAAATCTTAGTTTTTATTTTTGGATAGAGAACTGCGTTTTGTTTTATCTTTTCAACGCTTCACCTTGACTTTGTCTGTACATATCTGTAAACATCCTTGCACATCATTAGTCTAAAGATTTTAATGAGTCATCTCCTGGTAATAGTCACAATAATTAGCATGAGCAGTGAACTTTGTACACCTATATTCAGAAGTAGAAGACAGGGGATATACTTTTTTTTGTGTCTCACAAATGGTAAATCTAAGAAACCAATATGCCTTATAGATATTCTGTATTTATCTTTAAAACAAAAATGACTGAAATATTCATGGTGTGTTGGCTTAGAGAATGGTTTTAGGTATGTTTTGATAAAGCCAAGAAGCACCTTTCTAACTCTGTCTGTCATTTGTATGTACTCATAAAATGGGCCCAAACTAGCTTTTTGCCTTACGGATGCCTTTCAACATTTGTCACTTATAAAATAACTGATTGAACATAACATACACTTAATCATGAGGATCATCTCATACAAGGAGGCTTGCGTTGGAATTTTGTTGTAAAATAGTGTTCCACTGTTCCTACACAAACTGGTATTGGTCCTGTTTTGCAAACTAAACAGACCAAAAAAAAAGTACAAGAGATTTGTTTTAGATGTTTGCCTGGATTTTGTATGTGTTTCTTTGACAAACATCAGTGAATTTTTCTAGTCTAGTCTACCCAAAAGTATACATTCTTCTCTTGGCTCACTCCTGGGAGCAATGTTCTCTAAATGCTACTCATTTGTTATTTGCTTTATTTTTTTTTTTTATTCTTTTATTTTTTTTTGGTTGATTTAGTTAACTTTTGCCTTTTATATGCAACTATAGCACAGTTTTTATCCATTGGACTGACTTATTTTAAACTGGTCTGGGATAGATGAGGTATTACAGGGAGTATAAAGTTTTTTAATAGTTTTTTTTTATTGCGAATTGTGCAGTTAGCTTGCAAGACTATCAAATTATCTCTTATCAATCCTGTGTTTTGTTTTTTACTTTTGCAATCAGTGGTTAGAATCTCTAGATATGAGTGTGATATGTTGAAGTACAATCACATGATCAGCATAATCATGTGACCGTAAAATTGAGCTGTTATAAGCAATAGAACTATAAAATTGAATGCATTTCATACATATATCAGTCACTATAATCCCTTAAATATGGACACAAATATTGGACATTTACACAAATATTTTTTAAATTAAGATAAAACAAGTAAATTGTGGTAAACACTTGGCAGTTTGTAAGCCGTTAGCATTTTTTTTTAACGTTACATTTGATTTAAGGATCAAGTAAAACCTTTATTAGACATTAATATACTTCAGAGCTTGTGTATTGCTTGAAATAATATGCCTGGAATAAATTAAGTGTTTATATTTGGCATGCTGTTTACTACTTGACCCTGTTGTTACTGCGTTAGGGTGGTCCTCCTGTTCCTTGCATGGCTCTGGTGCAGTGTAAAAACCAGGGAACTAATAATTGTCTGGCACTGTCCTAGGTGACAAAACTGCTTTGTACAGATTGGGGATTGGTGGATTCACACAGAATAGCATAGCCAGCGATGTCATAACTGATATATGGTGCTTTGCCATAAGAGATTTTTGTTGTATATTACAATCCCCCCCCCCCCCCCCCCACCCTTTCGTTCCTGTTTAATGACCTTGGCATAAAAATTGAATTATTGTGTTAGTACTAATGAGAGAGTATGTGTTTCAAGAGCTGGGTGAAACTGAAAACAAAGGTTGAGCCCGCTTAGCATCCCCTCTCCGCTATTATAAACTGTATATGATACTTTTAAAGTTAATGGATGTCTTAAATTTATATTATTGCAACTGTTAAATGTCACCAGGGGGGTTCTATAGAACTTGCTATATTGTGTACCATGCCCTTTAAAGAGCTATAATCTTTTGGGCATGCTAGGGTGCCCATGCCACCAGCGCCATAGAGATGGTTAACACCGACCTCTGGTATTATTCTTGCAGGAATTTCCTCATTAATGGTCGTCCATATTTTGCAGGAAGTGCCGGTCAGCTGGAAGCATGATCTCACCCAAAAAGATTGGTGAGGGTGGTAAACATGAGGTGTTTTTAGATACTCAGATACCTGGTTAATCATGCTCCGTTGTGTGGATAACTTGGACCCTATTAAGCAGTTGACATGAGTAGATTTCTCGGACCCAAGCCTGCTGCCTACGTGAGGATTGAGGGGCACTTGGTGAAAGTCCCTCTACTAAGCAGGACCCAATTTGCAAAGATTTTGCAATGTAAGCACCCTCCAGATGGGAACCAGGAGGGAGATGAAAAAGGACTCATCCCTGGTAAGAGGAATCTTCTATTTTGAACAGTGCTGACAAGGGGTTACAGCTCTTGTTGCTCTGGTCTGGGATCGCTGGAAGTAATTGTGGGTTCAGCTGCAAGACTGCAGATTATGCCACTTTGTGAGCCTGCTAAAATCAAGGAGACCTCTGGCTTGGTCCCAACCTTGCTGGTAGAGGTGCATCCATCAGCAGGATTTGTGCATTAGAATAGTGTTATGTGTGAGGTTTGGTGCTATGAAAAGTGTGTTTCTAAAGGCTTAGAAGGTTGTACTTTGATGTGACGTTTGCACAGTGTGCCTCTGCACACCTATGTGCACTTCTAGGTTACAGAGGGTGTGTGTGCATCCTGAACTGCATTGGGCAGACAATAACTGCACTTTGTCCTGCTCTGTGTATGTCAATATACTATAGACTAGATTACACTGGTTTAAAAAAAAAAATATATAAAATTGTGTGTTCAAAAATAAATAGGCACATTCCATACGTAAAGGTAAAAGAAATGAGAAAGCAAATGAATAGTCATCTATGGTGATTTCACTAAGTGTTGTCTTCGGGAGATGTCCTTGTGAGCTTGCTGTAACACACCTTCAGTTCAATCAAATGCACAAAAGCAAATTTGTCTGTGATGGGTGAGAAAACGCTCTATTACACTTTACATTTTGAAAGTACTGGCATAGAAAGATTAGCCTAAAAAGTGCATTTGCCATTTGAAATTGAAATTGTTTTGTGTTTAGTTGTCTGATTGTACAAGTAAAGTAGAATTCCATGCAAAATAATTGCAGTGGCTCATCCTGTCGTCTTCTAGACAACACTGCACAGATCCATTTTTAATTCTGGAAGAATGTAGATTCATGGGAACTGTGGCACTGTGACCTTGAACTATGGGGGTGTCTGACATGGAAATCCTTAATACTACTATTTGGTTGGTGGGTGTGAAGGATGCATTGAGTTCTTTACAGTGTTGTGACAGGATGGACCTCCAATGCCACCCTGTCTGTTGTGTTGCTGGGGATTAGCTGGGCTTGCCTTCACAACGTCCCCCTTTTCTTTATCCCAAATGTGTCCTCTAACCTCAGTAGGAGGGGCTTTTGCTGCTGCCATCACTAGGCTCCTTCTCCAGCACCTAGAATCACTTCCTTCTGGGTAATTCTCGCTGCTAGATGGGCACCTGGGCTGCTGCCCCTGACCTCTTGCCTTCAGATCAGGGTTGCTGTGGATGGTCACCCCTGGTCTATCACACTGGCCAGAGCTGCAGGTAGCGAGCAGAGCGTTGGTACTGGAATGCTGGGTCCAAACCTCAGAACAGCCGGATAACAGATTAGATTGGTCTAATCTGTAGGTCACAAGAATAACAGCAGGTAAGTGCGGGTCAAAGCAGGTTCCTTAAGCAGTGATGTTTATTAGCTCAGGAAGTCCAAAAAAGGACAGTTACACACTAGTTTGAGATACTAGTGATATCCAGAAAGTATATAATACTACATTACATGGTCAAACAGTCCTCCTTTTATACAGATTTACACACATGTTGTCAGGGGGTAGCCCAGCCCCCTAATCCACCCAGGCATCGAAACACCTCCAATCACATTAGATGATTTAACATCCGGATATAATCTAATCTTGGATCTAACACCGTTTAGCTTTCACACCAACCTGATTTCCTCAAATTTGCTTTCTATTTTGTTAGGAGGTTTCCTGTCTCTCTAACAAGACATGCTAACAGGTAACTACCCCTTCCAAGAAGGTGTTTGTCACTTCTGAGATGAAAAGAATTAACTTAATTTAGGATTTCTTTCCTCCTTTCTTAACACATTTCTATCACCATGGCTACAGCACATTCCCAATACATAAATATAATACAGTATCAAAAGCCATACATTTGCAATGTTCTAAATTAGAACACGGCACTAATAATTTAAATATATTTCTACAATAAGTTATTTATAAATGATCCAGCCACAAGTGTCAACAACTTTTTTTTTTCCTAAATTATTTTTATTAGTAAAGTTGTAAAAAATAAATACATCTGAAAGTATATTTATATTCAGCTATTGTCTGTTCTGTTTTTCAATTAAACATTTGAAAGAAGAGAATAGAAATGAAAAGAAAATTGCAAAACTTGTGCTAGTGCCATCCAATGCCTTTACCTCCTCCTGGCTTGTTAACATTATCTCCTAAGTCCTTGGAAGTTTTTGAGGGTGTTGCAATAAACCAGATGTTGGAGATAATTACAAGGCAACACATTAGGTCAATACATAGATTTAAAAAAAGTGTGGAAAAAACAAACAAAGCAATCAGACTCAAGAACAGGGAGATGCAACGTGAAGTAGCCTGCTCAGAGGAAGAGTGCAGTCCCTCCTCCTCCTCCAGGTCTGCACTGTTCAGGGGAGGTCACGTGATGCAGAAGTATTCTGCCCCCATTCTAAAAATATCTTTCCACACTGTTCTACTCCATACTCAGTAAATGGAAGAGGAGTCTCTTTCAGTTTTACTTTTCTTTGTAATGTTTTATCTCCACTCCAATTTATATTTCTGCATCTGTAGATTAGGTTTCATACTTGTCATGTATGCATTCTTAATTAACATCTATCTTTTTAAGTATTTGACGATTAACTGATGCTCTTGTTGCCCTTTGTGCCCAGAAAGAAAATTTTGCTCAAATATGGTTTCCCTTTCTAGTAAACAATATAGCCTGTTTTAGCATTGTGATAAATGCCTCTTAGCGTTCACTTTTGGCATGTGGTGGTAATGAGTTGTACTTGCTGTCAGTGGGTGTTCAATTGGGGACACTCTATTGACTCCAATGTGTCCACTTTTGGTGAATTCAAATAAATGGAGAATGCAGGGTCCAGAAAACGATGCTGTACTGCTAACGCTCCCAACCAAGTTAGCCCTTTTCTCTGACGACTTGCTGGCAACGATCACCAACCCTATGATCTCATTGCCCAATTTAATGTTTGAGTTTGAGAAGTTTGGTGCAATGTCCAACTTCAAAATGAACTATACTAAATCTATGGCCCTGAATCTTTCCATCCCACCACACGTCTTAGAGGGTCTCCGATGTTCCTTGTCTTTCTCTTGGCATCCCTCTCAGATTAAATATCTAGTGGTATTGCTACCGAGGGACCTCTCTACCTTGTATAGAATCAATTTTCTCCGTCTAATCCCCAAGTTCCGCGCGGAACTTGGAAGTTGGCACTTCTCCTGGTTTGGGAGGATGAATAAAATTAAAATGAACTTTTTACCAAAGCTTTCGTATCTCCTTTAAACCCTCCCAATCCACATCTCCAGGTATTTCCTCAATCTTCAAAAGTTGGTCCGCTAGTTAGTATGGGCTGGTAAGCCTCCCAAGTTTCGCCATGATATTTTATATAGGCGGAAGACACAGGGAGGCCTTCAGCCAATCATCTTGCTAAAAATTATCAAGCCATACTCCTTATTGGTGTCATGGAGTGGACTAGGGCAGCGACTTCCAGGCAGTGGGTTCATATTGAAGGTCAGGCGATGGGTACTCCTACCGACATACTCCCCTGTTTGCCCAAATTTCCACACTCTTCCCATCCCACTATTGGCCCCACACTTCACTGCTGGGCCAGGTTGCAAACTTTGACCTTTATTTAATCTCCACTGTCTCCCCTCACCCCCATGACCAGCAATCCAGGAGTGCCCACCTAGATGGTCCCCTGGCAACTATATGCATTCTATATGCAACTATATGCATTCTATATGCAACTATAGGCATACATTCTATATGCAACTATAGGCATACTATATGCATTCCCATTTGGTGTGCCCTCCTTTGCAAAGTTGCTATAACATCATGAGGAGCCCCCCCCTTGCTCTTCTTCTCGTTTTCTCCCACCAATCCTCTCTACCCTCCTTCCTCCATCTATCTCTTGTCTGTCATGTATTGTTTTACAGTTTGTGTAAAATGCATAAGAATTTTATTGATGCATTAAAAATGATGTACACTTTGCCTAAATTAATGTTTGCACAAATGCATACCTGTATACTATAAGTCCATAACATTATTATTATTATTATTATTATTAATAAAATCATATTGCCATACTATTATTATCCACATAGCAATAATATACTCTGGGGGCCCATAGCGCCCAATTGGAGTCTAGCTATCATTTATCTAGTACAGTCTAGAAAATGATAGGTAGAATCTGATTGGTTACTATGAGCATCACCTCCAAGTTCTAGTAAATCTTTCCCTGGGTAGAGTACAGAGAATACATACAGAGAAAGAGGTTAGAGGACTCTGCTTGAAAGCTTGCTTATAGGAAAATAGGAGTTTGATACATGTTGTTAAGTGCCACAGATTGCTTGTTGGTGGAGCCAGATTACAACAGGGAAAAAAGTGCTTAGTGTGGCTTTATGACCCAGTCACACAGCAATGTTGGTTTGAGTATAGAAATAAAATAAGTTAGGTCTTGAGTGAACTGTGTACAGGGGTGGTAGCCTGTTGACCCTTTTTGTGATTTCCTAACATCTTGTTCTGCACAAACGTGTGTTGTCACACATATTGTGCATACACATGGACTGATAAAATAAATTGTGGAGTGCCAAATACATTTATTGCCTAACCAGAAAGAAATATCACACTTTCACACTGCTCAAATGTCATATGATCTTATGAATTTGAGACATTTCTTTAGCGGGGTAGTCATTGCTTATCCTGTCAGTGTTTGTGTTTATTGGTGTACCATGCAGATATTGATTTTCTGTATGATTCATCTTTTCAAAGGACATTTTGTCCAGGATAAAGTCAGTCTCCACTGATGGAGATTCGGCTCTGCACGTTGCTGTCATGCTGTGAGTAAATGGGGGGGAAAAAATGATGAGCTTCATTCATTTAGAATGTGACATTTGTGTACAGTTCTTAATGGCTGCTTAGATAAATGTTACCAATATCTTCTTTCACGAGTTTTTAATATGATGGTCACCACTCCCAAATAAAATGGCTCCCCATGCTATTGGGATTTCAGACAGGAAGTCGTCTTTGGGTGTATTCACATTGCTATATATCAGACTGTATATTACTGAACAATATACAAGAAATAACTGGTGTGTTTATGCTTTGCTAAATATGGCAAACATGGTCTCTCTCACCCCTCTGCAGCAGGCTGCTATGTTTGGAGGGACAGTGACTGACGGGCAGACTTGCTTTGCAGAAATGTGCTGTGTGGATTGATTGAGTCCTATACAGGGTCAGATCACAGCAGCTCAGTTTTGACTTTTTGACCTGCATGAGATCCCGTCAGGACATGTCCTAAATATCTAGGACTTGCAACTGTCTTTAGTGGAATGGGGAGGAGTTGTTTTATTTTTTTTTAGCAAAACTCTGTAGTGTGTTAACATTAATTAATGTATTTTACCTTCATGGTCCATACCTGAAAATGTCAATATTGGTGTTTAGTCATCTTTTAACTGTATGGGCAGCACGGTGGCTCAGTGGTTAGCACTTCTGCCTCACAGCACTGGGGTCATGAGTTCAATTCCCGACCATGGCCTTATCTGTGAGGAGTTTGTATGTTCTCGCTGTGTTTGCGTGGGTTTCCTCCGGGTGCTCCAGTTTCCTCCCACACTCCAAAAACATACTAGTGGGTTAATTGGCTGCTATCAAAATTGACCCCTGTCTGTCTGTCTATATTAGGGAATTTAGACTGTAATCTCCAATGGGGCAGGGACTGATGTGAGTGAGTTCTCTGTACAGCGCTGCGGAATCGGTGGCGCTATATAAATCAAGTGAGGATGATGTAAGAAAAGGATTTATTTGTTACTAATAAAAATGTTTGATGTGAAGTAGATTAGTGTTGTCTGTTGACTAATGCCATGTGGATTTTAGTGTTTCAATGGCAGAAATTGTTGAGAGGTGCTGACATTAGTTTTTGTGTTTATCATTGTTATCCCAGGCGAATGTGCTGGAGCACATCCTGTGCTGGAATTGGCAGCATTGCTGGCGAGCGTTTATATTCACTTCATATCCCGTGTACTGCTAAAAATATCCTGTGTGCAAGCTACCAACTTTGTTTTTGCAACTAAAAACTTTGATTTGTGGTGCTTTTTTTTGTGTTTAAGCCTTTCTGGAGAAAATACTTTTTATTGGCGTAGGTCCATGTGTTCTAGTTTTAGTGAGAAGAATTCTTTTTAAATGCCTCTTGCCAAAGGCCTGAAATAACCATTGTGTTCACGTAATCGGTCCATGCATATATAAAGGTATGCAAACATTTTCTTTGCTTAATTGTGCCTAGCACAGGGAAATATACTGTATATCCCTCGGTATATATCGCTTTGCCTGCCTCTCTGATATATATTTAATCCTGTCTGGACCTTGCCACTCCCTCAATGACAGCACAAATATCTTACAATTAGACCGCGTCCCAAAGTATTATATTCTGAGCGGATTCCTCCACTTCATTTAGGTGGACAGAAGGACAAATTAAAGGATTATGGGGAAGAGAAAGCAAAACATTGGATCTGTACTAAATTCCTATCTTATGATTGTGATAGGCTGCTTGCAAAGTCCTATAGCAAAGAAATTTTTGAGCATTTATTCCTTAATATTTAGATTACACAGAAACAATGGGAAAATTAAAAGTATGTATAGCGAATGTCCTATTAACAAATGTTACTCCTACTTGTGTGGCATCACTCACCTTGAAATGTGTTTCTTGATGAAATGTATAAGGAAAGCAGTTTGTAATCCAAAGGGAAATGTTCCAGATTTGTAATCCAAAGGGAAAAATCTTTGTTATCCACAGTAAAATATTCTACGTTTAGCTGTTGGAAATGAAAATAAAAATAAAACATGAGATAACGCAACTTCATGACAGAAGAATCATGAGAGAAGATTCAATTGGCCATTAGTATCATAACCCACTAAGCCAATCGTAAGCAGTTTCCCAAGCTAGGCCCAATGTGATTGGCTGACAGTGTGTGGGACTCCCTGCTTTGATCATCAATAGAGATTAATTGAATCTCTCTGGATGTAAAATGTACTAAAACACGAAAGCACAGTATCGTCTATATATATATATATATATATATATATATATATATATATATATATAAAAAAATTGCTCATTTTGGTTGGGTATATTGTTTATTCCAACACTGCTTTTACCATGACCCTGGTGGTAATTGATATCCTAAGTAAGCCCATGAACTCCTCCCAATTTAATAGTGTGACTTTTAGTTCTTGGTTAAGGCAAAGCTCAACAATACAAGTAAGTTTTATATTGTAACATAAATCCAGAGGAAAAAAAACCCCAGCTTGATGTCATGGCTACAAGCCTGAATCCCACAGCAGCGTTTCACTTGTTGTGAAGTTCTCTCTCTCTCTTAGAGGGAGATTCAATTTGGCACGAGGCCCTCACTGATTCTCGGGAAAACAGTCCGTGGAGACACATTTCCTTTTAAGTTTTGACTGAAATCTCTGCTTCTTTTCCCATAGAGGTTTGCAGAAAAATGATCGTAGATTTCTTACCATAATAGGCGGCAATATGCGTATCCGTGTATTGAGGCGACGGTCGGCGTCACCATGTGTTGACGCCGGTAATATTTATGAGAATGTAGCTCTTAATTCACTAGCACTCAGCGACTTTGCTGAGGCATGAGGAACGAAAAATGCCTCATTCCTCAAGGATATCACTTATTGGTAGTGAGCGGATAGGCTGCATTCGCATGATCATGGGTCACGCCCACATAATGATTGTCACTTCTCTGTGAAGGTGACTGGCACGTTAATAATGGCTGCCTAGTTAGGATTTATACTAGCCATAAAATTGTGGCTTTCAGTTTCTAATTTCAGCCTTCAAACATCTGTAGTTTAAATGGATTGTTGTAACAACTGTACTTCTATAGAATCGGCATATAGGGAGTTTTGCTTCCTGGTTGCTAATATTGTGGGTTCCTGCTTGTGAACTTGCCAACTAGCAGTACCTTTACTTTAATGTTTTGGCATCCTTCCCATTTAACCCCAAATTTTACTGTTTTAACCTATGTCAATACAATATGTCCTCATTAAAATGGGTTGGAGAGGTGAGTACAAATATGTAGTGATTTACATACATTTCACAGTGGTGGAGTATTGGCTGGAGACTGCAAATAAAAAGTGTTTTGTTTTTTTTTACATCAATATTTCTCTGAAATTATTGCTGGAGGATTTGGCAGAGAAGTACGTGATTAGAATGACAGGTGAAAGGTAGAGTAATACATAAAATAATAGTTTTTTTTTGTTTTTTTGTTCGAATGGCTGGTACTTCTTTGACTTACACATCTTCCTTTACAATACTACTTTAAATCACACATTATACACAGTGGCGCACACAGGGGAGGTTTCTGGGTCTCCAGAAACCCCCCCCTCCGCTAAAAAAAGTGCCCTACATATCGGCACTGTAGTATACAGCAGCCACGGCGGCCCCGGCTGCTGTATATTACAGTGCAGCCGAAACGGGCGCATGCAGTGTTTGATGACCCCCAACCACCCCCCCCCCCCCCCCCCCCCCCGGGTACTAGCTGTCCAGCATCACAGTTGCAGGGGTTTCAATACATGTAAGGCCCTCTGATGGCATAGGAGCGGGATGGTATATAAGCGTGTCTGCATTAATTCCTTACACCCCTCAGCTCCCATAGGGTGAAGATTCTTAAGTTTTGTTATTTTTAATTCTTCCAGCCAACTCTGCAAGATAGGTAGGCCAAATATTACTTTTGATCCTAAAGAAAATATTTCACCAGTGTGGGTTATTCCTTTTTACACATTCATTTTTTAAATGGAACTGAATACAAGATTATTAGAAAAAAATCATAATATGATATAGTCTGCTTTCTTCCTAAATAAAAGTCGAGTGATATGTGTTCTCTAAAACAGACTAGAGCCTGAACTCTGTTCTTATTCTTGCAGAGTATGTTAATCCCGGATATTGTTTTAAGTCTATATTTGTGTATTTATATTTTATTTAAGGGATGGATTGCACACATAATGGTCATATAGAAGCCGTCCTAAGTCAAGGTCGTCTATATAATACATGTTTTTGGCCTGTTATTTAGGGCTTGAGTTTTAATGATTCTACCCCAACATTCGCCTTCACTCTTATTTACCTGTATAAGATGATATAATTAATTATGTAGGGATGACAAAAAGGAAACTAAATTTAAGACTAGCCGAACATATGTATAACATCAATAAGGATTAAAGACTCCCATAATAAAAATCCCAGACATTTAGGGTAGAACATATTCCCCTCAATTAGAGAGGGGGTAATCATGTACAGAAGATTGCACAGGCAGAATCCAGCTGGATTTTTAACATGACAACCCAGACTCCATTTGGGCTTAATTTAGATTTTGATCTGGGTCATTTTTTTATAATTATTGCTCAATGGACGTTATAATAAATCTATGCTTTTATTAGCCAACTGTGCTTTTTATTTAATGGCTTTTAATAATTATTTTATTTAATATTTTCTCATTTATATACCTTCATTTATGGACTCTTACATTTGTCCTTTTGAACTTCCCTTTTAAAAAAGTGGAACAGGGAAGAGCCTTTAAATAGCCACCCTTTCACCAGATCAGTATCCTTGATAGTCACGCAGTGGAAGAAACGCGTTGGGAACAGCATTATACTGAATTGACCCAGGAAGGATATCGTCACTACTATGTGTGTACTGACTGTGATACACAGTCTAAACACAGCGGTCTATGGTTCACTTCACCTCGGATGGACATTGCCCCCGTATCCGGCTTATCTTCTATTAATAGGGTAAAATCAGTCAGTCAGTGTTTGAGGGTGTATCCGGACCGTGGCTTACGTTAGCTCCACTAAAACCCACTCTGCAAGAGGCTTTAACATTTTTGTCTATTTTAACCTGTTTTTTTTTTATTGCATGTCATTTATGTTTTTCTCATTATATTTTGACTGTAATTTGCATTCCTTTCATTGCATGTATTAAATTTGGTATAGTAGCAGCATTTATAGTCCATATACTAGAGAGCGCTCGCCTTGATATTTATCTATAAGGTAATGATAGCCAACTTCTTTCTTTTTTCCCTTTCCAAATTGTCCAAAATGCATAGATATTTAATGACTGTAACTACTGGGGATGCGGTTTAAAACTAAAAATTTAATACAGCGCAACTGTAATTCTATGTGCCAATGAGTCGAGCTTAAAGTAAGTCCATTGAGTTGCGTGTTAAATAGAGGAACATAAAAAAGAAAAAAAACAGAAAAATTGCTTGTTCTTGACTAAGAAAAATATCTCTATTTCTCTCCAATTCATATTCTCTGTTCAAGGAGTGAATGGGTGATTGAAACTTGTTCATATTACATTTTCCACAAGTTAGATGCTTATATAAATGCAAATATGTGCAGTCTCACTTGGTACAGTGCTTCTTATTTTCACATCCGTTTACATGTACTCAAATTGTGTTAGAAACTCGGAAAGCCGTTTAAAAAATGTTATGCTGTCTTTCCTTTGGACTTTTAGCCCCCTTAGTGTTTAAACAACCCCAGTAATACTTGTGGTGATTGTCTAACAAGCTTGTCTACATCACCTCGTCTGAGCTTTATATTACATTTTGAAGCCAGCTGGACATGTCACAGCTATATCGGTGCTTAATATTCTTTAATACAATAATTGCTTGACCTTCACAAAATACAGTGTTCCCGGTGGTTCTACTTGTTCTCACATTGGGAGTATATTTATTCTCTTTTACATAAAACAGGACATACAGTAAGTTGCATTATACGTCTGTATAAAAAACACTTTATATTTTACAAATGAGTCTATGTAGATGGCAAAAGGCATGAGCCAACAATATCTTGGATAAATGAAAAAAGAACGGGATACCTTGATTTAATACTCACTATATTCAAACCGTTATGAAGAATTAGAAAATTTTTCATCTAACAGACATTTAAATACCTTAACCCAGTCTTTCATCTCCCTGTACTTTCCTATTTCACTGGTGGTGTGTCTTGAGGCAGTGCAAGTAATTCCCTGTAACACAGAAATTGTTCTCATTTCCTTTTGACTTTTAAAGCTTCACTATATATTTTCCATCTTAAACTTAAAAGCTCTCCTCACATACCTGGCAATACTTAATAATTTGCACAGTTTGCGAACTTGGCAGACTGGTCATAACAGCGAGGAATCAAAGTAAAAGCCATTCACACTAAACATTGCAGCTCTAGAATCCGTTAGAACGATTCATTGCCCTAAAATGGTCCATGAGTCTAGTTATTACAGTCAGGCCAGGTATCCTACCATGGCAAACTGGCCACTGGGGGCACACTCCAGGACAATCTATGCCATGGCAAACTGGCCACTCCGGGCACACTCCAGAACAATCTATGGGGGATATTCAATTGCCGGGGATGTGGTGCTCGGACATGGCGCTGCGCAGATTGCCAGCAATAACGGTAGGAACCGAGCCGTAACATCAGTGCGAGGTGTCTCCGCGGACTTTCCGACGACTCCTCGTGCCTAATGGAATCTCCCTATATAGGTGAGATTTGATTTTTTTCTCTCAGTCCATGAAGCAGTGTAGCACCACCCACTCATGTGGTGCAAACATGCAAAGTTATTTCTGGTTTTCACCAGCAGTCCCCCAGTCAGCTGCTCCTGTTCTTATTCTCTGCTTAATAAGCAGAGATTGAGACAGAACAGGGCTGACACACAGAAGTGCACAGTGCTCTCTTTCCCACTTCTGTGTGGCCCTCAAGCTAAGCCTAGTTGCCCATCACTGATTTATCTAGTACTTTCTTGAAAATAGATATAATCTGGTTGCTATGGACAACACCTTCACTTTTCCTTTTTAAAAGGTTTGATATATCTATCCCATGGCTGCCAGCTGCTTGCTGGAATGCTTGTGTGCCTTGAATGTCACCACACATGAACCATGCACCATTGTGGGATTCTACGATTGATTTCCTGGAAGAATAACCTATAGAGGCTGTGAGCGGATTTACGTTTAGAGATTGAGCTTCTAAATTATACACACATCTGTCTTTTTTTTTTGTCCCCTCTGAGCTGTTTCTCTGCCAACTAGTTCTGCAAAATATTGAAAGTGTGTAATATGCCACTGGTGGGTTGGAGAGTAAAATTACACACTAGTGTCATCAAGATTGAGAAATCTTGTGGTCTGTTAGATGCTACTGACCTTTGTGAGCCTGATTTTCTATCATTTGCTCTTTTTCGCAGTTCTGTATAAGCTTAGTCACACCCGTCTTGTTCTAGTTCTTATAATGTTTATATTCATTTTCCTGTTATAGGCGTTGTTCCTAATCATATAATTTGTTCACATACTCTCCACATAAAGGTAATATTTGCACAATAAGTCCTACATTCCCCAAAGTCCCAGACCCTGGGGCTCAGTAGATAATTACCCCTGTCAGCGCTGTAATAAACATGTTTCCCAGGCTGATTGGTGCATTGAACTGTTGTCAGCAGAGCTGATTGGACAAGGCACAACTTCTCCTATTTTAATACTGTTAAAGAGGAGGTATGTGAGTAATAGGAGGGTGATGTTTTAAGAGCGAAAACCACTGAAAGACTGGACTTTGATGTTTTTTAGTTTGTACAAAAGCAGATCAGTTTCTGGAGACCTTATACTGCAGATATATATTCTTTTCTCGTCTCCTCCTTTCTCTTGGTGTTGTAAATAAAAGCAGCATTGGCCGTTTTGCCCTCCTGATTATTCATGGCTCTCAGCTCTCCCTGAATCTCTTTATAATCACCTTGAAAAGCTCCTCACATTAATAAGATTTAAAAACCAATTAAAGGTGCATTCCTTCTTTCAACCAGGCTTATAAGTTGTTCCCACGTTCTGATTATATTGCTATCTTTTTTTCCTTTTCTTCTTTTTTTTTTCTTCCTCAGTTAAATGTCTCCTAATTAGCATTTTCATGCTAAAGATATCCTCAGGAGCCTATTAAGAAGCATTACTAGTGGCTGAATCAAAACCTTGCACCAACAATCTATTTTTGTGTGCAGAGGTCATTGGTTTACAGTTAAAGGATTATTGTGCTGTAATGGTAGCAATTTCAGCCTTTATATGCATGAAAATGGGCACACCTAGAAATATTCTGTAATTGAAGTGTGAACCTGTTATCCACTTATAAAATTATAGTAACATAAAAATATAAAATAAAGACATTTCTCATTGTTAAAAACCAGAAACCCATATTTGTAATTGCATTTTCATTGCTCTTACACGTACTGTAACAGTGTGTTTTTAAGTACTAGAATGTCTCATACCTTTTTTTTTGCATATAATAATACTGCCGTTCAGTAGGGTCTGTCTGCAAAGAAGAAGCAGTAGGCAAATAAAATAGATAACTTAAAGATCCTGGCTTTTTCTTCTTTAAGGATTATGAAACTCCCTCTACCATCTTCTAGAATTGTTGGGAAAATACACTCTACCGTTATCCGATGCTTCCCCTGGTATAGCAGCCTGGAGAAGCATGAACGTAATCTATGCTCAGTCGAAGGATGCCAATGCAGCATCTCTGATTAGCGGCAATGAAAACCTTGGTCAGGGGGCGTTGGCTGGCACAGTATGGAGTAGGACGCTAGTTCTTTGAACTCCCGCAGAATCCGACATAGTCTATCGGTTTCCTCCTCATACCATCTGCCGAAATGCTCCTGGCTTAGAGCCGAATTTTGTATGCCCCTTGCCGAACCGGCTTTGGTGTTGTTGGACCTGCTGGTGACCCGGTGCTGCGTGGTGGAGTGGAGCGTGTGCGTGGTGCCTGCTGGTCTTCGGCTCGTCCTAATTTCCTGGCACGTTGAGTGCGGCCCCGCCGATCCGGTGGATACCCCTATCCTGAGTGCCAATTCACAGGTTGGAATTACGGCGGAATAACCTCTCACCTTTTGGCGCGAATGTGCCGCTGACGGCCTTCGTTGCTCTGCCGCCGCCGTGGTGGTGTGGTCCTTCACTCTCAGCTCCAGGACCGCGGGCTGTTATCTGGTCATCGTGAGGAGTGTTGCTGACTGATTGGGCCGAAAGTTGCAGGGCTAAAATCCAAAATTCGCCATCTTGGAACAGAGAAATGCAGGTTGTGGATTTATATTTCTATACTAATCTCTCCTGTGTTGCAATCTGGCTCACTTTCTGGCCTGCTACATATATTATATTGGCCATTTCTTTGGTGCTGGTGATTTCCTTTATGAGATAACAATTTGTAAGAGCTACTGTGGGATACTCTCTGTGGACCAGTGACATCTGGACTTTACTCTGTATTATTGTCTCTGGTGAAGGGGAAAGAAAAGGAATTTCAGTCCTAGGTGTCTATTGTTGTACTCTCTATTATACTACAGTTGCAGCGATATGGGGAAACATAATCCTGCTGCAGCGGCTAAATTGGAGCGCTACGCCCGCCAATCCACTTCAACAGCTCCAAAGGATGATGGGCACCCAGCTAGAGCTTCAGATAACCCAATCACTAAAAGTTTGCAGCCCGCTGAGACCTCTCCAACATTAAAGCAGATACTTCAGGCTATATCCACTAGTGAAAAAAACAAGTCACAGATAGGATAGGAGAGGTGCAGGCCGATCTCTCCCTTATCCGACACGACCTCCAAAAAATGCAAGAACGAATGGGAGAAGCAGAACATAGAATCTCTTCACTGGAAGATGCCGGTGCTCCTGTACAGAGTCAGCTGGCGGATTTAGTGACTCAGATTAATCTATGTAGACAAAAATTCTCAGATATGGAGGGTCGACTGTGTCGCAGTGACTTGAGATTTGTGGGTCTCCCAGAAACATCAGAGGGTTCGAATCCTGAAGCATTTCTAGAGAGTTGGCTGATTCAAGAATTTGGGAAAGAAGCTGTCTCCCCTCGCTTCTCTGTTGAAAGGGCACATTGCCTCCCTCCTCAGGCTCCTCCGCCTGGAGCTTCACCTTGTACCTTTATTGCAAAGATCTTACATTTCAAGGACAGAAATGCTCTTCTTCGTTTGGTGCGTCAACAAGGCCCCATTAAGCATAATAACCACATTGTTTCAGTATTCCCAATATCGCCTTGGATGTACAAACTTCCGGATCCCAGTTTCCTCAAGTTAAAAGAAGATTGAGAGATCTACAATTGCCATATGCCATGTAATATCCAGCCAGGCTTCGCGTATCAGCAGATGGGAGACAACATTTCTTCACGTCGCCTAAAGATGCTGTTGACTGGTTGGATCACAGATTGCCGGCTGAGGACTTGGACACATGATGGCTTAAGTTTCAAGTCTCTCTTTCGGTTTAATATTTGATGTTTTCTAATACTGCTTGGGTGCTCTCACTATAATTACAAATTGGTTTCTTGGTAGAGGGTTTATTAAGGCAGAATTGGTGGGATGATTTAAAATACGCGAGACCTCCTGCTAGTAATAGCTAATCTCCCAACGTTTGCATTTAGATAGACAGGTTATTTAGGGGTAATCTTTAATAGTTTAGGGATGTAAGTGTACTTTAGCCGTTAGTGTTTTTGTGAGTATGTGGGAAGGGATGGTTTGTCCTGTTCAATATAAAAATAAATATATATATATATATATTTATATTAGTGTCACCCCCCCATATTGTTACCCTCCCCAATTAGATCATTACTAGAGAATATGAGAATATATAGCTTATTACCTCTTAAAGTTAAGCGGTAATCTAATATTGACATAATTGTAGAGGAGGAGTAGTGTCACATCCTAAAAAGTATAAAACTCGCCACTTCATGTGTCCGTTTCCAACAAATTAATTTTTAGATTCTACACAGGGTATATCATACTCCAATATCATTGGCTGAACTTGGTGGGAGACAGAGTGCAGAATGCCCTAAGTGTGGGTTGTCGGGATGTGATTTTTGGCATCTGTTATGGGAATGTCAGGGGGTATACGCTTTCTGGAATAAAATATGGGAGTGTATTGGTGAGGTTGTTCTGGGGATCCCCCCCTTGTAGCCCAAGTCATGCCTATTCGCTATATCATTTGAAGATAATTTAAGCAAACCTATTTACAAATTTGTTTTTATAGCCATAACCCTAGCAAAAGTTATCCTAGTACCCAACTGGATTGCAAATGCAAAACCAGATTTTCATAAATGGAAGGTTTTGGTAAACGATACCATGGATCACGAGAGATACTTATACTGAAAGACGGGCAGAACACAAATACCATGAAATTTGGTCTGTTTGGTATGAATCAAGACATAGATTGAGAGTGGTGGGTCTTGATTCTAGTTAATGTAATATGTGAACCTCGCCTTGCTTGATCTATGTAATACCAATTTTGCTTATATAAGATTTGTGATCTCAGGTGATACTTGTATTTATTTACTCATGTATTCACGTATGTATTTGGGCATTTGGTTATGTATAGTCTGGATCTGCCTCCAAATGTACATCTTATGTATGAAGAAAATATTATCTTGCCCAAGGTAATCTCACTGCATTCTTTGATTTTACGTCTGACTTCTGTTAGGTCATGCATTGTCTTTTACCTTTTATTTAATTTGTTTTTTTTATATCTTCTCTTTGTATGTGCTAAAAAACTAATAAAACAATACTGGATTCAAAAAGAACCTTGGCCAGACCAGCATTTACTTGCACGCCTTCAGGCTGTGATTATGTGGGGAAGTTTAGATTACAGGTGGGAACCACAGATGTAGGCACTCTTGACTGTCCTTGTTTCTACCTACCATTTATAAGACAACCCCCCCCCCCCCCCCCCCCCCCCCCCAAAGCACTGAGTTTCAAGTTTTGTTTTTTCTTTTTGCAGTTTAGCACATTAGGATGTATATCTGAAGCTGCAAAGACTTTAAGCACACATCTATCCATCTGGATCTTAATGTTCATTTATGGATCAATTTTAATGATATGTGTCTAATAGCTTGCAGCACGTTATTTGTTTTAGGCCTCTTAAATACAGGCTTCAAAATACAGGCGTTTACTAACATTTTTTAACACCCACTGGATCCAGTCACTCCTTACCCACAAGCAATTATGACTGAGTGTTTGCGTTATAGCGCAGCCTTGTGATCCATTTACTTTTCATTCGCAAGGTACCACATTGGGATCAGTGCAGTGTCCTCCTTTAACTCCCCGGACCGTAAGTGCGTGTTAACCACACCATGTCAAATCGGATTGCATTTCACATGCTGTGTCCCTGACGTTTAGTGCTATTCCAGCACGTAATCATACTAAAGGTGATGGCACCGCTCGTTGATAGGGTTATTTCCTGTGCTTGCTAGTAAGTGACAGAGAAAAACTTACATTCTTGTAAACATAAAGAGACATGAACACTCCAAAATAATTAGCATTTAATCATTTTGCCACTGTAATTTGCTATGAAGAAACAAGTATGCCCTCATAACTCAAAACAGACCCACCCAATTGTTAGTAATATACCGTGTGTTTCATTCTATTGCATGTAAACCCTTTTTAGTCCCTGCCCTAATCAGATACAGTTGGTTTAATGGTTAAGAAACTAAATCAAGATTAAGAATTGGAGCTTAACAACTTCCTCTCATAGGAAATAACACTGCACCATCCTCTGTGTGCATTAACTCCCCGTTCCGAAAGATCCTGAATAATTAGAGTGTATAATATGTTGTTACAGTTCCCATAGCATATGTTTGCTAGTAAACATTTTATAGCATACATGTCAAAACATTGTTTTGATACATTTTAAGGTTCTCATCTTTCTTGCGATAAAGAGATCTTCACAGATGCCAAGTGTATATTACACCCACGGCTAGTCACAGCAATATGGCTTTACGCGTGCTGCACTTTTCTTATGATAATTAGGATAAAATTTATTATGACCAAAATGTGTCTGTAAATTTGTGTACTTAGATCGCTTCCTACAGTTCAGTTTTCTGTCAGACAATGAGTATCTTTCTCTGGAAAACAGCAGCTGTGGTGGTTGTTGTATAACAATCTTTTATTTCCGTTCCCTATATATGGATATAAAACCCATTCAGCAAGCCTTAAAGGAACTCATTCATAACTGCACACATGGTGTATGTATTCTTTTCCATGACATACTTTCCCACCATGCAGGAACATTGGGTGATCGCATGCCCTGCTTCTAGACCTGGAAATTCACTGTGAAAATACTCCTTAAAGGTCAACGCCACCTCTAGTGTGGCTGTCGCTGATTAAATATGCCCCCACATATGGTAAATTTAGGGGTCATGTTACCCCAAAGCTAACAACCAGATTACACTGTGACTAGCTATACAGCTGGCTATAGTAATCGGTGTATTTGACTGTGTGGGATACAATAAGATATATGGGTTATCTGTCACACAGTTGTTATACATTATCATCATTTATTTATATAGCGCCACCAATTCCGCAGCGCTGTACAGAGAACTCGCTCACATCAGTCCCTGCCCCATTGGAGCTTACAGTCTAAATTTCCTAACACACATACAGACTAGGGTCAATTTGTTAACAACCAATTAACCTACCAGTGTGTTTTTTGGAGTGTGGGAGGAAACTGGAGTACCTGGAGGAAACCCACACAAACACGGGGAGAACATACAATCTCCTCACAGATAAGGCCATGGTCGGGAATTGAACTCATGACCCCAGTGCTGTAAGGAAGAAGTGCTAACCACTTATACAAAAAAAACTGAGGACCCTGGGACTTGTAGTGCCACAGCAACTGGGTAATCATAAGTTGTTTGTTTTTTCTATTATAGAGCTGGGTGAACTGTACCGTTTTCTATGCATGGATTTCTATTCAATCATGCTGAATTTGCCCTATGTCTGTATATTTTTAGATTTGGCTGTGCATTAAGCTTGGACAATCACACCAATGTCTATAAAGGGCCTGTAAACCCTCCAGCAACAATTTCTTTAACCCCCATTCCATGCTCTTTCACCATAAATATACCTGTAATATCCAAATAAAAGCAATATTTAACATGCTAAGCTGCTAAAGACTACACCATGAAGTTATTTCCAGTGAAAGTGACCTATAGAGAATATGTGAAGATTGGGACAGTTATATGGACCAAAAACAAGCGGATTAAGGATATCTTCATACTAAATGCATAGGGTTTGGTGAGTTCTTTAGTGTATCTCTTGTATTACCCGATGCTCACCTTCAAGTATGAAGTCTGGAAGAGTGCTTAGCTGTGCACCTGAAGATGGGTCCAATGTTGCTCTGATGTGTGGGGTGTGCTTGTTGAATAATAATTTCTTTTGAATGCTTTATTGATCCTTTAAATTATAAGGCTGTCAATCGGTTAAGAGTGCACAAAACAATGTACAGTTCAGGAGGCTGTGAAATCTATATTGCCTTGAAACATTAGACAACATCAGTAAACTATAGGAATCTGTGGCTATGCCACTACCTATTTATTTGCTTTTTACAAAGATCTGTATTAAAAGTAAAATATAATGTTATTGAATTGTGAATGATAAGTCAATACGATCCAATTTAGAAGGTCAAATTGATAATCTAAAGCTGATTGAATCGGGTATGTCTAATGCTCTTACAACGGTCATACATTACATTTGTACTGCAAATGTCCTTCTGCGGCGTCTGCTCAAATTTGTGATGTGTGTGAAGTAATCACTATTTTTTTTTTTTTTATTTCGACACGTGTTCAGATTATAAGCGATTAGTTCTTAAAATTTGTGATTCAATTTTACATTGATGCCTTTGTACAGAAATGCAATTGTGCCGACTGATGTGTGTGGTTGGTTTTAGTGTTTCGTGTGCAGAAATGACGATAGAGGCTAGCACGATATTTAGTATTACATGTTGGCAAGCCCTAGATTAGGGAACACACTATAATTACTGAGGAGAAGAAAAGAACCTGCCCACATCTTCAAATGACTGTGCTGCTGCTCTGTAATGATGTTTATGTATAAATGATGCTCACTGTGATCAGGGGGATAACCCATGATGGTTGTGTTTTGCTAACCATCAGACAGATCTATATCAGACAACTGTAGTGCTTTTAAAAGGAAGGTGAAAGGACCACAGGGAAAATGTCTGTGTACAATTGCAATTAGTAACTGATAATACATTTTTTATGGATGTGTCTCTATTATAAAGAAACCAGTTGTTTTCTTAGTTGTTTATCGTAAAGAAAACTCATTTCTTTGTTTGAACATCTTTTATTTTTTTATTTTTTTTTAACGAATAAATTTTTTTATTGGTTTTTAAAGTTTTTCAAAAAGGGCTACAGAAGAAAAAAAAAAAAGGGAAAAGGGTACATAAAGGGAATGGAACACAAACACAATGCACCTGAAAGCATACAGAATCAAAATCAAAAGTATCTGACTATTTGATGTATACAATGAACTTAATTAATTAATACACTGTAAATCGACACACAAAGGATCATTCACCAGCGTCATTAGAGGGCGGAGGTAAGGAACGGGAAGGGTTTCCCTCCCCATCAGTCACATAAATGTGCCAAGCTCTCCATTTGATCAGCGGGGACGATGTTGAAGTGGAGTATGGGACCCCCAGGGTTTCCATTTCAAAATTGAAATTGATTTTAGAGATCACCTTGGCCAAGGGGGGGGGAAGAAGAGGCTGTTTCCATGCCTGAGCTATAGCTGCTTTGGTTGCTATCAATATTTGGCCTGTCGCGTATCTATCCCAACTGGGAAGAGAAGGGGAACATCTTTTATTTTTAAGTATGTTTAAAACCACAGCAAATGTTAACGACTTCCTTTAAAAGGGGATGTTGTTTTTTTGTAATTGTGTTTGCAATTTACTTTTTTACTTTTATTTGCTACTTTCCTCCAAGCACAAGAACGTCACTTCCATCATGGATCTCATGGCGAGAACCTTGGTGACACTGCGATATCACTGACTTAGTGTCCCCCACGTCACTCCCTGCCTCCATGGCAGTGCTGATCCTGTCTCTGAGGAGGAAATGGGGTGAGTGGATCTATTTCTATTGTCGCTCTTCCTGGGCCATACCTTACAATTTTTGCTTACAGGCTAATTATGAATTTTGAAGACCAAAATGGGTTATTGCATGGTCTCAACAAAACGCCAGTGTTTTGGCAGATCTCGGGGTAAATGTATTAACTTCCGTTTTTATTTCAACTCGCTGCTATTCGGCGAGTTTGTAGTTAAAATTTAAAGCGGCAATGGCTTTAAAGGCAAAACAATGCCTTTTAAAGCCATTTCTGCTTTAAATTTTAACTGCAACCTAGTTGAAAAAATCGGAAGTTAATACATTTACCCCCAGGTCTGTGTGGCCTTATTTCTCCCAATTTTCCAATCGGGAATGCTGGGAGTTATGTGATTCTAAATATGAGACTTGACAGTTACTCTCATGCTTTATATTTCTCTGTTAGTGTTGAACATGTATGTAGCTACTGGATATGAGACTGGAGGTAGTGAAAACGTGCTGTGAAAGTAGAACCTAGTCGTATCGGAGGCTGCAATCTTGTGGACTGAGCCTCAGAATGCAGCCCAATCAAATGACTTCAAAGTAGTGACATCACGAGGGATAAAGCACTATGTGCCTCATGTCTGGGTGATGTCACGAGTACCTAGTAAATTCATAGGTGGATTTTGGTTCGGTCCTCAAAATAGAAGCAGGTACACAATAACATTAGTAACACACACCTTCCAACTGATCAACTTTTGGAGCCAAACCTTCCTGTCCCTACTTGGTTCACATTTGTCCCTATTTGTTTATTTTTTTTTGAGATTTTCCAAAGACTTATTTGGATACAGACTGTTTGTAAACTCAAACCTTAATTGTTTGCACAAATGCATTTTTAATGTTAATTTGTACTGTAAATGCTTCAAAATTTATTTTTGCTCTATAAATAAGTATAATGATTAATATTAGAATTACGTTTTCACAGGGAAAAAAAATTCAAAGGCTTGCAGGGCCAAATTTCTTGGTGTCCAAAAGATCAATGTCAATAGAAGTGCCCTTGAGTTATTTATCTAGAACAGCTGTACAATACATAGTTTTCTTTTTTTAGAAGAAGTCAACTGTCCTGTTGATGTTTGTGTGTTGCATTTGTGTCTGGAGTTAAAGTGCATTTGCTTATGCTATTTTGAAAAGCCGTTTTTGATATCTTTCAGTGTGTTCTGGTACATTGTGTCTAATTGACTGATGGTTAGATTTGATCAGTGTATAATTTATCTTTCACGATGCATACACAACTGATTAGAATAGTGACTTTGTAATGTTGCTGCCTCTTTGTATCTCTGTTGTGTGGAGAGTTTGTTAGAGTTACACTTAGAGAGGTTATTTTTTATTGTTGATTGCTATGTTTATAGCTTTCTTTCCTTTTATGATGTTTGTATTTTTTTTATTAAATAGTAAAGGTTTATGGGGCTTATTTATTATTACCAGCCACATTGCCATAAGTATTTTTGTTTATTTTATTAAAATTTCACTTACCACCAGCAATTATGAAAAACAGATCTCGGAGGCAGCTGACCGTTACTCAGCAGTCTGACCGATACTTGCACGGAGCGATAAGAATTAGATTATCGATACTGTGGCCAGTCTGCAGTTGTGTGCATGTACGACTCGGCTAGCTCTTGTTCTGTTAACTGCATCCTATTTGGTAAGCTTTGCTTGCTGTTATATGTATTACTTTATGTATTCTTTATAGAATTGTGTTTCCATGGATCCTCAAGGTAGGTTTATGTGCACATGATTGGAGGCAGATCTATACTGGAGGACTTTACTGGGGGTTTGTTTTGATTTAAATATTTTGCGGTTGCCATTTTTAAGTTTTGTATACCTTGAGAATGGGTTTCTGTGTGCCCCACGAATCATTGTAGAATTAATTTATCGCATTTGGTCTGGTGTACAGGGTCTGGTTTGTTTTTTTTTGTTTTTGTTTTGTTTTTTAAATGAATGATGTTTGTGTACAGATCTATTAGACTTTTACCCATACTGTACTTTTTAATGGAATATTCTTCCAAACTGCATGACCATTTAAGAACCTGCTAGGCAATCACACTGTACAGTGGCCATTCTATGGTGGTGGAAGATGTGCGTATTCTGCTATATACGCCAACTTTCACCAAGGAGAGTAGTTACAAGTAACTGTAATCGCATCATATCAGGATATATTCCAGCAGTACATGGGCATGCATCCATTCATATTCGGTAAGTTATAGTTTAATTTCAAAATGTAATTTGCTTGGGTACAGTGGTGGATTCCTATAGGGGGAGATTGTTAGCTGCAATGTGCATCTGGATGCATACATTTTCCCCCACAATTACAGTAAGGACCAGACATTTTTCCGCGCACCTCTATGGGACAAGAGAAAAAATTTGTAGAGATTCTATCCTCAACATCGGAAGAGTCCATGAAGACACATCAAGGGAGAGACACTTTGTACTGAATTAAATCTCCCCCTAGTGTTTTCACTCTTTGGGATACACCAAAAATGTCAGGACAGCTAGGCGTGTAGTAAAGTTTTCCTGGCAGTGTTGGTTTGTACAGTCATGGCCAAAAGTTTTGAGAATGACACAAGTATTGGTTTTCACAAAGTTTGCTGCTTCAGTGTTTTAGACCTTTTTGACAGATGTTGCTATGGCATACTGAAGTAAAATTACATTCACTTCATAAGTTTCAAAAGCTTTTATTGACAATTACATTAAGTTTATGCAGAGAGTCAATATTTGCAGTGTTGACCCTTCTTTTTGAAGACCTCTGCAATTCGCCATGGCATACTGTCAATAAGCTTCTGGGCCACATACTGATTGATGGCTGCCCATTCTTGCCTAACCAATGCTTGGAGAATTTGTGGGTTTTTGTTTATCCACTGGCCTCTTATGGATTGATCACAAGTTCTCAATGGGATTAAGGTATGGGGAGTTTCCTGGCCATGGACCAAAATTTCGATGTTTTGATCCCCGAGCCACTTAGTTATCACTTTTGCCTTATGGCAAGGTGCTCCATCATGCTGGAATAGGCATTGTTCATCACTAAACTGTTCTTGGATTATTAGGAGATGTTGCTCTTGGAGGATTTTTTGGTACCATTCTTTATTCATGGCTGTGTTCTTAGGCAAAATTGTGAGTGAGCCCAATCTCTTGGCTGAGAAGCAGCCCCACACATGAATGGTCTCAGGATGCTTTACTGTTGGCATGACACAGGACTGATGATAGCGCTCACCTTTCCTTCTCCGGACAAGCGTTTTCTAGATGCCCCAAAAAATCTGCAAGGGGATTCATCAGAGAAAATTACTTTACCCCACTCCCCAGCAGTCCAATCCCTGTACCTTTTGCAGAATATCAGTCTGTCCCTAATGGTTTTTCCTGGAGAGAAGTGGCCTATATCCTGGCCTTCTTACCTTCAGGCCATCCTCCAAAATCTCACTGTGCGTATAGAGGCACTCGCATCTGCCTGCTTCTGTTCCTGAGCAAGCTCTGCACTGGTGGTGCCCCGCAGCTGAATCAACTTTAAGAGGGCGCCCTGAAGCCTTCTTCACAACTATTGAACCTCTCTCCTCGAAGTTCTTGATGATACGATAAATGGTTGATTTAGGTTCAATCTTACTAGCAGCAATATCCTTGCCTGTGAAGCCTTTTTTGTGCAAAGCAATGATTACTGCACGTGTTTCCTTGCAGGTAATCATGGTTAACAGAGGAAGAACATTGATTTCTAACAGCACCCTCCTTTTAAAGCTTCCAGTCTGTTATTCTAACTCAATCAGCATGACAAAGTGATCTCCAGCCTTGTCCTTGTCAACCCTCTCACCTGGGTTAACGAGAAAATCACTGACCTGATGTCAGTTGTTCCTTTTGTGGCAGGGCTGAATTGCAGTGGAAATGTTTTTTGGGATAAAGTTCATTGTAATGGCAAAGCGGGACTTTGAAATTAATTGCAATTCATCTGATAACTCTTCATGACATTGGATTATAGGCAAATTGCCATCATAAAAACTGAGGCAGCAGACTTTGCGAAAAATATTTGTGCCGTTCTCAAAATATTTGGCCATGACTGTATGTATATGTGATATTTGATTAGACTCTCCTCAACTCTTATCACCTCTTCCCACTCCAGAATCCAAGACTTTTCCCGCGCTGCCCCCCTTCACTGGAATGAACTCCCTCGTTCTATCCGTCTCTCTCCTACTCTGTGCTCCTTCAAACGTGCACTGAAAACCCACCTCTTCCTCAAAGCCTACCAACCATCCACATAACCCCGCCACTCGCTCTCAACTCGCTCTCCCCCTTACCTTTCTGGCTCCCCCTGTGCCTGTTCTGTTCTCCCTCCATTAGGATGTAAGCTCACTTGAGCAGGGCCCTCTTCATGTCTCCCTACCTGTTCTTCTGCTCCGTTTTTTGCATAAACCTGCCTGGACTTTCTGAAGTATTGGTATTTTGTTTATTGTTTTGTACTGCTTCACCCTGTATAGTCGACTGTTTTGTACTGTGTACTGCGCCGCGGAAACCTTGTGGCGCCTAACAAATAAAGGATGATAATAATAATAATAATAATAATAATAATTATAATTAGACAGGAGTTATACCTTATCGGTTCTTGTACCCTGTTCACCGTCGGTGTACCAACTCGGACCACACTCTACTCAATGCTGTCAACACGGCTGTGACTTAGTAGAGGCTACGTTTAAGGCGCCAGAGTGTTAAACGAGAATGTATACTAACCATGGGCAGCGGCCAGACCCCTACAAATCAACAGTCATAACCTCATATATCTTACATGGCTTGTCTGTAGCTTTCTGAGAAGACTGTCCTGATTTAACTCTGCACAGGGTTTATAGACAAAGATTAATCATTATTCAAGTGCATACTGTGTGTTAGTGCATGCAAACACAGATAATGAACAATCTGGGTGAAAGGTGTGTGTTTAGAGCTTTCCACACTTTACCCTCTGAAAGTTTCCAGAGAATAATAACCCCAAGGCCCCTTCTGCTTTGCCAATATAAGGTTTTATTGCAGTTCAGAAATTTGTGAGTCTCCGCACATCAAAGTGCTGCAATACTTCCAAATCTGTTTAAGTTTCATTTAAACTGTTAGTCAATGCCCTACAGCAGTACATGTCTGCTTTTGGAACCTAGGATTACCCCATATCTTCCCTGCACACCCTTTTTACAATTAATAGAAATGCATGGTGTTACTCTATAAACGAACAACTCCCTTCCTGCTTCACTGAATACAACTTGTACGGTATAAGTGTCAACTTACCGATTTAAGCCATTACACTATGATACTCCACGGATCCTGTTTCTTTAATGTGGCTGAAATCTGGACGTAGGAAATGTCAGGTCATATGTGATGTAATGATAAAGGACATTGCTGCATTTTATACCAGTTTCAGGGAATAAGGGCTTTAACGATGCAGAGAACACGAGTCTAATATTAATGTCTTTGTCCCCTCCCACAGATGGTTTGTGCACATAAACAAATCGTCTCGTATACATTGGTTTATTCATAAGAAGAGGGTTAGTCTTTTCTTTCAATAGAAGAAACCTTGTAAGGGGTATAATATTTTGAGCATAGTAAATGATCATTCCAGTTAAAAAAAAATTCTGTTAAATCCTCCCCCCTCCGTCAGTCAAACCATAGGATCCCTTCGCTCAGCCTGGCTATGTTGTCTGGAAAATATATCTATTGGGGCATAGTGAGGGATTCTCATATTTTACTAGTTGGGGACTGTGATATTTTATAGTAAATCAACTATAATATGTCTTTTAGTTATCTGTTACATGAGATATTGCCAGTTTGAGCTTTGTGCTTCTATGTTCTATTTTTAACTTGTTTAAGTTGCTGACAATTTCTCAATGAAAACTGGTACTCAGGGAAAATGTGCTATAACCCACAGCAACCAGTCACTGTTGTTTTGTAATATGGTTCATAAAGAAGGCGTCTGGTTGCTTATGTTTGCATGTCCATAAATATATAGTATTTATTAATCTGTTTGGTATTTGCTGAATTCTCAGTTTGTCCAATATGTTTTTTTCCCCCCCTCTTAAAAGTGTTTTATTCCAATCAAGAAGTTCAAATTATTTCTTAATTTATTAATTTACTTATATTGCAAGAGCATGTGAGAAGATGACTAGAATTTCTGGGTAAATGTGTCCCAGCACCCTTTTACAGAGTACATGGAACTGATGCCGTAGCTCCTATACGATATGCTAGAGATATTTCAACAATGGAATAATGTTCTACTGCTTTACCCAGCCATTGAAAACCACTAATTAAGGCCAGGTTATTGCAAGTGAATGTTGGAGGAGTGTAACATTAACTGAAAGTCAAAAGCAGCAGAACTCCTATAGTCTGCAGCAACAAGTGTTATTTTTTAATTTTATAAACCCATATTTAAAAGTTGTAATGCTTTTATAGAAATATTTATCTTTACAAATGTGTAAATCACCAATAGCAAAATGCATAAAGTATTTTTATGGTTGGTAAATGTTTCATATACATATTCTCTACATGTTAATAGATACAGTGTAAGTGACAGCTTAGCACATTTAATACCAGCGAGTCTACTTAAGCACTCTTAATCTTATCAGTGACTGATCACTGTTTCTTCCTAGTTTATAGCGTAATGATCAAATTGCGACCAATAGACATGTAAATGGAGTATTCAGCGAATGAAAGGGATTTTTTTAAAACACTGCTGAAATATGTGAACAAAAAGACGATATGAAAAGAATTGAAGATCTGTTAAGATTGATGGGCAGAGCTTACTTATCTCTAATTGAATAATTGCTCCTTGGAATCTTGTAGCTGAGAAAAGTCACTTAAGGTCTGTAATCCAATTTACTTTCCCACTTAACCAAATAAAATAAAATGTGAAGCTTTTTGTTTTTATTGCATTAAAAAAAACCAGTTTGCAGCAAACAGAAAATGTTTCAATTATTGCTTTACTGTTACAGGGACTATAAAATAAAAAACATGGAATAACAGTTTACTTGCTGAGTTTAAAAATAAAAAAAACCAGTCTATATTATTTTGTATAAATTCTGTATAGCGGCAGGAATGCAGGAATTTTATTACACAACTGCCCAAACCAGACTAGGTTTAAGTTCATATTTTCATTTAAATGAATCAACTCTGTTTGAGAAGTCCCTAGAATAAATGCTGCATCTGCCCTCATACAAGTGTGATAATTGGGTAGTTTTGTAGGCCATTTATTAATTGGTAAATGTTGACAAACTTGCATACTGAACACCATTGTCACTACTGCAATACCTTCCATCATGGATCTTTTCTCAATGTGGTTTTTTTCCCCTTCAATTTCCAGTTGCAATTGTGCGTTGCTGCGGGTTCTGTGGTGCCATATAAGTAAAAGAAGATGATGATTGCAGTAACCTGGACTGAATGGATGGGTATTGTTTTTAAGCGTTATTTAGTTCAGCCCAGGTTACAATCATTGGGAAACAGAGGCAAAAAGGCTGCAGGACATAATATGCCAGGAGGAATGCATGTCCTGGGTATGTCTGCACTTGAACACTGCAAGTTGTACATGCCTTTGTTAAGTAATAGTTATACAGTCATAGTATAAGGCCTTCATTGTCCGGGTGGATATAGGGTGTGAGGTGCCCATTGTCTGTCTTGGAGCTTTATGTATAAGTGGTGGGCAGCTGCTGGATCTACCCTACACACAATCCTTGGTCCTCTTATGCAAGCATGTGAGTGATGAGTAATCATCAGTAATCTACTTTATTAGGTAGTTCTGTTGTTTTTCAAGATAAAGGGATATTAATTAATATCATCATTGATTTGTATTATTATCATTGATTTCTCATGTCTGTATATGGTGTGTGTTTGTTATTATTTGTATAGTAAAGCCACCTTTCTTCTAGACTGGTGGGGGTCTGTTATTCAGGAATCTATTGATTTGGAAGGGGTCTAATCCCAGTGCCTGGGTACTAGTCGATTGCCCTGTCACTGTTGGCTATAGCTGATCCTGTACCACATTCTCTCTACTGCACTCCTGGTTAGCCCCGGGAGTGCTACTTGATTGTTTTCCATTCTAATACAGCCGCTGAAAATGGATATGAACAGAGGAACCAATAGAATGTCATAAGCTCTGTGCTTTGCTGCTTCCTATAGGTAACCATAAACTTTACATACAGCGCAAGTGTAGTGCTACAGTAGCGGTGGATGGTTTCAGCATACAGTTTCCAGGGCTTCACTATGGGGAAGGAGCAGCTCATTTACACTTTAACTATTATCACTCCTTTAATTTTTATTGCATAGTTTGGCTTGGAATTTGTATACTAAATTGGATATAAGGTATGTTTGGTGCATATACATAATACATGTGTATAATTCATTCACATCCATTATATGTTAATGGGCTTTTCAGCTATTAACTGATTCCCTTAAAAATAAAATGTATGTTGTTTTTTCCCCCCACCATTGCGTACTAAAATTTTAAAAACAACGTTCCAAATTTTGGCAGAGAACATGACTTAATAACACATGCTACCTGAAGAATAGATTGTATTGGTATAAAATCCAATACTTTAAAAGCCTATGGAAAACCTGTTAAAAATCAGTAAAGCATGCGTTGGGGTTCACATGTTTTCCAGTGCATATATGTGCACAGTCCTTAAGTGGTAATACAGCGAGAAGTACATTGAGGTGTATGAGGCAGGTTACTGTCAGGATTATAAGACTGTAGGAGGTTCACTGCTTGAGAAATGGTTCAAAAGATGCGCACAGCTGTTTCATAGTGTGTTTGAAATAGTCCCAACATAAACCTGCAACCAAGGCTGTAGTGTGATTCAGGAAATGATTATGCCAAAACCAATCTCTGGTCCTTCATGTCGCAATTACTTTCCCTGCTGTGTAATTCGCCAGAAGCTGATTAGCTATTGAGCGTTTATCAGCAGTAAAACGCAATTCTTATTTGAACTACATAAAGGTGTTGTGTGACTCAAGAGGTTACGGAGTAATCCTGTGGAGTGACTTGTATCAATGTGTCCAACAGGGAGAAAACTCAGCATTACTATTTCTCAGTATTTATGTGCATCATTCTTCCAGTTTTCTTCTGGAACTTTATTACTCGTTTATATTAATAAATGACATCTTATTGATTAACATTTCTTTGAGATAAATTGGGAGAGAATTTTGACAAAATATAGGCTTTATACATACATTATACCTATCTATCTATAGATCTTTATCTCTCCATCTGTTTACATTTGCTGACTGAAACAACAGTCATGTGATATGTTGGTGGCATTAGATTTGTTTAGTGGACTCTGCAATAGAAATAAATGGCATATATTGTGATAATAGTTTATTATGAGATTACAATGTAACAATATTCGGTTGGGTAGAGTCTATAATAAGTGAAAGGAGCGTTGCCTTTCATTATTTACCCCTGAAAGCTACAACGGCAGGGGCCGTCTTTCATTTTTAGCTGAATTAATGTCGCATGTGCCTCGTGGAGTGTCTGTGACATTAATGTGGGGTTACATGCACAAAGTAGCATCCAAGCTGGAGGCTGATAGAGTAGGCGGCTTATTGCTGACATCGCTGAGGCATTACCTGAATTAAGTATTGGTTCATAACGAATTCCTAGGCTATATGAATATTAGGTCAGACCACAAACTAGCTGTCTCCACTGCTTGTCGCTAACAGGTCTACTTCAATGGTGGTCTGCCATAAATTGAGTGGTGGTAGTCATTATTGTGAACGACTACATTCCGACAACAGTTATGACGACCTTAAAATGCCGTCTGCTGTAATTACCGACATGGAGCAGCAAATCAGACTTCTTCAAAAAGTGACCTTTCCAATGATTAGCATAATGTATAGACACCTTTTCATGTTCTAGTAATATACACTTCATCACTTGATCGATGCTTGTACTGAGTCTTTAATACATAGCCACAATCCATCATCGGTTTGGGCAGCCCTCCGACCCGTGAAGCCAGGGATTGTATTATATTTCTTTTCTCTCTCATGATTATTACTGAAATCTATTCCAGGGAGAAGCCATATTATTGTGGTTGTCAACCTCTGTACAGTCTGCTTGCTAATCGTGATGTGCTTTTCATACATAACAATTTCTCTTAATTTTATTGATTCTTAATTGACTCAATTTTCTGAAACACTGAGCAAGCAATGGTATCAGAATACCGATCCTGTTATAATTAAGTTCACTTGACGTGTAACGAGCAACATGGGTTAAAGTCTGCAGTTAAGCAAAATGGATGCGCCAGTCTGGTATTCTCAGTGACTGAGCATAATTACCAGAAGATTGCAGCTACACTCGGAAGAAAACCATTGCAGGAGACTGTACAATTTTAAAAGGTAATTAAGCCTAACATTTCACAAGTACAATTTTCCTTTAATGATTTTCATATATGCATGCCATTTGTATTTGCAGTTGTATAGATAACTGTCTAATAGATGTGGATTTATTCTATACCACAATTATCAAATGAATTGTGTTTTAGGCTGATTGAGCAAACTACCTAAAATTTTAACATTATCTGGTCCAGCCTCGAAGCAGGGATGGAGTGCTAGATGATTGTGTTGTTTCTCTTAGATGTTAGAAGACATTGTGTCAGGCCAGAGTTCTGGACAGTTTAGTAAACACTGCCTTAGGCACTTGGTTCCATGTGAAGTGTCCTGATGGGAGTGTTGTAATATCTTGAGTACTGTGGAATTCTGGTTGGAAAACTGTGTTCTAAAACGCCTACCTGCCACTGACCTCATATTACTTCCCCACCTAATAGGGAGAAGATTTGATAATGAACAGTGCTGGCGGCTGGACATAGAAGCAGACCAATCTTATAGTATGATTTATTATGCTAATATGAAATAGGTTCATAGGAATTAATGTATGTCTCAAACCCAGCCCATTAGCTCACAGACAGCAGTGTTTCAGTGTCTGCTTCTTTGGCCTTCATTGCTTTCGGTTTGGTAAATGCAGTTTGAACATTGTTCTGTATTAAATGCATTGTGTACACTTAATGAATTTGTACCACAATGCACGATAGACTATGAATGGGCCAGGTCCATGGCTCGTCATCTACTTGATAAAATTTTTGGGAAGAAGTGTGTTTTAACACAGGGATCTGTATTCCAATTGCATCACAGGGACAAGTAGCACATTATCTGTGCATCCCACTGGACAGAAGGCAAAATGATTGTCAAATCCTCCTGACCTTATCGGAGGTGAACGTCCCCTTTTAAAGTGTTGTTCCACCATAATGAGATGACTTTGATTTATTAATTTGTGCATGGCCCCCTAAACCTTTTACTGGATACAATGTTTCCTCATGTATATTTCAGCAATGCATTTATAGAATCAGGTAGTGGTTTATTTCCGTTTCCCCAGAATATGACACAGGTCTGCTTTGCTCTCTGGATTGGCTATATAGACAGCTTTGTGTCCTATTACAGGGCAACAAAAATAAAGCGCTCTTCCTGATTATGATATAAAGACAAAGCTGGCAGAGGTGAAAGATGGGGGGGGGGAAAGTAAAGCAATGCGTTCAGTTAGCAAAATGAAACATTATATGATGTCTTGGCCAGCTCTTCACAGGTCCTGCTCGGTTTTGTTTGTTGGAATAACCTGTAAACTTTCTGCAATCATGTTAGCAAGTGATACTTTTCAATAAACTCCTTTCTAAAGATACCTAGACAGGGCCGGTGCTAGGGTCCTTGGCGCCCTAGGACATTTTTCAAAATCGGCGCCCCCTCCCCCCCACCCCCCTTTTCTTACCTTAACTTGCCTCCTCTCTGCTCCGTCTCCTCCCCTCCACTCACTGACACTGTCGGGCCGTGATGAGGATGTCACGGACCGACAGTCAGTGAGTGGAGGGGAGGAGACGGAGCAGAAAGGCAGCGGTGGTGATGATCAATAGTCCCCCCCCCCCCCCTCCCTGTGGATGTATGTGAAGCTGTGCGGCGGCCGTGACAGGTATGGTCAGCGGTCGCCGCACAGTTTTAAAGAAATTTTTCATCTGTGGCGCCCTCCAGAGCCCGGCGCCCTAGGCAAGTGCCTAACCTTGCCTAATGGGAGCACCGGGCCTGTACCTAGATTGCTTAGCTTCACTTCCACATTGATGTTTCCTCAAGATTCCAGATTATATCAAAATGTGAAAATACCTAAATAGCTCTCCACATTATCCTACATGAAATACACATGTAAAAGCTTCTACTGTCCTATGACTCTATGAAACACACAGATGTCTATGCATGCATAGGTATTACTAAATACTAACATATTTCATCTCCCTCACTTTCGCACCAAAAACTTTCCACGCAATAGAACAATGAATGGAAGCAAACACAGGAGATGTTTCTAGTTCTCGTCAGTCTGACTGAATAGGAAATAAATGATAATAATACTCGCTCAGTGCTAGGGATCGTGGGTGATTCTCCTGATTTTTGGATTTATACACACAGACATAAGGTGATCGGATATTGGTGTCTTCTTGACTGCAAGTAACCAAATAGATGCAAAACAATTGTGCAGACCAATCATATCTGTGCATAAGTAGCAGGAGGCCATGCACAACCGAATAACATTGCAATCAGTATAATTAAGCTTTCATAAGGAATAGTGACTTAGGAATCCACAGTATTAATGATTCGAACAGCTGAATCCATGTCTGATTTGCTTAAACAGGTAGCTGCATTAGTTTGGCTACATATGAAACATTGGGGTATATTTACTAAATTTGCGGGTTTGAAAAAGGGGAGATGTTGCCTATAGCAACCAATCAGATTCTAGTTAGCATTTATTTATTACATTCTACAAAATGACAGCTAGAATCTGATTGGTTGCTATAGGCAACATCTCCACTTTTTCCAAACCCGCAGTTTAGTAGATTATACCCCATGATGTTGGGTCAGAGAGGGCACCATTGGTGCGGTGGGACGGCAGCCTCATACAAACTGAGGAGTGATGATTGTCTGACCACATTTGCAGCTAGTCATGACTGATATCCATTAGATCCTGATCAGGGGGTAAATGTATCAAACCTTCTAAAAAGGAAAGTGGAGGTGTTGCCCATAGCAACCAATCAGATAATAGCTATCTAATGCATTCTACAGAATCTGACTGGTTGCTATGAGCAACACCTCCACTTTTCCTTTTTAGAAGGTTTGCTACATCTATCCCCAGATGTTGATCACAATCCGCAGTCTCTTTGGGGACCATGCACACTGAGGTTTGCATCTAGTGTGGTCTAAAACTGCATGTCTAGGTACCTTTACGACTGACAACCTGTGCCCATTCATCAGTTGGAGGACTACAACTCCCAGCATGCTGTGCTGGCCTATAATAGGAGAGCCATAATTTTCCTAGCCTTTGATCATATGTACATATTTATGTAATTCTGCTTTAAAAAGAGAACGGCTCACCAGCCCCCCTGCTTTACAGCTTGTGAAATCACAGTTGTGCTTCCTACATAGTGCCAGATAATATTCCTGGTTGCCGTAACACACCCGGACATGTAATGCGTAACATAAACATCTGTCATAATCTCATTTACAGACTGCAGAATGAGGCTGTGTACAGCCGTTGTGTATTGTGTCCTCACATGACCATTGCGGAGCACACGCTCATGACGTGATTACACTCTGAGCAGATCTGCTACCACGGCTTGTTTACATTTTAAACTTTTGCTCGTATGATTCAACTCGGACTTTCTCCAGAGGCATTTTTTTATGATTTTTGTTTAAAGTAATAGACTTGCATCTAAGTTGCATAAACAGTATCGATAAACTCTGCACATTATTTATTTTTAAAGGGTCACTATCATGAACATTAAGCATTGGTTTAAGGGGAACATAGTTATTGATTCTGTGTGGATAATAATTTCCTGAAAAGTCTGATGTGCTAATATATTATTGTTGGGATAAATGTTCCCTATATACTAGACCTGAATATGTTGTCTCTGCAGCCTTTCTCCCTCTAGCTCTGTGGCCACATGGTAGGTAGCTTATAGCATTGCTAATTGGATAAATATATCTATAGTTAACAGCAGACACCTGTGGGTTAATGTATCAAGCTGCGAGTTTTCGACGGGTTTGAAAAGCGGAGATGTTGTCTATATCAACCAATCGGATTGTAGTTATCATTTTGTAGAATGTACTTAATAAATTATAACTACAATCTGATTGGTTGATATAGACAACATCTCCGCTTTTCAAACCCGTCGAAAACTTGCAGCTCACGGTACATGTGAATTTGATGGCTACTGTTTCCTCCTCACCTCCTCCCACACCCGCCCTCCCACAGGTCCTCATCAGCTTCTGGTTGGTATCTTTCAGCTGTTGATTAGGACACGTGTACAATATGGTTGGGTCATTGTCTCATTTGTCCGTGTGAGCTGTCCTTGTCTAGCCGCACTATATCCTGAAAAATCCAACAGCTTGAACCCTTAGAACCTGCTGCACGTGTGTTCATTTTGCACCATTTCAAAAAAGTTGGATCCTATATGGGCTTGAATATAGCGGGGACTACACACACTAGTATTTTCGCAGTTGCTTGCTGAATCTCCCATTATTTCTGATTGACCTCTAATAGGGCTAGTCCATTTGAACTCCACACAAACAGTAATTTGAGGCTAATTTGGTTTGAACCAAACTTTCCAACCAGATTGCTGCATATAAAGAGCAAGAAATGTTTCCAGGCGACATGGGACTGCTTTGCGAGGCATTTATAGACAATGGATCTTTATACTCGGCAATTGCAAAGCAGAGCAAAACTTTCAAATCTACAGCAAATTTCTTTATACCAACCCTAGCTTAACACCACCAGTACTTACCAACAGGCTTGCTATCTGCATTAAAATGTATTCATTACATTATATGCCACACTCTTTGGAACGCCATGCGTTCTATATTTCATTGTGTTTTTAAGCAGGCATTCTAAATAAAGGAGCTCTGTATTTTAATCTATTATTCAGGAAGTTCTGAAAACCAGATAAAATAAAATGCTGCTGTAAAATGATACATGTAGACAAACATGATCGTGAAGCACTGCTAAACTATTTAATCAGGGTGAGATTGGCTGGGACAATATGGAGAAAGACCAAGATATTTTTAAATATAATTTTGTCTGTTTAGGATGTAAAGCTGCAAATATTGAGAACTTTTTTAGATTCCTCCTCCTTGTGATTTCTAGTTCCCTCGGTGGCCTAGTGAGCTGCGGGAAAGTTGGGTAGTTAGTTAATGTGGCGGAGGGGGCACATCAGGAATTGAATGACCTATCCAATACATCAGGCCTGTATAATGAAGCCTCCTCTCCTGCAAGATTGTATACAGATCATCCCTGATTAGTGCCGATCTCTGGTCCTGTGCTCTCTCTCAGCTAGGAGGTCATGCCACTATATCTCTATCTCACTCCAGGGTCTCTCAACTAAGGACTCTTATGACTACCTCTCAGTTGTAATCTAGGATCTCTCAACTAGGAGGCCTTGACACTGTGCGACTCATTTAGAGTCAGAAGTAAATACAGCTAGAAGGTCAATTTAAAACCATGTTGTGCTGCAGGAGGGAAAATTCAAACTGTTTGGATAAATTCAGAGTTGGAAGTGGGGGGACATCTTGGCACAACTCTAAATCACATTGTAACAATAGAACTGTCAAGTATGAAAACTAATAAAATTTGAACTTCTTGCATCGCACCCATTAGCTGGATTTACTCTAAATGATGTATTTTATGTCTTATACAGGATTTGTCAACAAAGAGCCATTTTGACTAAATCTTGTTACTGATTTAATTCCTAGGACATCTACCAGGTGGTCTCTGCAGGAATCCAGGGTCTCTCTTTTAGGAAGCCCTGTCAATATTTCCCTGATGTAATGCAGCATCTCTTAAATAGGACGCTTTGCCTGTGTGATCCAGGTTCTTTTAATTCTGAAACCTTTCTGTACTCAATTTTTCTTTGCATTTTTTTTGCAGTTTTTGACAAGTGACTGTAAAAATCCATTATTGTTTTTGTCTACCCAATAAGCTCTGTGTTGGTAGACAGCCTTTGTTTTTATATCCACATTTAAGGTCCCTGTGGTACATTTTACCTGGCACTGAAATAATGGTTTTCAGGCATCACCTTACTCATCCTTACTACTTTACAGATCTCTGATAAGCAAATTCAAAGGTGTCCTGTCTGCACAGTCGTCTTTGGATGAGAATGGAGGGAAACTGAGCTAGAGGGGTTTTAATTATACATAGGAAAGTAATCTTGTTTATACAGAGAAAAATAACTATAATAGAAGATGTCCAAATGGATGAGAAATTACCTCCTGTAGCTGATGACATTTAACATGTGCACAGACATGGGAAACTGTTTTGTACCCTCAGGGAAAGAGTCACAGTAAGCTGAAGATAGAAGGTAATCTTTGAATTGGGAGACTCAGACAGGAATATGTGTGATTTAAAAAAAAAGAAAAATAAATGAAACTGTTGGTTTATCAGGTGGTGGAGACTCCCTGGGGGTTTTGAGTGCTCTCTCTGTGGCGACTCCGAATCCAACCATTCTCCCTGCCATACTTCAATTCACTTTGGGGGGGTAAATGTATAAAGCTGAGAGTTTTCCGGCGGGTTTGAAAAGTGGAGATGTTGCCTATAGCAACTAATCAGATTCTAGCTCTCATTTTGTGGAATGTACTAAATAAATGATAGCTAAAATCCGATTGGTTTTTCAAGCCCGCCGAAAAGCTCTCGGCTTGATACATTTACCCCCAGATCAGAGTTGTCTGCTAGGCCTGGCAATCCAGGGTATTCAGGAGCAACAATACTAGTCCCCAGACACTGCTCAGTACTAGAACATGGCAGTAGTGTATTTCCAGTACCATCTATAGAAGTAGTCTCGGGGTTCGTGTATCTATTGGTGTCCGTAGCTGTAATCCACAGCAAGCTGCATTCCTGCTGGGTGACATGATTGTAAAAAAAAGCCTGGGGATGTGGGCTACATATCTGGCTGTTACGGTTCCTGCTGAACCTTGCTCTCTTCTGTCTTCCCTGACTGTTAAGCTGTTTTACCAGAGAAAAAGGTTGATTTATGCAGATATTCCCTCAGAGGAAGAAGGGCGGATTGGGAAGATGCATTTTAACCTTCAAGAAATAGATGATTTAGTCAAGGCTGTAATAATCATGATGGTTTAGGAATAGAGTTAACCCAAAAAAATGCTGTTTATAGTGTTTAGATAATGTCAGCCTATTGTATTTCTAGTCCACAATGCACTCCTGAAAACTATTAAAGAAAAACGGAAAGCTCCTGAACAAAACATTAGTATGCATCATGAAAGTTTAGACACATGTATCCCTTTGATAAACAAGATCCTAAAGCCTGGAAAAGGTGCACCTAGGGTTGACATCTTGGATATCTGTTTCTTTAAATTCACTGTTGTGCTTTTGGAAGATGTTTCTGGTTTTAAACACAAGTGGCTTATATTTCTTCAGTCTTGTCTTTTTTTAAGCCCTTGGTAGCATGGGCATAAATAGCCAGATCTCCACACTCACAGCTTATGCAGCTGGAAGAGGATGTGTCTGGTTAGACTCAATGACAAGACTCATCTATGGTCATTAAGGTTGGCCGCAAGAACATCTGCATGGGCAACCAGAGCATGTTGACCTCTTTGGCTAAGGTACTGGAGTGTAGATATAGGCTAGAACAACAGGCTCTGCATTATACCTTTTGAGTACTCAACAATTTGGTTTCAGAGCTGCACAAAGTGAGGCATAATTTGCCAGAAGATAAACATGTGTAACAACAAGATATAAAATGGAATTGTTGAAGAAAGATCTTTTTTTTTCCGAGGTCATAGATTTCAGCCTAGAGAGATCAAAAACTAGAAAAAGGAAAAGCCAAAGAGAAAATAAACAAGATTCACGTATCTTATACTGGAAACAATTCTGGCTGTAGAACCAGAGGGAGGAAGATTGAAGTATTATCTTCCTCAGTGAATCTTCTGTACTTTAGACAAGAGGTTCTTTTATATTGTGGAAAACTGTTCCCATCCTCTATATTGCTTTGTCTGAATTGCCAAAAAAACATTCATATTAATGGCAGAAGTAAGAGCAAGCAGCAAATTTTGTCCCTTTTAAAAGGTGCATGAGTTTCCTCATGTTGACAGCGGTAATAGAAACAGTTCCTAGCATCCCCTGCAGACTGGCATCCTACGATTCTACAGCAAAAATCCATTGGCCATCGGATGTGTAACCTTCCAATCAAGTCCAGGGATGTGATAAGAAGGAAGACTGATTTTTTTGTTCTGACCTTGAAATTCCATATCCCGCTTTTATAAACCTTAGCCCACTGTAGAAGAGGCTTTATTTATGTATAAATTTAGTGGTATGTCTTTTTGGTTGACTGTAGGTGGTCTGAGTCATTCCTCATGTGTGCTGCCTCACAGAATTTAATGATTGGAAATTTACAGATTGGTCCAAAATTATGTTTACTTTCACTTGTTTTAAGCTATAATTTCTTCAAGAATGTCCTAGTCACTAGCCTCTATTTTTAACGTTATGGCCTTAATTTTTTACTGTTTATTTCAATCCAGGTCTTGTTCAACCTTTTGGTTTAATCTGTTATTTATAAGGCTATTTTAGCACTTATACATAAATTGAAAGATATACATTTGTTTTCTGTATCACCATAGTTTGATGTCTCAATATAAATATTGAAGTTTAAAAAACATACAATCTCCTAGAGTGCATATGTCAAACGGTTATAGATTTGGATGGGGGTTGTATTTGCACACTGGATCCTTTTAACGCTCCAACGCTTCTTCTAAAGGAGCCAGAAGCAAATATATAGCAACAATAGGCCAGCCAATATACTTAATAGGAGAAAAGGCATTTTTATTTTATGAATAAGGTGAAGATTCTGTTTTCCACAATGTTACTAAGAACATCGCGGATGCGCATTTTTTACCGATATTACGGTAATAAGTAATGCTTATATTTGCTTGCTCCTCTATGGGGCGCGATCAAAAATGAGCGCTACTTCTGTAAAAAAAAAGTAAAAAAATAAATTAAAAAAATCTGTGTGAGGTGTCTCACGCCCGCTCCAGAGGCACCGCACGCGAACATTTTAAGAATTGAATCTGCCCCTAAGAGGCTTACAATTTTCTCATTTACTGCTCCTTTACATATGTGCATTGAAAATGTTGCTGCTTAAAAGGCATAAATATTCTTTACTTGAAGCTAAAATAGTATTTAGTGGCTCAAATTCTAAATGAATCAAAATGGGCTTCAGCCCCACAGCAGTATTTCATAATGCACTGCAAAATTATATTCTGAATTTAATCAAAAAATGCGTTTCATATTGGCAGGTAATTATATCTTCATTCGGTGAAATATAGGAATTAATTTGTGAGTAATAGGAGTGTAATTGTTGAATAATATCCAGGTTGTGCCTGCTAGTACATCATATAAATAAGATTGCTTTATTGTTGCAGGAATGAGAAAATGACAGTAACAAATGAATGACCGGGGGACCAAAATGTTTTGCGGTCGGTTAAGCAGCCGTTTCCTGCTTGCTAATAAATCTTGGTTCTGCGTTGCTGTTTACCATAGCCTTGCATGCAATCACAAAATGACTGTAAAATGACACGGGCAATCCCAAGAAATTGCTTCCTGCCATTGTGCATTGGGCTACTATCTCCAATAGGCCTTCTATCTCTGTGGCGACGGTGTCACTTTGCATTAGGACACAGAGACTAGATAGTCAGAAGAGAGAGAACACAATTCCCATTGTCTGCTGCTCAATTACGTGCTAATAATGAGGATTCTAGAGGACACCATGGAGAAGGAGCTCAGGTTTGTAGCTGTTGGACTCTGCAGCCAATTAAAACAATGACATTTGTGTGCTTTACACGTACACACGTATACAATAGGTGATTTAAACATTGCATTTGGTAATCTATTATAGATTTTATGAGTTAATGTACCTCCTGAGGTAAAACGTGTATAGTCTAAAATATATTGTACCCCCTAGTGCTTATAAGATTATAACACCTCTTTGTTCCCTGACTTGCATGAAAGTATTCATCCTGTAGTTCTGTACGTTTATATGGTCACTGAACTCTTCAGTTATTTCTGTTACCATTATACTGTAATTTGCAGTGCCGTAAAGGAAGGAGAACATTGGAAACTTGCCATTTATAGCTAGGTTGGAAAATTCCAGTTGCTATGACTGTAACATGACAAGCTGTTCTTCTAGTGCTGGTCACCAAGGGGGTAGAGTTGACAAGCACAGAATTTTCATAACTGTAAATACAAGAAGTCCTAGTTGCTGGTGGAAATTGACAAGGTGTAGTGTGCATACCAATATGTCTACAGGGATATCCTGTGTGTAAACATCAAACAGTCTAATATGAAATATGCAGCGTATTACACATATATATGTTTTGGCCAGAATACCAGTGAATCACATATCATGATAAAAAAAAACTTATGTCATGCTTCCAATAAAGTGAACACTATATTACCAATGTTTCTTGAACCAGTTCAGTATACTGAAAAAAAGGAAATATACGATAAATATGATAAAAAATAGAACTTGTAAGCGTCACAAAGTCTGTCCAAAATCCAGTACCAATGATGTAAATATTGTAAATCAGGCAAATGGAACAGTCTTTTGTACAGAAAGATGTCAGCGTGAGATACTTTGTCTTTAAGGTAAAGTATTTCTATTTGTGGGTAACATATGTTCTTTGGCCGTTCCATTATATTAATCATATGTCCTGTATTATAAATTCCCAAATTTAAATGCTCTTAATGAAGTGTAATCTACTATATATGCTTAATATTCCGTGCAAACAATGTGTAGTGCATACCTCCCAACAGTCCCCATCTAGGCGGGACAGTCCCGATTTTGGAGAGCTCTGTTCCACCATCCTGATAGGGATACTTTTTTACTTTTTTTTTTTTTTTCCAACTTTCTTGGCTGGCTGAAACTGAAAGTTTTTGATAAAATCTGGATTGCCTGATGCCAAATTTCAAGGCAGAGTATTACCAATCTGTGAAAATACGGGCTTTTAATGGGACACTGTCTGAAAACTTAAATGTTCACTACCGGTTGGCCTTTGCCAATTCATCAGTGTAACTTTCCCCAACAAATGTTGGGCAGCTGGGTTTGCACATTACTCTTGTTCATCAGCCCTAATGAAAATTGTTTAACTTTGGAACCTGTTTAGAAGCGTTTCAATTTTACTATACTTTGTATCCCTCATTTACTTGTCTTCTCTTTATTAGTTGCCAGCAGTCATGAGCTTTAAACTTTTGATGTTATGTTTTGCATTTTAATAACTCATTTGAAAGTTACAAGATTGAGAACAGTATGGCAGATCCCTCTAATTAAAGGTGCACTACCATCTACAGAAAATAATTTATTAACATGCCCCTCTCACTAGCCAGAGCCCTAGGAATAACAGATGCATGTAGCAGGTTACATTGTTGTTACAGCCCTGGCTGAAAACTTGGGGTAGAAAGGGTGTGTGAGCAGGAGGACCAATTGCAAGCCAAAATCAACAGTGCTCAAGAAACAAGCTGGCCACCCGAAATTTTAAGCTGGCAAACTAAATTGATTTGCTAGTTTTTGTTTTTTTATTTGTATGGCAGGTAAAGGGACAGGCACTCAAGAAAATCTTTTCCGAAGAACATAGAGCAGCTCTAATGTGCAGAAAAACCCATTTGATCAGCATTCTTAAAGTGGTCTTGTCAACTGCGTATAGAGGAGGCATGTATTATGTGGGCTGAATCCATTTGCTAGTTACAATTAGGTACTTTGTTAATTATATGGATGCCGCTACTTGAAACATTCCAGGGAGGATTAGGTTGTTATCTTGAGCGTGCGGGGTGGATGTGGCTCTGCTGAACTCAATCACCACTCCTCCCTCTCCATACCCCAAGTCCTCCAACCACTGCCAACCTGCGGGTCCTGGGAGTCATGTTGCGGATTCACCATTGCTCTCAGTCAGCAGTAGTTTAGTTTACAATAGTATTAATAGCTTGCAGCTGGGATGACTTCTCCTGAAATTAAGTGACTGTAGGAACTGGTGTCAAGACCCTCCAAAATATTGGCAATATTAACCAGGTTAGCAACATTGCTCTTAACCCTTGAGTGCCCCTTTGAGTGTTGCCCATATAATTAACAAGTACTTACATATGATATCAGTGAAGCACTGCCTGACCAGTATTCATGAAGACTTAATTCTATTTATCAGGTATTAATTAGTTGCTAGCAAATGAATAGGTTATATTCCCGTAAATATAAGATCAGACCATAAAATGGCTGTCTCGAGTGTGTGTAGGTGACAGGTAAACTTTAAATGAGAATTCACTCTTAATTAGAAGGAGAAAAAAAAGCCCTTAAAATTTAAGTAGTTTATAAATTACTAGTTATATTAGATTGAAAGGAGAGCAAATTACAGAGGTCTATATTCTATGCATGGCACTTGATGAGATGAAATAGACTTCATTAGGACCTGAGCACCTATGGTCTCTATTCTGAGACACACGGATGAGCAGGAGATGAAGTGGACAGGGTTAGAGCTACTGCATCACATGGTAATCATGCCAGGCTTCTATCAAACTGGTGTATAAAGGTTGTCAAATGCACATCTATGTGTAATGAAGTTCATATATCTAGCTTGTCTAAAATCTGTTGCTGGAAGCTATGGATTTCACACTGGTTCACCACTGTGCTCAGTAGGCTGTGCACATTCAAAGAACTATCTGTCCCATCATGCCCTGCTCATGATGGCGTCCGTTAAGCAAAGGTGGCTAGGACAGACCACTGCCTTTACCTGTCTGAAGGCAGTGAAAAGGTGTCTGATGCCAAGTATTGGGGATGACCTTGTTCACTCCAATGAAAGAGAGGATGGTGAAGCCAACAAAAGATTTAAGACATAATTTACTGAATCGTGCTTTAAAATATTTGTTTCACTGAAGTTATCCTTTAATTTTAATCACGGAGCACATACAGTATACCGCTCATTCAATTGATTTATTTGTCATTTCTTTTGAGACTCAAAAGTGGGCCTAGTTTCTTTATATTGCATCTTTATAAGTGCCCTTCTTAGTAAGTGGTGCCCTCATTATTCAAGGACAAAATGTCTATTTATTGTGAGCTTTTTATATAGATTACAGAGCAAAAATATATGGTAGCAGAGATGCCTTGATCAAAAACGTTGTTTTCATTCACCCAAAGCTTTATTTGCTTTTCAACTTTAAGCCACTGCAGCTAATAGCCAGAAGCCTGTGGGCACATACATGGTAAGTCCAGGTCTGTTTGAAGTACAATACACAATGTTTTCATTAAAATACAAAGTTTTTTATTTAATACAGCCATGCTGTAATGACCTTCTCTGAGTAGATTTTGTTTTTTTTTAATAAATAAATTTGTACACACTTGAATATATACGTCTCAAGGTTATACATCTGTAAGTAATAGTAAGAGACAGAATTCCGGAATTGAAACATATCTGCCCATGTTGCAAAGTTAAGGGGTTGTCATTTGTTTTAATAAAACTTGTGTTTAACAAGTTGTGTGGATGGTTGTTTGGCATTACATTACATTCATGGAAAACTGCGTTAACATGGCATTAAAAAAGTGCACGAATGCCTATAAAGAGGAACTTTACAATAAAGACAAAATATGTGGCACATGAGAAAGTTATTTAATTTCTCTCATAGTTAGTTACATGCAGACTCTATGGGCAAATCGGCACGATTAAAAACAGCCAAGCAAATAGTTCTGCAAAGTTGTCTTTGGGCTGTCTGCACTGACGTCATTGCTGTAAGTGACACTGAGTCCTCCAGGCTGCGTATACCACTGCTCCATGGCGACTGTTTGCGGGCTCCACAACTTGGTCTACACACAGCGTTCCTGGTTAGAATGCAATGGGAGATACTCTCACGGATAAGTGCTTCTTCCAAAAGTGATGGATCCCTGCCACGGTCTACCAACGCATTTCCTGGGGAGAGTGACAACAATAAAAAAAATAAAAACAAATTAAATTAGGATTTAACGTTTTTTATTATTATTATTTTTTTCTTCGTATCTTAGATTGTGTATAATATTTAACATAGTCTTTGAAGGTCTTTTCCGCGTACAGCAAGCAATATTAGTGGCAGCCTGCCATAAATAATTCAAGAAAGTCCAGAGTAGTTAATAACTGAAAGTAGGCACATTATGGGCTAATTATTTGTGGTTTCCTGCGATAAATTACATGTTCCATGTTGTGGAGATGGACACAGACTGATGCCGTTTCTTGCATCTTTACAAATGTACCCACTTATACAAATGCACAACCAGCAATTCTGAGCATATGCCTGTGACAAGATGGACCTACTATGCCACCCTGTCAGTGTTGCTGGGGACCGGCTAGGCTTGCCTTGCCACTGTTCCCTTTATCCCAAATACTCCAGTCCTGTTACAGTAGGAGGAGCCTGCTGCAACCACTGGGCTCCTACGCTGGCGCCTAGAACAGCTTCCTTCTGGGTAACATTCGCTGCTGGTGTACCCTCTCACTGGGCTCTTGGGCTGGTATACCTGACCTCTTTGTTTAGGTCAGGGTTGCTGTGGATTGTTCCCCCTGGCCTATCACACTGGGCAGAGCTGCAAGGTAGTGGGCAGAGCATTGGTATTGGAATGCTGGGTTAGCGGATTAGATTAGTCTAGTCTGTAGGTCACAGGAATTGCCACAGGTAAATAGGCGTCAAAGCAGGATCATAAGGCAGTTTTATTTTATTAGCTCAAGCAGTCCTAATAAGGACAGTTACACATGCCAGTTTGTGGTACTAGCGATCTTTCCAGAAGTTACAGATGGTATGATGATACATTACATGGTAAGACGGTGCTTCCTTTGTACATATTTTGACACGTTACCAGGGGGTAACACCACCCCCTGATCCTAGATGACTCAGCAAACACTGAGATATTACATCAGATATTTAGTATCGGGATGAAATACATTCTCCAAGCATGGATTTAAATGCAATGCAAAGTTAACAAAATTTACACTAATCTGTTACATCCTAAAACTTGCTGATTGCATTTTTCAGACTGGTTCTAAGATACAGGATAAAAACTACACATGAAAGGAAGGTAACAACCTCTTGCGTTGCATTTAAGTTAAAGCAAGTGTTTGTCACTTCACATGAATAAGGTCTAAATAGCCTTAATGAGGATTTCATGTCGAAGCTACACAACCCAAACATGACATACTGTCTCAGAAGTTGCAGATCAATACCTCAGAAATGAATGCATGTAGTGTACAGAAATACAACACAAAATAATAAAATCAGTCCTGTTGCAATGATATACAGAGGTGCACTGCACTCCTAATTAAAATAATTATGTACAATAAGTTATTTATAAGTGATCCAGCCACAGGCATATTTATAAATTATGGCCACTCCCTTGCTATCACTAACTAATGGTGGTGCTTGATTAATTAAGAAGGGACATATTTAGGCTCATTGGCTGATATATTGAAATAAATAGGGAAAAGCTTATGGTAGATCCTCGCAAAAGGTATGAACAGAGTAATTACAGTCCCTGGAAGTCTTTGAATATGTACACATAATCTAGAAGTAAATCTTACCTTTTCTAGGATGTATTTGCACATTATTGCATACTTGCAGGGTTTAACCAATGATGAGACCAGGCTTTCTTTTTTATGATTCTTTGGGCGTGCCCTTTTTTTGGCCAATGAATCTTGCACAGAATTTCCAGTTCAGATATGGACATGTGCACATTATACATTTGTTTAGTGTTTTAGGAAGGGTACTGTTATCAGTTTTCCATTGATCGTTTTTGCCAATACATCCTTTCAATTCACTTGGAGTGAATTATATCACTGATGCAGTTCACGACTAACGTTTATCATGGACTAGGTCCTACTGAATTTATAGTCTGCATTGAAAATTTTGCTTCAGCCCTCAAAATTGTTGTTTCCTGCTCTCTGTAGGTGACAGGCATACTTTAAATCTTCCTCCCTTTTTACTGCTAATGACCTAACAGTGTGGTATATATTAGAGTGTGAAAGACCCATTAAGGCAAATCTGGTGAGACTGACTGCTGTGCAAGGTTCCTATACAGACGCTGGATCTGCACACACAAATTTCATATTGGTAAAACAGAAAAGCCTTCATTTTCTTATTGTTTAATTGTATATTGCCACCATATTATGCAGTGTTTCCAGAGAATATTGAATCATTCACAATAGCGCTTACAGTCTATAATAGGCTCAGAAAATGCAGTCACCCGGCTGCCATCATTAGAGCACCAATAATAAAAGAAAAAAAAAGGGACCCTTAACGTAGCTTCCAATTATCAATATGGTTGGCTAAGTGGTTAGCACTTCTGCCTCACAGCACTGGGGTCATGAGTTCAATTCCCGACCATGGCCTTATCTGTGTGGAGTTTGTATGTTCTCCCCATGTTTGCGTGGGTTTCCTCTAGGTGCTTCGGTTTCCTCCCACACTCCAAAAACATACTAGTAGGTTAATTGGCTGCTCTCAAATTGACCCTAGTGTCTCTGGCTCTGTCTGTCTGAGTGTGTGTGTTTGGAAATTTAGACTGTAAGCTCCAATGGAGCAGGGACAGATGTGAACGAGTTCTCAGTACAGCGCTGCGAAATTAGTGGCGCTATATAAATAAATGATGATGATGATGATGAATATGCTTTGCAGAATGGTTACACTAGCAAAAGAATTAGGCAGTTTAAAAAAAAAAAAGTCATTTTTGTTGCAATGGAAATTGCCCAAGCTTTAGTTAGTAGAAGACGTAGGAGTGAATTTCGAACCACAAAGCAATAATAGGCATTGAAGAAATGCTCTATAACATGTTTACTGTGCTATATCCATCTTGTTTTTGGAGATAAGAGGAACGCGGAGGATTTAAAAGGCAGGAGTATTATGACAAGATCTGTTATCACAGCAGCATAGTACAATAAATTTGCTTAACAGCAGCACATTAGATTTATAGGGGTAATAACTACCTGCTGGAGATATGATTTCAGCAAAGCATTAAAAACCTGGATATATCACAAAGTTGTTTTTTTTTTTTTATTTATTTTTTTTATATTTTATCCCAGCATTTATATGCATCTCTCATCTTTAAGCTGCGGTATTGGATAAACTGCTTAATAATTCAGCACAAAACCTCAACATGTTCGTGGGGTCCAGGAGAGGGAAAAATGTGGTATTAAACACTGCTCCCATCTTTAATATTAATCTCCCAAATTAACAAATGAATATTCTGACTGTTATTTTAAAGCAATACAACATGCCACAATATCACGTCACTGTTCCGTAATAAAAAAACATAAAAAAAATTAAACACCTAATCCCCAATTCTCTTACTGTAATGTACCACAGGAACTTGGTGAGTAATGGAAGTGTTGTAAATAGGACCAAAAAGTTTGTTACATCACTGAATACACAGAGCTCACAGGTCATTACAGTAATACTTACAACAGATGTTGTAGCCCTGTTCTCACTGATTAAAATTCTGCTTTGCCAAATGACAACCTACACACACACTTGGACACATTTAAGTTTTACGCAATGACTGAATTTCTCATTGTGATAGCAGTTCCTAGTGGGAAGAGCAGATACACAATAAAATGATTTTGTTTGTAAATTGTGGGAATGTTGAGGCAATACATTCCCCTGAACTATAACCGTCATAACAAACGCCACCGGTAGCTGCACAGCAATGCTTCAATATTGGCTGTATTACTGCATAATTGCAGCAGCTAAAATTTTTACTCTACTACCTTATGTAGCACATGTACCCCCTCACTTCTTAGATTGGGCAGTGTCATCTTTAGCTTTTGTTTCATGTCATATGTTATATCATGATCCGCTCAATGTACACCGTTTAGGTTTGGGTAAAGTTATCCATTTTAAGCTATGGTTGCATAGTTAAGCTGGTTAGAAGACATCACCATTATATCACACACTAATCTTGTATATACTGTTTGTATATACTGTCCTTACACTGGAGGACCATGGAGTTAATCCCGGGAGGGCTTCATGTATACGCTGAGCTGCAAGTTGTCCACCACAGCTATAACAAAACAAGTGGTTTCTTTTGGTTGTAGTTTTACTGCAATGCAACAAAACATGTACTACCATATGCAGCTTTGAGGACAATTAATCTCTCTGTGTATGGCACTTAGTTTGTATTCAACATTTAAAATAGGCTGCAAAGTTACCATCTTCCGCTCCTCTTGGAACTAATTGTGAATTTCAGCCTGCTGAAAACCCTGACCCAATTGTCTCCCATCTCTAATACCGCCTTGCTGTGGCTTGGGATTTCTAGTGTAGACTGTCATTAACTATGAGAGCCAGACTACTTTTGCTCAAGGTGAAAACATTTCCTCTAGGACTTCCAACTTCATTCGGTTATTCATCATGGCAAGTAGTGATTTGTTGTTAAACTCTAAATACCTGTTTTGCTTTTAAAATAAAAGCAGCAAAGTACCCAGTTAGCCTGATCTATGATTTTGTTTTTTTTGCTTTGACTTCAAGTGGGGCGAGTTGTTGATTAGTTGAAGATACGCTGTATATTTCTTCTGTTCTGTCGTCTTGTTGCTGCAGAAGGATTGTTACAGCAGCGTTCTTCTGTTTTGGTTGACATTCAGAACATTGTGCCAATTAAAATAGCCTCTGGAACTTGCTGTCACCAGGAGAGCAAATCACATTTGTAAACGCAGTTTGATTTTACAATAAAAGGAAAGCAAGACTCAAACAGTGAGCATCACTGCAGGAGTGGGCACCTTGACCCCTGTTCATCTTTGGCTCACATCCTATCTGGGCCCTTTCCATAGATCTGGAGTAAAGAATGTGGTTCCTCTGTCTGATCAATATAGAATCCATACTCTGAATGTTATAACAAGCACAAGCCCGCACAATAAGCATTTCTTAATGACACTGCTTTTTGGCTCTTTGTGACATTTTGTTAATGAGCCGGAGGTATCTGTCTGGTAAGAGGAGACGCATCATTTTAAACATATATTTTTTAGTATTGTGTTATGTTTTCATACAGAGTTATTTGTTCTGTTTGTTTTTATGTTTTTTAAGATAATACAACGTATGGTTTAACAAATAGTTTTGTATATAACCATGCAGTTTTTTTAAAAAAATCAATCAAAATAAAACATTAATAGTGCAGCCTGATGAAAAGTCTAATTTTGGCGTTCCTTTGATAACACACATACCTTTATTGAGAGAACTCAACTTGTACCCCTCCTTCCCTGTCATAAATGTCTTCAGAGTTATTTCACTTAGATGCCTACAAGGGCAGAAGTTACTGTGACGTGGGGAGATCATGTGATCATTCAGAGCCAATGTGCTGAAAGCTGGCAGCTTGATGATGTCACAGGATGATTCTCAGGAGTACACAGAGCATGTTTCTGCCCAGTAAATTGATGATTCCTACCTTCATTAATTTCCATAAATTATTAATTTGCTATTTTAATAACTTGCTTCATAACACACAGTAAAAGTAAACAAATGTTTAGATATGCTCTCTTTTTTTTTTTTTTTTTTTTTGGGACTGAGCACAGGAATTGCAAATTATTTTTATATATAATTGTTCATATGATATGCATGTCTGTAGGATATTGTGTACCTTTTGTTCAAAAATGCATTGGGGAGTATTCAATTGGCAGCAATTTTTTTTTTTTTAGCGAGCGTGTTCAGTCATTTTAACGCTTTTTTTTTTTTTTTTATCATTTTCGAGCGGGTTAACTTTACCTGCAATTCAATTCCATTTTTAACGCTACGTTTTTCATGAAACGGTCCTCTGGCGTTCCAGTAGAAGGTCTATTGAAAGTATAGGGTGTGCAAGAGGCACCCGCGTTAAAAGCTATTCAATTGTTTTTTAACGTGACGGGTTAAACAGGAAAATATGCTGTTTTATCTCGCACCTCTTTGGGGTGTGTTAAAAATAAAAAACCTCTGGAAAGTATTTGAAATAATGTAATAATGTGGAGAAAAGTTAAACTTCTGTTTATCACTAATGCCTAACTTGTAAGTTGATTTTCTTGTGACAAAATAATGAAATAAAATAAACATATAAAAAATAAAATCACTGATTAATTATATTTATGTATGTTTTTGGTAGAAGTATGAATGTAGTAATGTGTTTTGACATGGTATAGTATGGTAAAAAAAACAGTTCAATTAAAAAATATGCTAAAGAAAGTACTGTAATGTAGATATTATCAATGTGTAATGCAATCTAATGTATGGGAATGTATGCAAAACCTTTTTTTTGTGTTATACATGACTGCGTTAAAAATCCCCTAAAGTCTCGCAAACACAATTTTTAACGCGCATGGGCAGCGTTCCCTCTTTCACTTGAATTGCACGAGTTTTGCCACTGCGCTAACTCAAAACGGTTGTTATTGCCGTCAAAAACCTGCGGGAGATTTTTTTTTTTTCTCTCCTTTTACATGGCGGGCAAAAAAAATAACTCGCTAACAATTGAATACCCCCCATTAAATGTAAACATTGTATAATAGTCAGGCAAGTGAAGATGTTTAGTACATAGAGCATGTGTAGTGTTTAACAAATTTCTTTTTTTTTTTTTTTTACTTCCTTTATAAGTGTTGCTTGTATTTTTTATCACTATTTTACTTTATGTATTCGGAACTAAAAACCTATAAATAATAAAATCCTATAGTACATGGAATTGGTAGGTATCTACTCTTTCACGTCAAACCCATCCGATACAAAGTCTATTTAGTTTCTCAGAGTTTGAATATTCATTACCCATCACCATTCATTTATTTATTATATACAGTGGTTTATGTGCAGGTATCTTTATAGATGTGTTTAGTTAATAGCGACAGTTTTTGTATGTACTGTTGTATGTTAGTGTGTGTGTGTTGGTTATTTCGGACTGCATTGCCATATGTTTTGTGATCAACTAAAAAATAGTCATAGTTTTAAGCCAAGTAATCCTCTCCTCCCCTCCGCCTCCTCTACAGTGCAGAGATAATTCCAGTTGATATTGAAACAACAGAAAGCAAATAAAGGCCGAGAGGCAATCCGCTTATAGTATGCCAGGACACGGATGAAACCCTATAATGGGATAAAGAGGGATCCTGATAATTATCTCCGCTGCATGATATCTACCTCCTCTGCAGGTCACACATGCCTAGTGAGCACAGGGATAAAACACAGACGTAATGCTCTCCTTTTTCTTTGCTGAATGGAGTAGCAGAGCTCAATACGTAGGAGCTGTCCTCACCTTGTGAGCACTGTGAGCTGCCTTTCCGCACATCTGTTATTGGTTTTCTTTGGTCTAATTTCATTGTGTATTGCTTTTCCCCTGCTCCTGCTGCGAGAGCAGTGCATCTGGAAAGAAGTGAACCGCTTGTCTGAGCAGGTTCAGCTGTCATGCAGGTGTTTGTAATTTAATATCAGATGTACATTAACTGAAACTCATCATTCTAATGCTGCTTGGTATCCGGGGCTGCTTGGGGCCTGCATAGACTTAAGCAAGAGTGCTAGACCTGTATCGTCCCCCGTAGCTAAGGAATCCGTGACAGGTGCCTATTGTATGCGTTTGCAAGCAAAGACATAATGAAATAACCAACAAAGGCCGTATGTTAATGCAGTGATAATGACCTCTGTTGAGAATTGCTGGTAGCTCACAGCTCTATATTAGGAGAGCTAAAGGGCTTCGTTATCACCAGGGAGGACATTTTAGACTGGGCTAAAGGAAAATAAAGTGTAAAATACAAGTTGTTTTTAAGAGCTCCAATCAGCCACACACGGTGGGTCCCGCCAGTTATGAGCCAAGCCCATGTTATGCAGCTCCCTAGGGGACAGTAACCAGAGTGAAGCACTTCAAGGACAATAGGCAGCAGGCTTATTCATGATGTATATTCATGAGGCACCCATTACTAATCCATTCCTGGCTCCCTGCTGCATTTTCATCAATAGTGGTTCAGCCCAAAACATGGCTGCCTCCATTGTGTGTGTGGGTGATTGGATGTAGATGGTAACAGATATTCTGTTATGCACCTTTTCATATTGGGTAATCTTGTATGTTAGTTTTTCTCTTATAAATCAAGTGTCAGCTGAGTGAAATTAGAAGCTATAATCTACACACGTGTAGCATTCTCACAAAATGTAAAATACAAGAATTGTACAGTAATACAATCTACTTTTCCACTCCTGACTTCCTCTTGGTGGTACTTATGCTGTTTTAATAGCATTTTTACGTTCTTGGGTTTTGCAACTTGGAACTACTCCCACTTATCCCAAAATTCAGTTAAATAGAATACTGCCTGCACCAAAGAAAACGTGCCGTTTATAGTGCCCTGCTTCATTAAATGGCATTGTCGTATGCAAAGCATTGACTCAGATTGCAATGTTTAACCTGACATGACTGTAAAAATCGTCTGATAGACTATTTCCTCTCCCTGCATGACAAGCGGCAAGAAATCAATCTCCTAGAGCCCCATTCAGTGACTAAACAGCTTCTCATATAATATATATTTCACAAATGGGGATTTTAACCTTGCAACTCCTGATGTTGCTTTGACTTCTATGGTTACAGCAGTAACCATAGTAGTGAATGACCAAATAGGCATCATAGTGCTCTCTCGCTCAATCACCTCCCTACGCCAAAGCTATGCTACCTGTTCACTGTTTGAAACCAATCAGTTCCCATAGAGGTGTGTAAGGTACCCAGAAATCATAGAAATGTCCACCCGCTTATTGGTCCCTAAGATTTTTAATCTGTTCTCATGCAATCACTTTTGCAATTAAAGCCACCTACCAAAGCACTTGTGAACTCTTCTACAGTAATGACAGTCTCACATCTTGTAATTGCTTAAAAACAGAGAAAAGTCAAATGGGGAAGGTGGTAATCTAATTTTTGCTACTTTTCAATTTTGGCATTCTAAGAAATAGGCCATTTTCTGATTAGATCAGGTCAGTGAGCTATAAATACAAAGAAAAATGATTGCCAGTCTTGGGGAAAAAAAAGGTGTAATTATTACATGAAATTTGAAAGCTGCAATGTCATCTATTCAGTGTTTAGAAAAACGGTGAAGCAGAAAACCAGTTTTGTAACTCTTTTCAGAAAGACTGTTACCCGCTGTCAAAGAAAAATAAAAATGACAAATTTATCAGATATACGAAGGACTTCTAGTTAAAAATTCTTTTTTAAACGTATGAAAGCTTAATAAGGCAACATTATTGCACCAGAAACACACCTCGATTAAATGTAGTATTCTTTAACCCACTGGTTGGCAACCATTTCTATCAGTATGCCCGCTAAAATCTAGTCAAGCCCTGGTGTGCCAGTTGGCGTGTATGTGTAATATAAATATATATATATATATATATATATATATATATATATATATATATATATATGTATGTATATGTATATGTGTGTGTGTATATATGTGTATGTATATGTGTGTGTGTATATATGTATGTGTATATATATATATATATATATATATATATATATATATATATATATATATATATTTGTGATAAAGTACGGCATTCACTGGAATCTCACACAGGTTTGCTGAACCAGTTCACTGTTTGTTAGCAGTTGTCAGGATGGCTAAACAGCATCACAAAATCTCTCACCATCTACATCTGGCTAAACATTAGTTTCCTGACTAGTAGCCGGCCACTTACTGGCATCGGTGGTCCCGCCCACAAATACAAACAGTATCTTTATTCTCCACCCAAGCATTACAAACAAATCACAGCAAAACAAACCAATAACTCCCATGTGGAACACCTGTGTGTGTGTGCAGAAAGAGGATCCCAGGGAACACATTTACTATGTCTTCTTTTATGATGCTAATATCATATTAATAGTAATGGCACAAACGATCATGTTATGCCACAATAGTGCCACCACTTTGTATTATGCCACATGGTTGAGCCCCCAATTCATAGTATGTCACTGTTGTCCCCCTTATTCATAGTGTGCCATGTAGTTTCCCTCCTTCATAGTATTCCACATAGTTGTCACCCCTTAGTCATAGTATTCCACGTAGTTGTCACCCCTTAGTCATAGTATGCCACGTAGTTGTCCCCCTTATTCATAGTATGTCACGTAGTTGTCCCCCCTTATTCATAGTATGCCAATTAGATGTGCTGCTCAATTTGCTGCTCTTGCTTATCTTTGGAGACACGTCTTCCTCCAGAAACCCGGGAGCTGCTTCAGTAAAGCAACCGAAGATGGCTAAAACAGCTGCTTTAGTGAAGCCGCTTCAGCGCGGGCGTGCCAGACAGAAGTGGTCCACGTGCCATGGGTTGCCGACCCCTGCTTTTAACCCTTTTACATCTCTTACAGTGTAACTCCCGCCACAGCACAAGGAAGCAGTACTTTTCTGGCTTGAGCCAATATTCAAGAGAATGCAGCCGCTTCCCAAGGAGGTATTTTCATTCTCTTTGAAGCCTGTCACTTGTATCGTGAGGTCATATTGATAACCTCATGGAGCTTTGGGATTTGTGTTGCTATGACACATACAGTAGAACCTGTCTGAGCTCAGGGGCAGTTTTCAGTGGCTATTTATATCTTGTCTAAGGTACATTACCTTATTGTATTCATCGTTTTATCCCCTGCTCGTCATAGTTCCTCAGTTTTGAAGTGGGCGGGGTTGGAACAACCTGTAGCCAATCACATCATTGGAATGCTTGCTTCAGCACAGACTATGTCAGGATATGAGTGTTCTTATCTTGAGGGAGGCAATGACATGTCCACTTGTGTTAGCGACAACGGGGCTTTATATGGCAGTTGCAGTGTTGGAGAGAAACAGACTAAGAGACGTTAGAAGGAGCAGGGTCCCCAACAGCACGAACAGAGGAGGATGTGCTGACAGACGCTCCTCTTGCCTGGAGCAAAGTTCATAAATCCAACCTTTGTTCACTCTTGCTGTGTAATATATTTATGATTGCTAAACAATATGTGAGATATAGGCAAGTCAGAAAGTCCTGTTTAGTGGGATCTAAACCCTAGAGCAGCCCTGGCCAACTTGTGGCTCTCCAGGTGTTGTGAAACTACAAGTCCCATCGTAGCTTGCAAGCTATCAGCTGGTTATCTACTGGCAAAGCATGCTGGGGCAAGTAGTTTTCACAACACCTGGAGAGACACAGATTGGCCTGTCCTTCTCTAGAGGATTTCCATCAGAGTTTGGGGAGGCTGCTTAGCTATGATTACCCAGGTAGTGTTTTATAGAAACAGTTTATCTGATCTATATATTAGCGCTTAACAGTCTCCATTCTGACATCCATCCTTGTCGCAAAAATGTCTCTGAAAATGTCATCAAAGCATTTAATTGTTGTCAATTGTCTGCCAGGTTACTGTCAACTTTATGTAAATTCTGATCGTTTTATCCAGCTCTATCCATCCTTAACAACTAGAGGCACACAAGGGAGTTACTGTTCATTTTCTGAGTTCCAATTAAGGAATGCCAAAGATAAAATTATAGGGGGTTTTTTTTCTCCCCTCTTGCTAGTTTTTCCTGCCTAATGCCAATTTAAGTTTATTAGGGTCAGGGGCTGACTGGGCAGGGGGGCATTTGCCCCTTAGACTGGTCCCATAGTGTGCTGCCTTGGGCTGGGTCACCTGTTTTTTATTTTTCTTGCTTTAAATTGTTAGTAATAGGCTGCTGAGCAGAGTCTCGCTATCCCCCGGGCTCCCCAGCATTCGTTCATAACCTCTTACGGTTAATATTACACAGGCAATTTCTAGCGCTTGCAGCAAATGGGGAAAGAGCTGGTCTAATTAAGATGGATGTGTCTCCTGAGAGGGCTGCAGTTAATGGAAGCTGTTAAGTCCAGAGACAGACAATGGAACTACTGTTCATTTTCCAAGGCCTACTTCAAATTAAGGGACCACAAAGATAAAATCGTGGAAAAAAAAAACAACATAGTGGATCATTTCACATGCATATTCCATCTTTTATTTCTATCATATAGTTACTGGGACA